>NC_086450.1:494463643-494780155 GCF_028390025.1 Pseudophryne corroboree
CCCCCAATTCTCGCCTGTCCTCTATCCTCTCCCCCCCCAATTCTCGCCTGTCCTCTCCCTCTCCCCCCCAAATCTCGCCTGTCCTCTCCCTCTCCCCCCCCCCAATTCTCGCCTGTCCTCTTCCCTCCCCCCCCCCCAATTCTCGCCTGTCCTCTCCCTCCCCCCCCCCCCAATTCCTCGCCTGTCCTCTCCCTCCCCCCCCCCCAATTCTCGCCTGTCCTCTCCCCTCCCCCCCCAATTCTCGCCTGTCCCTCTCCTCTCCCCCCCCCCAATTCTCGCCTGTCCTCCTCCCCCCAATTCTCGCCTGTCCCTCTCCCCCCCAATTCTCGCCTGTCCTCTCCTCCCCCCCCCCAATTCTCGCCTCGTCCTCTCCCCCCCAATTCTCGCCTGTCCTCTCCCTCTCCCCCCCCAATTCTCGCCTGTCCTCTCCCCCCCCCCCAATTCTCGCCTGTCCTCTCCCCCAATTCTCGCCTGTCCCTCTCCCCCCCAATTCTCGCCTGTCCTCTCCCCCCCCCCCAATTCTCGCCTGTCCTCTCCCCATTCTCGCCTGTCCTCCCCCAATTCTCGCCTGTCCTCTCCCTCCCCCCCCAATTCTCGCCTGTCCTCTCCTCCCCCCAATTCTCGCCTGTCCTCCCTCCCCCCCAATTCTCGCCTGTCCTCTCCCCCCCAATTCTCGCCTGTCCTCTCCCCCCCAATTCTCGCCTGTCCTCTCCCCCCAATTCTCGCCTGTCCTCTCCCCCCCAATTCTCGCCTGTCCTCTCCCCCCCAATTCTCGCCTGTCCTCTCCCCCCAATTCTCGCCTGTCCTCTCCCCCCAATTCTCGCCTGTCCTCTCCCCCCCAATTCTCGCCTGTCCTCTCCCCCCCCCAATTCTCGCCTGTCCTCTCCCCCCCCCAATTCTCGCCTGTCCTCTCCCCCCCCAATTCTCGCCTGTCCTCTCCCCCCCCCAATTCTCGCCTGTCCTCTCCCCCCCCCAATTCTCGCCTGTCCTCTCCCCCCCCCAATTCTCGCCTGTCCTCTCCCCCCCCCAATTCTCGCCTGTCCTCTCCCCCCCCCAATTCTCGCCTGTCCTCTCCCCCCCCAATTCTCGCCTGTCCTCTCCCCCCCAATTCTCGCCTGTCCTCTCCCTCCCCAATTCTCGCCTGTCCTCTCCCTCTCCCAATTCTCGCCTGTCCTCTCCTCTCCCCAATTCTCGCCTGTCCTCTCCCCCCCCCAATTCTCGCCTGTCCTCTCCCCCCCCCAATTCTCGCCTGTCCTCTCCCCCTCCCCCAATTCTCGCCTGTCCTCTCCCCCCCCCAATTCTCGCCTGTCCTCTCCCCTCCCCAATTCTCGCCTGTCCTCTCCCTCTCCCCAATTCTCGCCTGTCCTCTCCCTCTCCCCCAATTCTCGCCTGTCCTCTCCCCCTCCCCAATTCTCGCCTGTCCTCTCCCCCCCAATTCTCGCCTGTCCTCTCCCCCCCCAATTCTCGCCTGTCCTCTCCCCCCCAATTCTCGCCTGTCCTCTCCTCCCCAATTCTCGCCTGTCCTCTCCCCCCCAATTCTCGCCTGTCCTCTCCCCCCCCAATTCTCGCCTGTCCTCTCCCTCTCCCCAATTCTCGCCTGTCCTCTCCCTCTCCCCAATTCTCGCCTGTCCTCTCCCCCCCCCAATTCTCGCCTGTCCTCTCCCCCCCCAATTCTCGCCTGTCCTCTCCCTCTCCCCAATTCTCGCCTGTCCTCTCCCCCCCCCCAATTCTCGCCTGTCCTCTCCCTCTCCCCAATTCTCGCCTGTCCTCTCCCTCTCCCCAATTCTCGCCTGTCCTCTCCCTCTCCCCAATTCTCGCCTGTCCTCTCCCCCAATTCTCGCCTGTCCTCTCCCCCCAATTCTCGCCTGTCCTCTCCCCCCAATTCTCGCCTGTCCTCTCCCCCCCAATTCTCGCCTGTCCTCTCCCCCCCAATTCTCGCCTGTCCTCTCCCCCCCCAATTCTCGCCTGTCCTCTCCCTCTCCCCAATTCTCGCCTGTCCTCTCCCTCTCCCCAATTCTCGCCTGTCCTCTCCCCTCTCCCCAATTCTCGCCTGTCCTCTCCCCCCCCCAATTCTCGCCTGTCCTCTCCCCCCCCCAATTCTCGCCTGTCCTCTCCCCCCCCCCCCCCCAATTCTCGCCTGTCCTCTCCCCCCCCCCAATTCTCGCCTGTCCTCTCCCCCCCCCCCAATTCTCGCCTGTCCTCTCCCCCCCCCAATTCTCGCCTGTCCTCTCCCCCCCCCCCCCCAATTCTCGCCTGTCCTCTCCCCCCCCCCCCCAATTCTCGCCTGTCCTCTCCCTCTCCCCCCCCCCAATTCTCGCCTGTCCTCTCCCTCTCCCCCCCCCAATTCTCGCCTGTCCTCTCCCTCTCCCCCCCCCCAATTCTCGCCTGTCCTCTCCCCCCTCTCCCCCCCTCTCCCCCCCCAATTCTCGCCTGTCCTCTCCCTCTCCCCCCCCCCCTCTCCCCCCCCCAATTCTCGCCTGTCCTCTCCCTCTCCCCCCCCTCTCCCCCCCCCAATTCTCGCCTGTCCTCTCCCTCTCCCCCCCCCAATTCTCGCCTGTCCTCTCCCTCTCCCCCCCCCCCAATTCTCGCCTGTCCTCTCCCCTCTCCCCCCCCCAATTCTCGCCTGTCCTCTCCCTCTCCCCCCCCAATTCTCGCCTGTCCTCTCCCTCTCCCCCCCCCAATTCTCGCCTGTCCTCTCCCTCTCCCCCCCCAATTCTCGCCTGTCCTCTCCCTCTCCCCCCCCAATTCTCGCCTGTCCTCTCCCTCTCCCCCCCCCAATTCTCGCCTGTCCTCTCCCTCTCCCCCCCAATTCTCGCCTGTCCTCTCCCTCTCCCCCCCCCAATTCTCGCCTGTCCTCTCCCCCCCCAATTCTCGCCTGTCCTCTCCCTCTCCCCCCCCCCAATTCTCGCCTGTCCTCTCCCCCCCAATTCTCGCCTGTCCTCTCCCTCTCCCCCCCCCCAATTCTCGCCTGTCCTCTCCCCCCCCCCAATTCTCGCCTGTCCTCTCCCCCCCCAATTCTCGCCTGTCCTCTCCCCCCCCAATTCTCGCCTGCCCTCTCCCCCCCCAATTCTCGCCTGTCCTCTCCCCCCCCCAATTCTCGCCTGTCCTCTCCCTCTCCCCCAATTCCCGCCTGTCCTCTCCCCCCCCCCAATTCTCGCCTGTCCTCTCCCTCTCCCCCCCCCCCCCAATTCTCGCCTGTCCTCTCCTCTCCCCCCCCCAATTCTCGCCTGTCCTCTCCCCCCCCAATTCTCGCCTGTCCTCTCCCTCTCCCCCCCCAATTCTCGCCTGCCCCTCTCCCCCCCCCAATTCTCGCCTGCCCTCTCCCCCCCCAATTCTCGCCTGCCCTCTCCCCCCCAATTCTCGCCTGCCCTCTCCCCCCCCAATTCTCGCCTGTCCTCTCCCCCCCCCAATTCTCGCCTGTCCTCTCCCTCCCCCCCCAATTCTCGCCTGTCCTCTCCCTCTCCCCCCCCCAATTCTCGCCTGTCCTCTCCCTCTCCCCCCCCCAATTCTCGCCTGTCCTCTCCCCCCCCCCAATTCTCGCCTGCCTCTCCCCCCCCCAATTCTCGCCTGTCCTCTCCCCCCCCCAATTCTCGCCTGTCCTCTCCCTCCCCCCCCAATTCTCGCCTGTCCTCTCCCTCTCCCCCCCCCAATTCTCGCCTGTCCTCTCCCTCTCCCCCCCCCAATTCTCGCCTGTCCTCTCCCTCTCCCCCCCCCAATTCTCGCCTGTCCTCTCCCTCTCCCCCCCCCAATTCTCGCCTGTCCTCTCCCTCTCCCCCCCCCAATTCTCGCCTGTCTCTCCCTCTCCCCCCCCCAATTCTCGCCTGTCCTCTCCCTCTCCCCCCCCCAATTCTCGCCTGTCCTCTCCCTCTCCCCCCCCCAATTCTCGCCTGTCCTCTCCCTCTCCCCCCCCCAATTCTCGCCTGTCCTCTCCCTCTCCCCCCCCCAATTCTCGCCTGTCCTCTCCCCCAATTCTCGCCTGTCCTCTCCCCCCAATTCTCGCCTGTCCTCTCCCCCCAATTCTCGCCTGTCCTCTCCCCCCAATTCTCGCCTGTCCTCTCCCCCCAATTCTCGCCTGTCCTCTCCCCCCAATTCTCGCCTGTCCTCTCCCCCAATTCTCGCCTGTCCTCTCCCCCCAATTCTCGCCTGTCCTCTCCCCCCAATTCTCGCCTGTCCTCTCCCCCCAATTCTCGCCTGTCCTCTCCCTCTCCCCCCCCAATTCTCGCCTGTCCTCTCCCTCTCCCCCCCCAATTCTCGCCTGTCCTCTCCCTCTCCCCCCCCCAATTCTCGCCTGTCCTCTCCCTCTCCCCCCCCCCAATTCTCGCCTGTCCTCTCCCTCCCCCCCCCAATTCTCGCCTGTCCTCTCCCTCCCCCCCCCCCAATTCTCGCCTGCCCTCTCCCCCCCCCCAATTCTCGCCTGTCCTCTCCCCCCCCCCAATTCTCGCCTGTCCTCTCCCTCCCCCCCCAATTCTCGCCTGTCCTCTCCCTCTCCCCCCCCCAATTCTCGCCTGTCCTCTCCCTCTCCCCCCCCAATTCTCGCCTGTCCTCTCCCCTCTCCCCCCCCCCAATTCTCGCCTGTCCTCTCCCTCTCCCCCCCCCAATTCTCGCCTGTCCTCTCCCTCTCCCCCCCCCAATTCTCGCCTGTCCTCTCCCTCTCCCCCCCCCAATTCTCGCCTGTCCTCTCCCTCTCCCCCCCCCAATTCTCGCCTGTCCTCTCCCTCTCCCCCCCCCAATTCTCGCCTGTCCTCTCCCTCTCCCCCCCCCAATTCTCGCCTGTCCTCTCCCTCTCCCCCCCCCAATTCTCGCCTGTCCTCTCCCCCCAATTCTCGCCTGTCCTCTCCCCCCCAATTCTCGCCTGTCCTCTCCCCCAATTCTCGCCTGTCCTCTCCCCCCAATTCTCGCCTGTCCTCTCCCCCCAATTCTCGCCTGTCCTCTCCCCCCAATTCTCGCCTGTCCTCTCCCCCCAATTCTCGCCTGTCCTCTCCCCCCAATTCTCGCCTGTCCTCTCCCCCAATTCTCGCCTGTCCTCTCCCCCCAATTCTCGCCTGTCCTCTCCCTCTCCCCCCCCCCCAATTCTCGCCTGTCCTCTCCCTCTCCCCCCCCCCAATTCTCGCCTGTCCTCTCCCTCTCCCCCCCCCAATTCTCGCCTGTCCTCTCCCTCCCCCCCCCCAATTCTCGCCTGTCCTCTCCCTCCCCCCCCCCAATTCTCGCCTGTCCTCTCCCTCCCCCCAATTCTCGCCTGTCCTCTCCCCCCAATTCTCGCCTGTCCTCTCCCCCCAATTCTCGCCTGTCCTCTCCCCCCAATTCTCGCCTGTCCTCTCCCCCCCAATTCTCGCCTGTCCTCTCCCCCCAATTCTCGCCTGTCCTCTCCCCCAATTCTCGCCTGTCCTCTCCCCCCCAATTCTCGCCTGTCCTCTCCCCCCAATTCTCGCCTGTCCTCTCCCCCCCAATTCTCGCCTGTCCTCTCCCCCCAATTCTCGCCTGTCCTCTCCCCCCCAATTCTCGCCTGTCCTCTCCCCCCAATTCTCGCCTGTCCTCTCCCCCCAATTCTCGCCTGTCCTCTCCCCCCCCAATTCTCGCCTGTCCTCTCCCCCCCAATTCTCGCCTGTCCTCTCCCCCCCAATTCTCGCCTGTCCTCTCCCCCCAATTCTCGCCTGTCCTCTCCCCCCAATTCTCGCCTGTCCTCTCCCCCCCAATTCTCGCCTGTCCTCTCCCCCCCAATTCTCGCCTGTCCTCTCCCCCCAATTCTCGCCTGTCCTCTCCCCCCAATTCTCGCCTGTCCTCTCCCCCCAATTCTCGCCTGTCCTCTCCCCCCAATTCTCGCCTGTCCTCTCCCCCCAATTCTCGCCTGTCCTCTCCCCCCCAATTCTCGCCTGTCCTCTCCCCCCCCCAATTCTCGCCTGTCCTCTCCCCCCCCCAATTCTCGCCTGTCCTCTCCCCCCCCCAATTCTCGCCTGTCCTCTCCCCCCCCCAATTCTCGCCTGTCCTCTCCCCCCCCAATTCTCGCCTGTCCTCTCCCCCCCCCAATTCTCGCCTGTCCTCTCCCCCCCCCAATTCTCGCCTGTCCTCTCCCCCCCCAATTCTCGCCTGTCCTCTCCCTCTCCCCAATTCTCGCCTGTCCTCTCCCTCTCCCCAATTCTCGCCTGTCCTCTCCCTCTCCCCAATTCTCGCCTGTCCTCTCCCTCTCCCCAATTCTCGCCTGTCCTCTCCCCCAATTCTCGCCTGTCCTCTCCCCCCAATTCTCGCCTGTCCTCTCCCCCCAATTCTCGCCTGTCCTCTCCCCCCAATTCTCGCCTGTCCTCTCCCCCCCCAATTCTCGCCTGTCCTCTCCCTCTCCCCAATTCTCGCCTGTCCTCTCCCTCTCCCCAATTCTCGCCTGTCCTCTCCCCCCCCCCCAATTCTCGCCTGTCCTCTCCCCCCCCAATTCTCGCCTGTCCTCTCCCCCCCCAATTCTCGCCTGTCCTCTCCCTCTCCCAATTCTCGCCTGTCCTCTCCCCCAATTCTCGCCTGTCCTCTCCCCCCAATTCTCGCCTGTCCTCTCCCCCCAATTCTCGCCTGTCCTCTCCCCCCAATTCTCGCCTGTCCTCTCCCCCCAATTCTCGCCTGTCCTCTCCCCCCCAATTCTCGCCTGTCCTCTCCCCCAATTCTCGCCTGTCCTCTGCCCCCAATTCTCGCCTGTCCTCTCCCCCCCAATTCTCGCCTGTCCTCTCCCCCCAATTCTCGCCTGTCCTCTCCCCCCAATTCTCGCCTGTCCTCTCCCCCCCCAATTCTCGCCTGTCCTCTCCCTCTCCCCAATTCTCGCCTGTCCTCTCCCTCTCCCCAATTCTCGCCTGTCCTCTCCCCCCCCCAATTCTCGCCTGTCCTCTCCCCCCCCCAATTCTCGCCTGTCCTCTCCCCCCCCAATTCTCGCCTGTCCTCTCCCTCTCCCCAATTCTCGCCTGTCCTCTCCCCCCCCCAATTCTCGCCTGTCCTCTCCCCTCTCCCCAATTCTCGCCTGTCCTCTCCCTCTCCCCAATTCTCGCCTGTCCTCTCCCCTCTCCCCAATTCTCGCCTGTCCTCTCCCCCAATTCTCGCCTGTCCTCTCCCCCCAATTCTCGCCTGTCCTCTCCCCCCAATTCTCGCCTGTCCTCTCCCCCCCAATTCTCGCCTGTCCTCTCCCCCCAATTCTCGCCTGTCCTCTCCCCCCCCAATTCTCGCCTGTCCTCTCCCTCTCCCCCAATTCTCGCCTGTCCTCTCCCTCTCCCCAATTCTCGCCTGTCCTCTCCCCCCCCCCCAATTCTCGCCTGTCCTCTCCCCCCCCAATTCTCGCCTGTCCTCTCCCCCCCCAATTCTCGCCTGTCCTCTCCCTCTCCCCAATTCTCGCCTGTCCTCTCCCCCCCCCCCCCCCAATTCTCGCCTGTCCTCTCCCCCCCCCCCCAATTCTCGCCTGTCCTCTCCCCCCCCCCCAATTCTCGCCTGTCCTCTCCCCCCCCCCCAATTCTCGCCTGTCCTCTCCCCCCCCCCCCCAATTCTCGCCTGTCCTCTCCCCCCCCCCCCAATTCTCGCCTGTCCTCTCCCCCCCCCCCAATTCTCGCCTGTCCTCTCCCTCTCCCCCCCCCCCAATTCTCGCCTGTCCTCTCCCTCTCCCCCCCCCAATTCTCGCCTGTCCTCTCCCTCTCCCCCCCCCCAATTCTCGCCTGTCCTCTCCCTCTCCCCCCCCCAATTCTCGCCTGTCCTCTCCTCTCCCCCCCCCAATTCTCGCCTGTCCTCTCCCTCTCCCCCCCCCCCCAATTCTCGCCTGTCCTCTCCCTCTCCCCCCCCCAATTCTCGCCTGTCCTCTCCCCCCCCCAATTCTCGCCTGTCCTCTCCCTCTCCCCCCCCCCAATTCTCGCCTGTCCTCTCCTCTCCCCCCCCCCCAATTCTCGCCTGTCCTCTCCCTCTCCCCCCCCAATTCTCGCCTGTCCTCTCCCCCCCCCCAATTCTCGCCTGTCCTCTCCCTCTCCCCCCCAATTCTCGCCTGTCCTCTCCCTCTCCCCCCCCCAATTCTCGCCTGTCCTCTCCTCTCCCCCCCCCAATTCTCGCCTGTCCTCTCCCCCCCCCCAATTCTCGCCTGTCCTCTCCCCCCCCCCAATTCTCGCCTGCCCTCTCCCCCCCCCCAATTCTCGCCTGCCCTCTCCCCCCCCCCAATTCTCGCCTGCCCTCTCCCCCCCCAATTCTCGCCTGCCCTCTCCCCCCCCCAATTCTCGCCTGCCCTCTCCCCACCCCAATTCTCGCCTGCCTCTCCCCCCCAATTCTCGCCTGCCCTCTCCCCCCCCCAATTCTCGCCTGCCCTCTCCCCCCCCAATTCTCGCCTGCCCTCTCCCCCCCCAATTCTCGCCTGTCCTCTCCCCCCCCCCAATTCTCGCCTGTCCTCTCCCCCCCCCCCCCAATTCTCGCCTGTCCTCTCCCCCCCCCCAATTCTCGCCTGTCCTCTCCCCCCCCCCAATTCTCGCCTGTCCTCTCCCCCCCCCCCCAATTCTCGCCTGTCCTCTCCCCCCCCCCAATTCTCGCCTGTCCTCTCCCCCCCCCCCAATTCTCGCCTGTCCTCTCCCCCCCCCCCCCCAATTCTCGCCTGTCCTCTCCCCCCCCCCCAATTCTCGCCTGTCCTCTCCCTCTCCCCCCCCCAATTCTCGCCTGTCCTCTCCCTCTCCCCCCCCCCCAATTCTCGCCTGTCCTCTCCCTCTCCCCCCCCCCCAATTCTCGCCTGTCCTCTCCCTCTCCCCCCCCCCAATTCTCGCCTGTCCTCTCCCTCTCCCCCCCCCCCAATTCTCGCCTGTCCTCTCCCTCTCCCCCCCCCCAATTCTCGCCTGTCCTCTCCCTCTCCCCCCCCCCAATTCTCGCCTGTCCTCTCCCTCTCCCCCCCCCAATTCTCGCCTGTCCTCTCCCCCCCCCAATTCTCGCCTGTCCTCTCCCTCTCCCCCCCCCCCAATTCTCGCCTGTCCTCTCCCTCTCCCCCCCCCCAATTCTCGCCTGTCCTCTCCCTCTCCCCCCCCCCAATTCTCGCCTGTCCTCTCCCTCTCCCCCCCCCCAATTCTCGCCTGTCCTCTCCCTCTCCCCCCCCCAATTCTCGCCTGTCCTCTCCCTCTCCCCCCCCAATTCTCGCCTGTCCTCTCCCTCTCCCCCCCCCCAATTCTCGCCTGTCCTCTCCCTCTCCCCCCCCCAATTCTCGCCTGCCCTCTCCCCCCCCAATTCTCGCCTGCCCTCTCCCCCCCCCAATTCTCGCCTGCCCTCTCCCCCCCCCAATTCTCGCCTGCCCTCTCCCCCCCCCAATTCTCGCCTGCCCTCTCCCCCCCCAATTCTCGCCTGTCCTCTCCCCCCCCCAATTCTCGCCTGTCCTCTCCCCCCCCCAATTCTCGCCTGTCCTCTCCCCCCCCCAATTCTCGCCTGTCCTCTCCCTCTCCCCCCCCCCAATTCTCGCCTGTCCTCTCCCTCTCCCCCCCCCAATTCTCGCCTGTCCTCTCCCTCTCCCCCCCCCCAATTCTCTGCCTGTCCTCTCCCTCTCCCCCCCCCAATTCTCGCCTGTCCTCTCCCTCTCCCCCCCCAATTCTCGCCTGTCCTCTCCCTCTCCCCCCCCAATTCTCGCCTGTCCTCTCCCTCTCCCCCCCCCAATTCTCGCCTGTCCTCTCCCTCCCCCCCCCCCCCCCCCCCCAATTCTCGCCTGTCCTCTCCCTCCCCCCCCCCCCAATTCTCGCCTGTCCTCTCCCTCCCCCCCCCCCCCCCAATTCTCGCCTGTCCTCTCCCTCCCCCCCCCCCCCAATTCTCGCCTGTCCTCTCCCTCCCCCCCCCCCCCCCCCAATTCTCGCCTGTCCTCCCCCCCCCCCCCCCCCCAATTCTCGCCTGTCCTCTCCCCCCCCAATTCTCGCCTGTCCTCTCCCCCCCCCCCAATTCTCGCCTGTCCTCTCCCCCCCCCCCCCAATTCTCGCCTGTCCTCTCCCCCCCCCCAATTCTCGCCTGTCCTCTCCCCCCCCCCCCCAATTCTCGCCTGTCCTCTCCCTCCCTCCCCCCCCCCCAATTCTCGCCTGTCCTCTCCCTCCCTCCCCCCCCCAATTCTCGCCTGTCCTCTCCCCCCCCCCCCAATTCTCGCCTGTCCTCTCCCCCCCCCCCAATTCTCGCCTGTCCTCTCCCCCCCCCCCAATTCTCGCCTGTCCTCTCCCCCCCCAATTCTCGCCTGTCCTCTCCCCCCCCCAATTCTCGCCTGTCCTCTCCCTCCCTCCCCCCCCCAATTCTCGCCTGTCCTCTCCCCCCCCCCAATTCTCGCCTGTCCTCTCCCCCCCCCCAATTCTCGCCTGTCCTCTCCCCCCCCCCCAATTCTCGCCTGTCCTCTCCCCCCCCCCCCCCAATTCTCGCCTGTCCTCTCCCCCCCCCCCCAATTCTCGCCTGTCCTCTCCCCCCCCCCCCAATTCTCGCCTGTCCTCTCCCCCCCCCCCCCCAATTCTCGCCTGTCCTCTCCCCCTGTGTTCCAACCCCAACTCTTTTGTCCTGACCAAGCTGTTTCCCTATTAAAAATGTCACCATTACTTTTAGTTTAGACTCCTTTGCTCCAGCAGTCATCCCTACCGTTGCAGAACCAATACAGCACTATTTATAAACCAGTAACACTATGTGCGTTGTAAGGTGTGTCGGAGCCTGTATGGTGTCATATAAATAAAGGATAAACAGACACAAATCACTTGGTGCCGCCCCAACAACTGCTGGTTTTAAAATTACAGGTAAAAAGCTCTTGGAACACCTAACTTCTCAAATACTGTCCCCAGACTTCTATAAGAGATTGTCTGAGGCTGTTGGGAATAGCTTCCTTAACGAGGGCTCTTGCAGTAGGTAAAGTCGCATATGAGAGGTCTTCAATCAGATTCTCAACCATCATATTGTAACACATGACCTCAGAACCATCTCCTAAGCATTATAGCTCTTTATAATGCTTAGGAGATGGTTCTGAGGTCATGTGTTACAATACAGTACCTCAACTGATGAAAGGGGAGTACACAGAACCCAAATTAAACAAGTTATGTCGTCGGTATAAAAGTTCGTCTAGAATGGGCATTGTGTAAGGATGGTTTTCAGAAGTTGTCATGAGAAATGGGGAGTTCTCAGATGGACCTCAAACTCTACTTCCATAACAGATTACGGAGCAGAGGGGATAGTGGCTGTCACTACAATGGGTTTGTTTCCTCCAGTGCCACCCCATGCATGCGCATTGTAAGGTATCAGAAAGGTGGCGGTGGAAATAATACTGGTTATCCCAATAGCGTTACTTAGGCTGAGTACACAGTGGACGGAGCGGCTGATAGTATAGTTAAAATTGTCACTTCATCAAAATCTGAAGTAAGGCTCGTCAATATCTGTGGTTCAGGGGAAATGGCAAAGTCAAAATCGTATATAGGGCCTAATTCAAACCTTATCGCAGCAGCAAATTTGTTAGCAGTTGGGCAAAACCATGTGCACTGCAGGGGGGGCAGATGTAACATGTGCAGAGAGTTAGATTTGGGTGAGGTGTGTTCAAACTGAAATCTAAATTGCAGTGTAAAAATAAAGCAGCCAGTATTTACCCTGCACAGAAACAATATAACCCACCCTAATCTAACTCTCTCTGCATGTGTTACATCTGGTGGCCGGTGATCAGTGAGGGAGTGCAAGCGTTGATCAGTGAGGACATGCAAGGCGTGAGGGTGATCAGTGAGGACATGCAAGGCGTGAGGGTGATCAGTGAGGACATGCAAGGAGTGAGGGAGTGCAGGTGGTAAGTGAGGTCATGCAAGGAGTGAGCGTGTGCGGGCGCTGATCAGTGAGGACGTGTCGGTGGTGATCAGTGGGGACATGCAGGGAGTGGGCGGTGATCAGTGAGAATGCGGAGCAGTAGTCGAGGGAGTGCGGGCAGTGAATGTGTGCAGGCGGTGATCAGAGGGGACATGCAGGGAGAGAGCGTGTGGGCGGTGATCAGAGAGAATGTGCGGGGCAGTAGTCAGTAAGGGAGTGCGGGCAGTGATCAGTGAGCCTGTGATTAGTGAAGGCGTGTGGGTAGTGATCAGTACGGGCAGTGAGGGTGTGCAGCAAGTGATCAGTGAGGGGGTGCTGGTGGTGATTAGTGTGGGTGGTGATCAGTACGGGCAGTGAGGATGTGCGGGCAGTGATCAGTGAGAACATGCAGGCAGCGCAGACGGTGATCAGTGGGGACATGCAAGGAGTGAGCGTGTGCAGGCAGTGATCAGTGAGGACATGCAAGGAGTGATCAGTGAGGAGGTGGTGATTAGTGAGGGGGTGCTGGTGGTGATCAGTGAGGAGGTGGTGATTAGTGAGGACGTGTGGCCGGTGAGGTTGTGTAGGGAGTGATTAGTGAGGCGGTGCTGGCGGTGATTAATGAGGACTTGCGGGTGATTAGTAAGGGCGTGCGGGCGGTGATCAGTGAGGACGTGTGGGGAGTGCAGGCAGTGATCAGTGAGGACATGCAAGGAGTGAGGGTGTGTAGGCGGGGGTCCGTGAGGAAGTGCGAGCAGTGAGCGTGTGCAGGCAATGATCAGTAAGGATTTGCAGGAAGTGAGCGTGTGCAGGTGATGATCAGTGCGGGTGTGCAGGCGGTGAGATGATCAGTGAGGGAGTGCAGGCAATGATCAGTGAGGACATGCAAGGAGTGAGCGTGTGCAGGCGGTGATCAGTGAGGACATGCAAGGAGTGAGCGTGTGCAGGCAGTGATCAGTGAGGACATGCAGGCGGTGAGGGAGTGCAGGCAGTGATCAGTGAGGACATGCAAGGAGTGAGCGTGTGCAGGCAGTGATCAGTGAGGACATGCAGGCGGTGAGGGAGTGCAGGCAGTGATCAGTGAGGACATGCAAGGAGTGAGCGTGTGCAGGCAGTGATCAGTGAGGACATGCAGGCAGTGATCAGTGAGGACATGCAGGCAGTGAGGGAGTGCAAACGGTGATCAGAGGATGTGCGGGAGGGGTAGTGGTCAATGAGGGTTTGCAGGCAGTGAGTGTGTGCTAGCAGTGATCAGTGAGGGTTTGCAGGCAGTGAGTGTGCTAGCAGTGATCAGTGAAGGCGTGCGGGCAGTGATCAGTGAGGGTGTGCGGGCAGTGATCAGTGAGGGCGTGCGGGCAGTGATCAGTGAGGGCGTGCGGGCAGTGATCAGTGAGGGCGTGCGGGCAGTGATCAGTGAGGGCGTGCGGGCAGTGATCAGTGAAGGCGTGCGGGCAGTGATCACTGAGGGTGTACAGGCAGTGAACAGTGAGGAGGTGCAGGTGGTGATCAGTGGGGATATGCAGGGTGTGGGTGGTGATCTGTGAGGATGTGCGTGGCAGTGATTTAATGATAAGGTGCAGGCAGTGAGGACGTGTGGGGCGGTGATCGGTGAGGCTGTGCGGGGCAGTAGTCAGTGAGGGTTTGCAGGCAGTGATCCTGTGTAGACAGTGATCAGTGAGGACATGTGGGCAGTGAGGGAGTGCAGGCAGTGATCATTGAGGATGTGCGGGTGGTGATCAGTGAGGATGTGCGGCCGGTGATCAGTGAGGGGGGTGCGGGTGTTGATTAGTGAAGATGTGCGGCCGGTGATCAGTGAGGGGGTGTGGGTGTTGATTAGTGAAGATGTGCGGCCGGTGATCAGTGAGGGGGTGCGGGTGTTGATTAGTGAGGACATGTGGGTGGTGATCAGTACGGGCAGTGATCAGTGAGAGAGTGCGGGCGGTGATTAGTGAGGATGTGCGGCCGGTGATCAGTGAGGGGGTGATTAGTGAGGATGTGCGGCCGGTGATCAGTGAGGGGGTGATTAGTGAGGATGTGCGGCCGGTGATCAGTGAGGGGGTGATTAGTGAGGATGTGCGGCCGGTGATCAGTGAGGGGGTGCAGGTGGTGATTAGTGAAGAGGTGCGGGTGTTGATTAGTGAGGACATGTGGGTGGTGATCAGTACGGGCAGTGATCAGTGAGAGAGTGCGGGCGGTGATTAGTGAGGATGTGCGGCCGGTGATCAGTGAGGGGGTGATTAGTGAGGATGTGCGGCCGGTGATCAGTGAGGGGGTGATTAGTGAGGATGTGCGGCCGGTGATCAGTGAGGGGGTGATTAGTGAGGATGTGCGGCCGGTGATCAGTGAGGGGGTGCAGGTGGTGATTAGTGAAGAGGTGCGGGTGTTGATTAGTGAGGACATGTGGGTGGTGATCAGAACGGGCAGTGATCAGTGAGGACGTGCGGTGATCAGTGAGGAGGTGGTGACTAGTGAGGGGGTGCTGGTGGTGATTAGTGAGGACGTGTGGCCGGTGATCAGTGAGGTTGTGTAGGCAGTGATTAGTGAGGCGGTGCTGGCGGTGATTAATGAGGACTTGCGGGTGATTAGTAAGGGCGTGCGGGCGGTGATCAGTGAGGACGTGTGGGGAGTGCAGGCAGTGATCAGTGAGGACATGCAAGGAGTGAGGGTGTGTAGGCGGGGGTTCCGTTGAGGAAGCGCGGGCGGTGATCAGTGAGGACGTGTGGGCAGTGAGCGTGTGCAGGCAATGATCAGTAAGGGTTTGCAGGAAGTGAGCGTGTGCAGGTGATGATCAGTGTGGGTGTGCAGGTGATGATCAGTGAGGGTGTGCAGGCTGTGATCAGTGCAGGCGGTGAGATGATCAGTGAGGGAGTGCAGGCAGTGATCAGTGTGGGTGTGCAGGCTGTGTGTGTGTGCATGCGATGATCAGTGAGGGAGTGTGGGCGATAATCGGTGAGGTGATCAGTGAGGGAGTGTGGGCGATGATCGGTGAGGTGATCACTGAGGGAGTGTGGGCGATGGTGAGGTGATCAGTGAGGGAGTGTGGGAGATGATCGGTGAGGTGATCAGTGAGGGAGTGTGGGCGATGATCGGTGAGGTGATCAGTGAGGGAGTGTGGGCGATGATCGGTGAGGTGATCAGTGAGGGAGTGTGGGCGATGATCGGTGAGGGAGTGTGGGCGATGATCGGTGAGGTGATCAGTGAGGGAGTGTGGGCGATGATCGGTGAGGTGATCAGTGAGGGTGTGCAGGCGGTGATCGGTGAGGTGATCAGTGAGGGAGTGTGGGCGATGATCGGTGAGGTGGTCAGTGAGGGAGTGTGGGAGATGATCGGTGAGGTGATCAGTGTGGGAGATGATCAGTGAGGGAGTGTGGGCGATGATCGGTGAGGTGATCAGTGAGGGAGTGTGGGCGATGATCGGTGAGGTGATCAGTGAGGGAGTGTGGGCGATGATCGGTGAGGTGATCAGTGAGGGAGTGTGGGCGATGATCGGTGAGGTGATCAGTGAGGGTGTGCAGGCGGTGATCAGTGAGGGAGTGTGGGCGATGATCGGTGAGGTGATCAGTGAGGGAGTGTGGGCGATGATCGGTGAGGTGATCAGTGAGGGAGTGTGGGCGATGATCGGTGAGGTGATCAGTGAGGGAGATGATCGGTGAGGTGATCAGTGTGGGAGATGATCAGTGAGGGAGTGTGGGCGATGATCGGTGAGGTGATCAGTGAGGGAGTGTGGGAGATGATCAGTGAGGGAGTGTGGGCGATGATCGGTGAGGTGATCAGTGAGGGTGTGCAGGAGGTGATCAGTGAGTGAGTGTGGGCGATGATCGGTGAGGTGATCAGTGAGGGAGTGTGGGAGATGATCGGTGAGGTGATCAGTGAGGTAATGTGGGCGATGATCGGTGAGGGAGTGTGGGCGATGATCGGTGAGGTGATCAGTGAGGGAGTGTGGGCGATGAGGTGATCAGTGAGGGAGTGTGGGAGATGATCGGTGAGGTGATCAGTGAGGGAGTGTGGGCGATGATCGGTGAGGTGATCAGTGAGGGAGTGTGGGCGATGATCGGTGAGGTGATCAGTGAGGGAGTGTGGGCGATGATCGGTGAGGTGATCAGTGAGGGAGTGTGGGCGATGATCGGTGAGGTGATCAGTGAGGGAGTGTGGGCGATGATCGGTGAGGTGATCAGTGAGGGAGTGTGGGCGATGATCGGTGAGGTGATCAGTGAGGGAGTGCAGGAAGTGATCAGTGCATACTGCATACCTCCCAACTTTGATATCAGTGGAGGAGGGACACCATCGCGCGCCTTATATGCGGGCCCGATTTTAGGGTACGTGGCCTAATGAAATGGGGCGTGGCCTTGCGACAAGTGCCACGATCGCCAGCCACGCCCCCGTTTTCGTCATTATGGGGGCATGAACAGCGCTGTGAGAGCTGCTGGTCATGCCCCCTGTCCCTCTGCGGTAAATAGACGCTATGCGCACAGCATCAATTCACCGCTGCTCTCCTCAGAGCAGCAAGTGATGGGGGGATCTCCCAACTGCCCCCCCCACCTGCGGGACACTGCGACCCGCGGGTGGAACAGCGGGACAGACCGTGAAAAATGGGATTGCCCCGCCAAAATCGGGACAGTTGGGAGGTATGCATACGGTATCTCCCACGTTTCTGACTGCATATCTGTTACACCCTACAGTAATTGCTCACATATGTAATTCCAGTGCTGGAAGCTAGGAGGAGCTGTTGTCATCTCTACAGGATCTGTGCAGTTCCTCCATAGCAGCTGTTTGAACTATGGGGGGTCATTCCGAGTTGATCGCTAGATAAAAATGTTCGCAGCGCAGCAATTAAGTGAAAAAGCGGCACTTCTGCGCATGTGTATGTGGCGCAATGCGCAGGCGCGACGTAATTTCACAACAGCCGATGTAGTTTTACACAAGATCTAGCGAGGCTTTTCATTCGCACTGCTGGCCGCAGAGTGATTGACATGAAGGGGGCATTTCTGGGTGTCAACTGACCGTTTACAGGGAGTGTTCGGAAAAACGCAGGCGTGGCTGGGAGAACGCAGGGCGTGTTTGTGACGTCAAATCCGGAACTGAACTGTCTGAAGTGATCGCAAGCGCTGAGTAGGTCTGGAGCTACTGTACTCAAACTGCACAATATTTCTCTGACGTCCTAAGTGGGTGCTGGGACTCCGTAAGGACCATGGGGAATAGCGGCTCCGCAGGAGACTGGGCACAACTAAAGAAAGCTTTAGGACTACCTGGTGTGCACTGGCTCCTCCCACTATGACCCTCCTCCAGACCTCAGTTAGAATCTTGTGCCCGGCTGAGCTGGATGCATACTAGGGGCTCTCCTGAGCTCCTAGAAAAGAAAGTATTTTTTAGGTTTTTTATTTTCAGTGAGATCTACTGGCAACAGACTCACTGCTACGAGGGACTAAGGGGAGAAGAAGCGAACCTACCTGCTTGCAGCTAGCTTGGGCTTCTTAGGCTACTGGACACCAATTAGCTCCAGGGGGATCGAA
Source organism: Pseudophryne corroboree (assembly GCF_028390025.1). Taxonomy (NCBI): domain Eukaryota; kingdom Metazoa; phylum Chordata; class Amphibia; order Anura; family Myobatrachidae; genus Pseudophryne; species Pseudophryne corroboree. The sequence continues at coordinate 494,480,902 of NC_086450.1, forward strand.
CACAGGGCCCGACCTCGATCGTCCGGTCCCGGAGCCGCGCCGCCGTCCCCCTTACAGAGCCAGAAGCAAGAAGATGGTCCTGAAAATCGGCGGCAGAAGACTTCGGTCTTCAACAAGGTAGCGCACAGCACTGCAGCTGTGCGCCATTGCTCCTCATGCACACCTCACACTCCGGTCACTGATGGGTGCAGGGCGCTGGGGGGGGGGCGCCCTGAGCAGCAATATTAACAACACCTTGGCTGGCAAAATAATCACAATATATAGTCCTAGAGGCTATATACGTGTAAAAATACCCCTGCCAGGATCCATAAAAAAGCGGGAGAAAAAGGGGCGGGGCTATCTCCCTCAGCACACTGGCGCCATTTTTCCCTCACAGCTCCGCTGGAAGGATCGCTCCCAGGCTCTCCCCTGCAGTTTCAAGCTACAAAGGGTAAAAAAGAGAGGGGGGGCACTAAATTTAGGCGCAGCAGTATATATATAAGCAGCTATAAGGGAAAATCACTCAGTTATAGTGTTCATCCCTGTGTTATATAGCGCTCTGGTGTGTGCTGGCATACTCTCTCCCTGTCTCCCCAAAGGGCTTTGTGGGGTCCTGTCCTCTGTCAGAGCATTCCCTGTGTGTGTGCGGTGTGTCGGTACGGCTGTGTCGACATGTTTGAGGAGGAGGCTTATGTGGAGGCGGAGCAGATGCCGATAAATGTGATGTCACCCCCTGCGGGGTCGACACCTGAGTGGATGGTTATGTGGAAGGAATTACGCGACAGTGTCGACTCCTTACATAAAAGGTTTGACGACATACCAAATATGGGACAGCCGGCTTCTCAGCCTGTGCCTGCCCAGGCGTCTCAAAAGCCATCAGGGGCTCTAAAACGCCCGCTACCTCAGATGGCAGACACAGATGTCGACACGGATACTGACTCCAGTGTCGACGACGATGAGACTAATGTACATTCCAATAGGGCCACACGTTACATGATTGAGGCAATGAAAAATGTGTTGCACATTTCTGATGTTACCCCAGGAACCACAAAAAAGGGTATTATGTGTGGAGAGAAAAAACTACCAGTAGTTTCTCTGACGTCCTAGTGGATGCTGGGAACTCCGTAAGGACCATGGGGAATAGCGGCTCCGCAGGAGACTGGGCACAAAAAGTAAAAGCTTTAGACTAGCTGGTGTGCACTGGCTCCTCCCCCTATGACCCTCCTCCAAGCCTCAGTTAGATTTTTGTGCCCGAAAGAGAAGGGTGCAAGCTAGGTGGCTCTCCTGAGCTGCTTAGAAGTAAAAGTTTAAATAGGTTTTTTATTTTCAGTGAGTCCTGCTGGCAACAGGCTCACTGCATCGTGGGACTAAGGGGAGAAGAAGCGAACTCACCTGACTGCAGAGTGGATTGGGCTTCTTGGCTACTGGACATTAGCTCCAGAGGGACGATCACAGGTTCAGCCTGGATGGGTCCGGAGCCGCGCCGCCGGCCCCCTTACAGAGCCAGAAGAGCGAAGAGGTCCGGAGAAAGCGGCGGCAGAAGACGTTCCTGTCTTCAAATAAGGTAGCGCACAGCACTGCAGCTGTGCGCCATTGCTCTCAGCACACTTCACACTCCGGTCACTGAGGGTGCAGGGCGCTGGGGGGGAGCGCCCTGAGACGCAATAAAAACGATATAAAAACCTTATATGGCTAAAAAAAAAAAAATGCATCACATATAGCTCCTGGGCTATATGGATGCATTTATCCCCTGCCAGTTTCCTGAAAAAAGCGGGAGAAAAGGCCACCGTGAAGGGGGCGGAGCCTATCTCCTCAGCACACAAGCGCCATTTTCTTTCACAGTTCCGCTGGAAGGACGGCTCCCTGACTCTCCCCTGCAGTCCTGCACTACAGAAACAGGGTACAACAGAGAGGGGGGCACTATTGGCAGCTAATATATAAATACAGCAGCTATAACAGGGAGTAACACTTATATAAGGTTATCCCTGTATATATATATAGCGCTCTGGTGTGTGCTGGCAAACTCAAAAACCCTCTGTCTCCCCAAAGGGCTAGTGGGGTCCTGTCCTCTATCAGAGCATTCCCTGTGTGTGTGCTGGGTGTCGATACGATTGTGTCGACATGTATGAGGAGGAAAATGATGTGGAAGCAGAGCAATTTCCTGTGTTAGTGATGTCACCCCCTAGGGAGTCGACACCTGACTGGATGGTAGTAATTAAAGAATTACGTGACAATGTCAGCACTTTGCAAAAAACTGTTGACGACATGAGACAGCCGACAAATCAATTAGTGCCTGTTCAGGCGTCTCAGACACCGTCAGGGGCGCTAAAACGCCCGTTACCTCAGATGGTCGACACAGACCCTGACACGGATACTGAATCCAGTGTCGACGGTGACGAGACAAACGTAATGTCCAGTAGGGCCACACGTTACATGATCACGGCAATGAAGGAGGCATTGAACATTTCTGACACTACAAGTACCACAAAAAAGGGTATTATGTGGGGTGTGAAAAAACTACCAGTGGTTTTTCCTGAGTCAGATGAATTAAATGAGGTGTGTGATAAAGCGTGGGTTTCCCCCGATAAAAAACTGCTGATTTCTAATAAATTATTGGCACTATACCCTTTCCCGCCAGAGGTTAGGGCACGTTGGGAAACACCCCCTAGGGTAGATAAGGCGCTCACACGCTTATCAAAACAAGTGGCGTTACCGTCTCCTGATACGGCCGCTCTCAAGGAACCAGCTGATAGAAGGCTGGAAAATATCTTAAAAGGTATATACACACATACCGGTGTTATACTGCGACCAGCGATCGCCTCAGCCTGGATGTGCAGCGCTGGAGTGGCTTGGTCGGATTCCCTGACTGAAAATATTGATACCCTGGATAGGGACAGTATATTATTAACTATAGAGCATTTAAAGGATGCATTACTATATATGCGAGATGCACAGAGGGATATTTGCACCCTGGCATCTAGAGTAAGTGCGATGTCCATTTCTGCCAGAAGAACGTTATGGACGCGACAGTGGTCAGGTGATGCGGATTCCAAACGACATATGGAAGTATTGCCGTATAAAGGGGAGGAGTTATTTGGGGTCGGTCTATCGGACCTGGTGGCCACAGCAACGGCTGGAAAATCCACCTTCTTACCCCAGGTCACCTCTCAGCAGAAAAAGACACCGTCTTTTCAAACCCAGTCCTTTCGTCCCTATAAGGGCAAGAGGGAAAAAGGCCGCTCGTTCCTGCCCCGGGGCAGAGGAAGGGGAAAAAGACTGCACCATGCAGCCTCTTCCCAGGAGCAGAAGCCCTCCCCCGCTTCTGCCAAGTCCTCAGCATGACGCTGGGGCTCTGCAAGCAGACTCGGGCACGGTGGGGGGCCGTCTCAAGAATTTCAGCGCGCAGTGGGCTCACTCGCAAGTGGACCCCTGGATCCTGCAGGTAGTATCACAGGGGTACAAATTGGAATTCGAGACGTCTCCCCCTCGCCGGTTCCTGAAGTCTGCTCTACCAACGTCTCCCTCCGACAGGGAGGCAGTATTGGAAGCTATTCACAAGCTGTATTCCCAGCAGGTGATAATCAAGGTACCCCTCCTACAACAGGGAAAGGGGTATTATTCCACGCTGTTTGTGGTACCGAAGCCGGACGGCTCGTGAGACCAATTTTAAATCTAAAATCTTTGAACACTTACATAAAATGGTTCAAATTCAAGATGGAGTCACTCAGAGCAGTGATAGCGAACCTGGAGGAAGGGGACTATATGGTATCTCTAGACATCAAGGATGCTTATCTCCATGTCCCAATCTACCCTTCTCACCAAGGGTACCTCAGGTTTGTGATACAAAACTGTCTTTATCAGTTTCAGACGCTGCCGTTTGGATTGTCCACGGCACCACGGGTCTTTACCAAGGTAATGGCCGAAATGATGATTCTTCTTCGAAGAAAAGGCGTATTAATTATCCCTTACTTGGACGATCTCCTGATAAGGGCATGGTCCAGGGAACAGTTAGAGGTCGGAGTGGCACTATCTCAGGTAGTGCTACGTCAGCACGGGTGGATTCTAAATATCCCAAAATCACAGCTGATTCCAACAACACGTCTACTGTTCCTAGGGATGATTCTGGACACAGTCCAGAAAAAGGTGTTTCTCCCGGAGGAGAAGGCCAGGGAGTTATCCGAGCTAGTCAGGAACCTCCTAAAACCAGGACAAGTGTCAGTGCATCAGTGCACGAGAGTCCTGGGAAAAATGGTGGCTTCTTACGAAGCGATTCCATTCGGAAGATTCCATGCAAGAACTTTTCAGTGGGATCTGCTGGACAAATGGTCCGGATCGCATCTTCAGATGCATCAGCGGATAACCCTATCTCCAAGGACAAGGGTATCTCTCCTGTGGTGGTTACAGAAGGCTCATCTTCTAGAGGGCCGCAGATTCGGCATTCAGGATTGGATACTGGTAACCACGGATGCCAGCCTGAGAGGCTGGGGAGCAGTCACACAGGGGAGAAATTTCCAGGGCTTGTGGTCAAGCATGGAAACGTCTCTTCACATAAATATCCTAGAGCTAAGGGCCATTTACAAATGCCCTAAGTCAAGCAAGGCCTCTGCTTCAGGGTCAACCGGTATTGATCCAGTCAGACAACATCACGGCTGTCGCCCACGTAAACAGACAGGGCGGCACAAGAAGCAGGAGGGCAATGGCAGAAGCTGCAAGGATTCTCCGCTGGGCGGAAAATCATGTGATAGCACTGTCAGCAGTGTTCATTCCGGGAGTGGACAACTGGGAAGCAGACTTCCTCAGCAGACACGATCTCCACCCGGGGGAGTGGGGACTTCATCCAGAAGTCTTCCAAGTGATTGTAAACCGTTGGGAAAAACCAAAGGTGGACATGATGGCGTCCCGTCTCAACAAGAAACTGGACAGATATTGCGCCAGGTCAAGGGACCCTCAGGCAATAGCGGTGGACGCTCTGGTAACTCCGTGGGTGTTCCAGTCGGTATATGTGTTCCCTCCTCTTCCTCTCATACCAAAAGTACTGAGAATCATAAGAAGGAGAGGAGTAAGAACGATACTCGTGCCTCCGGATTGGCCAAGAAGAACTTGGTACCCGGAGCTGCAAGAGATGCTCACGGAGGACCCGTGGCCTCTACCTCTAAGGAAGGACCTGCTCCAGCAGGGACCTTGTCTGTTCCAAGACTTACCGCGGCTGCGTTTGACGGCATGGCAGTTGAACGCCGGATCCTGAAGGAAAAAGGCATTCCTGATGAAGTCATCCCTACCCTGATCAAGGCCAGGAAGGATGTAACTGCAAAACATTATCATCGCATTTGGCGAAAATATGTTGCGTGGTGTGAGGCCAAGAAGGCCCCTACGGAGGAATTTCAACTGGGTCGTTTCCTACATTTCCTGCAAGCAGGATTGTCTATGGGCCTAAAATTAGGATCCATTAAGGTTCAAATTTCGGCCCTGTCGATCTTCTTCCAGAAAGAACTGGCTTCAGTGCCTGAAGTTCAGACGTTTGTCAAAGGGGTACTGCATATACAGCCTCCTTTTGTGCCTCCAGTGGCACCTTGGGATCTCAATGTAGTTTTAGGGTTCCTAAAATCACATTGGTTTGAACCACTTGCCACAGTGGATTTGAAATATCTCACATGGAAAGTGGTAATGCTGTTGGCCCTGGCTTCAGCCAGGCGCGTATCAGAATTGGCGGCTTTATCCTACAAAAGCCCTTACCTGATATTTCATTCGGATAGGGCGGAATTGAGGACTCGTCCTCAATTTCTCCCTAAGGTGGTTTCAGCGTTTCACATGAATCAACCTATTGTGGTACCTGTGGCTACTAGGGACTTGGAGGACTCCAAGTTGCTGGACGTAGTCAGGGCCCTGAAAATATATGTTTCCAGGACGGCTGGAGTCAGAAAATCTGACTCGCTGTTTATACTGTATGCACCCAACAAGCTGGGTGCTCCTGCTTCTAAGCAGACGATTGCTCGTTGGATTAGTAGTACAATTCAACTTGCACATTCTGTGGCAGGCCTGCCACAGCCAAAATCTGTAAAAGCCCATTCCACAAGGAAGGTGGGCTCATCTTGGGCGGCTGCCCGAGGGGTCTCGGCTTTACAACTTTGCCGAGCAGCTACTTGGTCAGGGGCAAACACGTTTGCTAAATTCTACAAATTTGATACCCTGGCTGAGGAGGACCTGGAGTTCTTTCATTCGGTGCTGCAGAGTCATCCGCACTCTCCCGCCCGTTTGGGAGCTTTGGTATAATCCCCATGGTCCTTACGGAGTTCCCAGCATCCACTAGGACGTCAGAGAAAATAAGAATTTACTTACCGATAATTCTATTTCTCATAGTCCGTAGTGGATGCTGGGCGCCCATCCCAAGTGCGGATTGTCTGCAATACTTGTATATAGTTATTGTTACAAACAAATCGGGTTGTTTATTGTTGGAAGCCTTCTTTTCAGAGGCTCCATACGGTTATCATACTGTTAACTGGGTTCAGATCACGAGTTGTACGGTGTGATTGGTGTGGCTGGTATGAGTCTTACCCGGGATTCAAGATCCTTCCTTATTATGTACGCTCGTCCGGGCACAGTATCTTAACTGAGGCTTGGAGGAGGGTCATAGGGGGAGGAGCCAGTGCACACCAGCTAGTCTAAAGCTTTTACTTTTTGTGCCCAGTCTCCTGCGGAGCCGCTATTCCCCATGGTCCTTACGGAGTTCCCAGCATCCACTACGGACTATGAGAAATAGAATTATCGGTAAGTAAATTCTTATTTTTTCCTCCATCTGAGGAGTTAAATGAAGTGTGTGAAGAAGCGTGGGCTTCCCCCGATAAGAAACTGGTAATTTCTAAAAGGTTACTGATGACGTACCCTTTCCCGCCAGAGGATAGGTCACGTTGGGAAACATCCCCTAGGGTGGATAAAGCGCTCACACGCTTGTCAAAAAAGGTGGCACTACCGTCTCCGGATACGGCCGCCCTAAAGGAGCCTGCTGATAGGAAGCAGGAGGCTAACACACAGGTATTATACTGAGACCAGCTATTGCTTCAGCATGGATGTGCAGTGCTGCAGCTGCGTGGTCAGATTCCCTGTCGGAAAATATTGATACCCTAGACAGGGACACTATATTGCTAACCGTAGAGCATATTAAAGACGCTGTCTTATACATGAGAGATGCACAGAGGCAGGGCCGGCTCCAGGCCTACTAGCACCCTGTGCGAGAAAATGTGAAAGCGCCCCCCAACCCCTATGCGCGCGCCGAAGGCGCGTGCGCTTCGGGAAAAGTGGGCGTGGCCTCCTGGGAAAGTGGGTGTGGCCTCGTAACTTCATATTATTAAACTATAAATAAATATATTTTTTCACACCCCCTCTATGCACACAATTAGCAGCCTTATGCAGAACAGCCACAGTAGTGTTCCTTACACACAATGTCTCCAGTGTAGTGCCAGCTACACATGACATGCCCCGCAGCAGTGCCAGCAACACATGACATGCCCCGCAGCAGTGCCAGCTACACATGACATGCCCCGCAGCAGTGCCAGCTACACATGACATGCCCCGCAGCAGTGCCAGCTACACATGACATGCCCCGCAGCAGTGCCAGCTACACATGACATGCCCCTCAACAGTGCCAGCTACACACAATAGACCCCCAGCAGTGCCAGCTACACATGATAGTGTTCACGTTTTAGGGCAGGGTGCTGATCACAAGGAGGGCACATTTTTAAGTAAGGAGGGCAAAATGATGTACATACTGTAATGCTTGGTGCTCCTCCACCCACATGCTGAAGCAGGGTCAGTGCGCGCCGAAGGCGCGCAGCAAAAATTTAGGGCCGTTGCTTCGTGGGGAAGGTGCATGACCACAGAGTAGTGGCAATTCGCATTACACCACATAGTAGTGCAGCTAATACACATTGCACCAGGTAGAACCTCCTATACACTTTGCGCCAGGCAGAGCACGTTAGACACTTTGCGCCAGGCAGAGCACGATAGACACTTTGCGCCAGGCAGAGCACGATAGACACTTTGCGCCAGGCAGCGCACGATAGACACTTTGCGCCAGGCAGCGCACGATAGACACATTGCCTAGCCACAGACGCCTAGTAGATACACTACATGATATGCCCCCCAGCAGTGCCAGCTACACGTGACATGCCGCCCAGCAATGCCAGCTACACGTGACATACCCCCCCAGCAGTGCCAGCTACACGTGACATGCCCCCCAGCAGTGCCAGATACATAAATGGCCACACAGTGCAGATATGCCCCCAGTGCCAGATACATAAATGCCCCCACAATGCCAGATACATAAATGACCACACAATGCCAGATACATAAGTGCCCCCACAGTGCCAGATGCATCAATGACCCCACAGTGCCAGATACATAAGTGCCAGATACATAAATGCCCCCAGTGCCACAAAACATAAATGCCCCCACAGTGCCAGATAAATAAATGCCCGCCGTGCCACAAAACATAAAAGCCCCCACAGTGCCAGATACATAAATGCCCCCAGTGCCAGAAAAATAATGCCCCCACAGTGCCAGAAAAATAATGCCCCCACAGTGCAGATATGCCCCCACAGTGCCAGAAAAATAATGCCCACAGTGCAGATATGCCCCCACAGTGCCAGAAAAATAATGCCCCCACAGTGCCAGAAAAATAATGCCCCCACAGTGCAGATATGCCCCCACAGTGCCAGAAAAATAATGCCCCCACAGTGCAGATATGCCCCCACAGTGCCAGAAAAATAATGCCCCCACAGTGCAGATATGCCCCCACAGTGCCAGAAAAATAATGCCCCCACAGTGCAGATATGCCCCCACAGTGCCAGAAAAACAATGCCCCCACAGTGCCAGAAAAATAATGCCCCCACAGTGCAGATATGCCCCCACAGTGCCAGAAAAATAATGCCCCCACAGTGCCAGAAAAATAAACGGCCCCACACAGTGCCAGACAGATTTTAACTTACCTGTCTGTCACTGACACTGCGGTGCTGCTGGGAGCCGGGAATACTGCTGTGGGTGGGCCGCGGACGGAGGAACAAAACTGTGTGCGCGCTATGCACGCAGCGTGGCGCCGGCGTCCAACGTCAGATGCCGGCGCCGCACAGCGCGCTGCATAGCGCGCACACAAGCGGCCGGGAGTCGGAGTCGGACACACAGAGGCTGGCTCCAGGCAGGAAAATGGCGGCCGCAGCGTGCGACGCCCTGTAAGAGTGGCGCCCCGCGCGGCCGCTCTAGTCGAACATGCCTGGAGCCGGCCCTGCACAGAGGGATATTTGCCGGCTGGCATCTAAAATAAGTGCAATGTCCATTTCTGCCAGGAGAGGGTTATGGACTCGGCAGTGGACAGGTGATGCAGATTCTAAAAGGCACATGGAAGTTTTGCCTTATAAGGGTGAGGAGTTGTTCAGGGATGGTCTCTCGGACCTCGTTTCCACAGCCACAGCTGGGAAGTCAGCATTTCCACCCCATGTTCCCTCACAGCCAAAGAAAGCACCGTATTATCAGGTACAGTCCTTTCGGCCCCAGAAAGGCAAGCGGGTTAAAGGCGCGTCCTTTCTGCCCAGAGGCAGAGGTAGAGGGAAAAAGCTGCAGCATACAGCCAGTTCCCAGGAGCAAAAGTCCTCCCCCGCTTCCTCCAAGTCCACCGCATGACGCTGGGGCTCCACAGGCGGAGCCAGGTACGGTGGGGGCCCGTCTCAAAAACTTCAGCAATCAGTGGGCTTGCTCACGGGTGGATCCCTGGATCCTTCAAGTGGTATCTCAGGGGTACAAGCTGGAATTCGAGACGTCTCCCCCCCCCCGCCGTTTCCTCAAATATGCCTTGCCAACAACTCCCTCAGGCAGGGAGGCAGTGCTAGAGCAATTCACAAGCTGTATTCCCAGCAGGTGATAGTCAAGGTGCCCCTCCTTCAACAAGGATGGGGTTACTATTCCACAATGTTTGTGGTACCGAAACCGGACGGTTCGGTGAGACCCATTTTAAATTTGAAATCCTTGAACACATATATTAAAAAAAATTCAAGTTCAAGATGGAATCGCTCAGGGCGGTTATTTCAAGCCTGGACGAGAAGGATTACATGGTATCACTGGACATCAAGGATGCTTACCTGCATGTCCCCATTTACCATCCTCACCAGGAGTACCTCAGATTTGTGGTACAGGATTGTCATTACCAATTCCAGACGTTGCCGTTTGGTCTGTCCACGGCACCGAGGGTATAAACCAAGGTAATGGCCGAAATGATGATACTCCTTCGAAAAAAGGGAGTTTTAATTATCCCGTACTTGGACGATCTCCTGATAAAGGCGAGGTCCAGGGAGCAGTTGTTAGTCGGGGTAGCACTATCTCGGGAGGTGCTACAACAGCACGGTTGGATTCTAAATATTCCAAAGTCACAGCTGGTCCCTACGACACGTCTACTGTTCCTGGAGATGGTTCTGGACACAGAACAGAAAAAAGTGTTTCTCCCGGAGGAGAAAGCCAAGGAGCTGTCATCTCTAGTCAGAGGCCTCCTGAAACCAAAACAGGTGTCGGTGCATCACTGCACGCGAGTCCTGGGAAAAATGGTAGCTTCCTACGAAGCAATTCCATTCGGCAGGTTCCATGCAAGGACTTTTCAGTGGGACCTGTTGGACAAGTGGTCCGGATCGCATCTTCAGATGCATCGGCTGATAACCCTGTCTCCAAGGACCAGGGTGTCTCTGCTGTGGTGGCTGCAAAGTGCTCATCTTCAAGAGGGCCGCAGATTCGGCATGCAGGACTGGGTCCTGGTGACCACGGATGCCAGCCTTCGAGGCTGGGGGGCAGTCACACAGGGAAGAAACTTCCAAGGACTATGGTCGAGTCAGGAGACTTCCCTACACATAAATATTCTGGAACTGAGGGCCATTTACAATGCCCTAAGTCAGGCAAAACCCCTGCTTCAAAACCAGCCGGTACTGATTCAGTCAGACAACATCACGGCAGTCGCCCATGTAAACCGACAGGGCGGCACAAGAAGCAGGACGGCGATGGCAGAAGCCACAAGGATTCTCCGATGGGCGGAAAATCACGTGTTAGCACTGTCAGCAGTGTTCATTCCGGGAGTGGACAACTGGGAAGCAGACTTCCTCAGCAGGCACGACCTCCACCCGGGAGAGTGGGGACTTCATCCAGAAGTCTTCCAACTGATTGTAAACCGTTGGGAAAGGCCACAGGTGGACATGATGGCGTCCCGTCTCAACAAAAAGCTAGAAAGATATTGCGCCAGGTCAAGAGACCCTCAGGCGATAGCTGTGGACGCTCTAGTGACACCGTGGGTGTACCGGTCGGTTTATGTGTTCCCTCCTCTTCCTCTCATACCCAAGGTACTTAGGATAATAAGGAGAAGAGGAGTAAGAACGATACTCATTGTTCCGGATTGGCCAAGAAGAGCTTGGTACCCGGAACTTCAAGAAATGATCTCAGAGGACCCATGGCCTCTGCCGCTCAGACAGGACCTGCTGCAGCAGGGGCCCTGTCTGTTCCAAGACTTACCGCGGCTGCGTTTGACGGCATGGCAGTTGAACACCGGATCCTGAAGGAAAAGGGCATTCCGGAGGAAGTCATTCATACGCTGATTAAAGCTAGGAAAGAAGTTACCGCAAACCATTATCACCGCATTTGGTGAAAATATGTTGCGTGGTTTGAGGCCAGGAAGGCCCCAACGGAGGAATTTCAGCTGGGCCGTTTTCTGCACTTCCTACAGTCAGGGGTGACTATGGGCCTAAAATTGGGTTCCATTAAGGTCCAGATTTTGGCTCTATCGATTTTCTTCCAGAGAGAACTGGCTTCACTACCTGAAGTTCAGACTTTTGTTAAGGGAGTGCTGCATATTCAGCCCCCTTTTGTGCCTCCAGTGGCACCTTGGGATCTCAACGTGGTGTTGGATTTCTTAAAGTCACATTGGTTTGAGCCACTTCCGACCGTGGAGTTGAAATATCTCACGTGGAAAGTGGTCATGCTTTTGGCCTTGGCTTCGGCTAGGCGTGTGTCAGAATTGGCGGCTTTGTCATGTAAAAGCCCCTATCTGATCTTCCATATGGACAGGGCAGAATTGAGGACTCGTCCCCAATTTCTCCCAAAGGTGGTATCAGCGTTTCATTTGAACCAACCTATTGTGGTGCCTGCGGCTACTCGGGACTTGGAGGCTTCCAAGTTGCTGGATGTAGTCCGGGCCCTGAAAATCTATGTTTCCAGGACGGCTAGAGTCAGAAAAACTGACTCGCTGTTTATCCTGCATGCACCCAACAAGCTGGGTGCTCCTGCTTCAAAGCAGACTATTGCTCGCTGGATCTGTAGTACGATTCAGCTTGCACATTCTGCGTCTGGACTGCCGCATCCTAAATCAGTGAAAGCCCATTCCACGAGGAAGGTGGGCTCTTCTTGGGCGGCTGCCCGAGGGGTCTCGGCTTTACAACTTTGCCGAGCAGCTACTTGGTCGGGGTCAAACACATTTGCTAAATTCTACAAGTTTGACACCCTGGCTGAGGAGGACCTAGAGTTTGCCCATTCGGTGCTGCAGAGTCATCCGCACTCTCCCGCCCGTTTGGGAGCTTTGGTATAATCCCCATGGTCCTTACGGAGTCCCAGCATCCACTTAGGACGTCAGAGAAAATAAGATTTTACTCACCGGTAAATCTATTTCTCGTAGTCCGTAGTGGATGCTAGGCGCCCATCCCAAGTGCGGATTGTCTGCAATACTTGTATATAGTTATTGTTTAATTAAAGGGTTACTAGGTGCTTCATCGCGCCCTACGGGCGCTCTTCACACCGTCGCAAGGGGCTACGCCCCCTTAACCCTTGCATGCCTTTCTGGGGTTTAATATTTGTATTATATGGAGTATTACCTGCATTCCTTTGTTAGTGGTTAAATATTGCACAATGAAAGGGCGTGCGATGGTGAAGGAGGCGCAGCCCCTTGCGACGGCGTGAACAGCACCAGCAGGGCACGATGTACAGAATGTAGCGGGTGCGGGGGGGACTGCGGATGGTGTCTGTAGATGCTGCGGGTGGAGGGGAGGCAGAAGTGGGGGTGGGGCCCGGATGGGGAAGGTTTGGGAGGTGCTGCGCGTGGGGGAGGGGCAGAGGAGTGGGGGATGCAGATGGGGGAGGGGTCCGGAGGCACTGAAGGTGGGGGAGGGGCAGGGGTGCCACGGGTGGGAGAGGGGCAGGTGTGGGGATGTTGTGGATGGATGAAGGGTTCCGGAGGTGCTGTGGGATGGGAAGGGACGGGAGTGCCGGGGGTGGGGTAGGGGACCGCAGGCACCATGGGTAGGGTAGGGGCAGGTACGGGTGTTGCGGCGGATGGGAAAGGAGGTCCGGAGGTGCTGCAGGTGGTGGAGGGGCAGGTGCGGGGGTGCCATTGGTGGGGGAGGGGTGGGTGAGGGGGGGACCGCTGATGGAGGAGGGTGTCTGCAGATGCTGCGGGTGGAGGGGGGCAGGTGTGGGGGGAGACATATAAGGGGGGTGAATGGTGGAAGGGGCCTGGAGGTGCTGTGGGTGGTGAAGGGGTGGAGGAGTGGGAGCCACGGGTGGTGTAGGGGGTCTGGAGGCACAGCATGTGGGGGAGGGGTGGAGTGCCGCATGTGGTGGAGGGGAAGGTGCGGAGGTGTGGTGCATTGGGGAGAGGTCTGGAGGCGCTGCGGGTACTGTATATGCCATAAAAGGTAGTTGGAGGGTATGCAGTAACAGGGCCAGGACAGGGTTGACGGGGCCAGGACAGGGGTGACAGGGTCAGAACAGGGGTGACGGTGCCAGGACAGGGGTGACGGGGCCAGGACAGGGGTGACGGGGCCAGGACAGAAATGATAGGGACAGGATAAGGGTGACAGGGCCAGGATAAGGGTGAAAGGGCCAGGATAAGGGTGGCAGGGCAAGGCCAGGGGTGACAGGGACATGACAGAACACAGGGCACGGGAGAGATTGGTATTAGGGACAAAACAGTGGTGACAGACAGATGTGTCTTACCGGAGTCACTGCTGCTGGCTGCTGCTGTTCCACACCAACCTGTTGGGATCTGCTGCTGCTGGAGACTTGGCATGGCTGACTCTCTCAGGCTGGATTCCTGCTTCCTCTGCCCGTCCGCATCCCTCCACCCCTCCTCAGTCACACACCGCAGACCTCGCGCAGCTGCCGGGCACTGTGGTAAGGTGAGACTGGAAATGACTGGTTAGCCCCCAGGAGATGCTGCGGCTGGAGGGAGGAGGGGGTCATAGCATGCACGTGGCGCGGAGCTCGCGGCTTCCGGGCACTGTGGTAAGGGGAGACTTGGAGTGACTGGTTAGCTCCCAGGAGACGCTGATGCTGGAGGGAGGAGGGGGTCAGAGCCTGCAAGCAACTCGGATTTCTGTAGCGCTACCCGCCAGCTAAAGTGTGTGAATGAGCTGGGTGCACCTCACTGCGGGTGGCAGTGCTGCAGCTAGCGGTGGGGTTGCTGGGGCTGGAGATAACAGAGGCAGTACGGAACCTGCACAGCGGCAGGTGCCCCACTAAACTGCAGCTAAGAAGTGTGGAGTGTGCTAGAAAGTGACGCTCCTCCGCACCAGAGAGTCCCTGCTGAGTATGCCGATGTGGGGGGTCAAGCACACAGTGAGCCGGTGCCCGTCTGTCTGTATGACATACCCCTCACACACCCCCATACCTCCCAAATGTCCCGATTTTCGCGGGACAGTCCCATTTTTTGGGGTCTGTCCCGCTGTCCCACCCGCGGGTCGCAGTGTCCGGCGGTGGGGGGGGGGGGGGGGGGGCAGTTGGAAAGCTCCTGTACTCGCTGTTCTGCTTAGCAGAGCAGCGGTGAATAGTGGAGACAGAGGGAGAGGGGGCATCAGGGGGTACGGATTAATGGGGGGGTTCCAGCAGCAGAGCCGGATTAAGGTGGGGGGGGGGCAGGGGATACGTACCGTTGGCCCCACAGTTTTAGGGGGCCCCCCGGCTGGAGTAGCTCTGTTCCAGCTCAGAAGCTCCCCCCCCCCGTCCTGCCAGCAACAGCGGCAGCATTTGTGCTACAGTCAGCACACGCTGCTGCATATTGGCAGGTCTGTGGTGTTGCAGGGAGGCAGCAGTCTCCCTGCTTTCTTCTCCCTGTGCGGGTGTGTAGGGGGGAGCGACCACCTCCTCTGGATTTAGCCCTAGCTGAGGGGCCAAAATCCCATCAAAAAAATAAAAATCGAAATTTGCATAAGGGGGCGTGGCCACGCGGGGCGCGATTAGGCCACGCCCCTAACCCACAGCAGGCACAGCAATGAGATAGGGCTCCCCTGTCACAAGTGCCCTGGGCCCCCCGGACTCATAATCAGCCCCTGGGAGCATGCCAGCAGCTCACAGAGCGCTGGGCATGCTCCCTCACTGACGAAAACGGGGCCCTCCCGTGAAGCCACGCCCCCTTTTCGCCGAGTGTGTTTCCCTCCTTCTGCCTGGATAAAGCTCCTGCAGAAAGCTGGGAGGTCTGCACCCCTGCCTGTGCCATGCCCAATGCCCATGCTATCTGCTTCTGCTCCTAGTCTCCTGTAGATTTGGCCAGATCTCTGTGACTCATTTGACTAACTCCGCCCAGTGTTGTAACTCCGCCCAGCGTTAGCAAATGAATCACAAGGTCACAGAATAGGGCTATTATATAGGAGATTGTTGAGCCATCTGTTGAGAGGCTCAGTTATATTTCATACTGTTAACTGGGTATAGTATCACGAGTTATACGGTGTGATTGGTGTGGCTGGTATGAGTCTTACCCGGGATTCAATATCCTTCCTTATTGTGTCAGCTCTTCCGGGCACATAACTGAGGTCTGGAGGAGGGTCATAGTGGGAGGAGCCAGTACACACCAGGTAGTCCTAAAGCTTTCTTTAGTTGTGCCCAGTCTCCTGCGGAGCCGCTATTCCCCATGGTCCTTACGGAGTCCCAGCATCCACTACGGACTACGAGAACTAGATTTACCGGTGAGTAAAATCTTATTTTTTTTATAGCCGCTCTGCGATCCTTTCGTTTGCACTTCTGCTAAGCTAAAATACACTCCCCCGTGGGCGGCGACTATGCGTTTACACGGCTGCTAAAAACTGCTAGCGAGCGATCAACTCGGAATGACCCCCTATAGCAATATGTACAAGAAGGGGCAGAAGTAGCTCTCTCTCTCTTTCTGGGGGCAGTCTTATAGTTGTAAAATGTAACTTTTATTACTGTACTTTAAAAACAATAAGTATTATGACCATATACAAATAGACGGGTTCAGTATGATATACCTACTATCATATCCCGACAACAATTGACCGACGGTCAAAATCCTGACAAGGTCAAAAAGCAGACAGTTAAAATACTGACAAGGTCAAAATACCATCATTTAAAATGTCGACAGGTAAAAAAAAGTCGACACGTTTTTCATTGTTTCTCTGACGTCCTAGTGGATGCTGGGTACTCCGTAAGGACCATGGGGAATAGACGGGCTCCGCAGGAGACTGGGCACTTCTTTAAAGAAAAGATTAGGTACTACATCTGATGTGCACTGGCTCCTCCCTCTATGCCCCTCCTCCAGACCTCAGTTAGAATCTGTGCCCGGCCTGAGCTGGATGCACTTAGTGGGCTCTCCTGAGTTCACAAAAAAAAAAAGTATTTGTTAGGTTTTTTATTTTCAGTGAGATCTGCTGGCACCAGACTCACTGCTACGTGGGACTTAGCGGAGAGAAGCAAACCTACCTGCTTGCAGCTAGCTTGTGCTTCTAGGCTACTGGACACCATTAGCTCCAGAGGGATCGAACACAGGGCCCGACCTCGATCGTCCGTTCCCGGAGCCGCGCCGCTGTCCCCCTTGCAGAGCCAGAAGACGGAAGAAACCGGAGAAAATCGGCGGCTGAAGACTTCGGTCTTCAATAAGGTAGCGCACAGCACTGCAGCTGTGCGCCATTGCTCCCACAGCACACCACACTCTCCGGTCACTGGTGGGTGCAGGGCGCTGGGGGGGGGGGGGGGGGGCGCCCTGGGCTGCAATTAATATACCTTTTGGCAATAAAAAGCACATAATACAGTGTTTAACACTGTATATGTGCAGAAACCCCCGCCATTAACGTTATAAAAAGCGGGAGAAGCCCGCCGTTGAAGGGGCGGGGCTATCTCCCTCAGCACAGCCAGCGCCATTTTCTCTTCACAGCTCCGCTGGAAGGACGCTCCCCAGGCTCTCCCCTGCAGTATACACTACAAAAAGGGTAAAAAAGAGAGGGGGGGCACATAAATTTAGGCACAAATTGTGATATAAGCAGCTATAGGGGGAAAATTCACTTTATGTATAGTGTATATCCCTCTGTTATATAGCGCTCTGGTGTGTGCTGGCATACTCTCTCTCTGTCTCCCCAAAGGACTTTGTGGGGTCCTGTCCTCAGTCAGAGCATTCCCTGTGTGTGTGCGGTGTGTCGGTACGGCTGTGTCGACAGGTTTGATGAGGACGCTTACGTGGAGGCGGAGCAGGTGCCGATAAGTGTGATGTCGCCCCCTGCGGGGCCGACACCTGAGTGGATGGATATGTGGAAGGTATTAACCGACAGTGTCAACTCCTTGCATAAAAGGTTCGATGACGCAGCTTTGGGACAGCCGGCATCTCAGCCCGTGCCTGCCCAGGCATCTCAGAGGCCGTCAGGGGCTCAAAAACGCCCGCTACCTCAGATGGCAGACACAGATGTCGACACGGAGTCTGACTCCAGTGTCGACGAGGATGAGACAAATATACAATCCACTAGGGCCATCCGATGCATGATTACGGCAATGAAAAATGTGTTGCACATTTCTGACATTAACCCGGTTACCACAAAAAAGGGTATTATGTTTGGGGAGAAAAAGCAGCCAGTGACTTTTCCCCCATCTGATGAGTTAAATTAATTGTGTGAAGAAGCGTGGGGTTCCCCAGATAAGAAACTAGTAATTTCTAAGCGGTTACTAATGGCGTACCCTTTCCCGCCAACGGATAGGTTACGCTGGGAGACATCCCCTAAGGTGGACAAGGCGCTCACACGCTTATCAAAAAAGGTGGCACTGCCTTCTCAGGATACGGCCGCCTTAAAGGAGCCTGCAGATAGAAAGCAGGAGGCTATCCTGAAGTCTGTGTATACACACTCAGGTACTATACTGAGACCTGATATTGCTTCAGCATGGATGTGTAGTGCTGCAGCAGCGTGGTCTGATTCCCTGTCTGATAACATTGATTCCCTTGACAGGGACACTATATTGCTAACCATAGAGCATATTAAAGACGTAG
This sequence comes from Pseudophryne corroboree, assembly GCF_028390025.1. NCBI lineage: Eukaryota > Metazoa > Chordata > Amphibia > Anura > Myobatrachidae > Pseudophryne > Pseudophryne corroboree. Next base: position 494,499,149 of record NC_086450.1, read on the forward strand.
TCTTATATATGAGAGATGCACAGAGGGACATTTGCTGGCATCTAGAATTAATGCAATGTCCATTTCTGCCAGGAGAGTATTATGGACTCGGCAGTGGACAGGTGATGCTGATTCTAAAAGGCACATGGAAATTTTGCCTTATAAGGGTGAGGAATTGTTTGGGGACGGTCTTTCGGACCTCGTATCCACAGCAACAGCTGGGAAGTCGACTTTTTTACCTCAGGTTCCCTCACAGCCTAAGAAAGCACCGTATTATCAAGTACAGTCCTTTCGGCCTCAGAAAGGCAAGCGGGTTAGAGGCGCGTCCTTTCTGCCCAGAGGCAGGGGTAGAGGGAAAAAGCTGCACCATACAGCCAGTTCCCAAGAACAAAAATCCTCCCCTGCTTCCACTAAGTCCACCGCATGACGCTGGGGCTCCACATGTGGAGCCAGGTGCGGTGGGGGCCCGTCTCCGGAACTTCAGCGACCAGTGGGTTCGCTCACAGGTGGATCTCTGGCTTCTACAAGTGGTATCTCAGGGATACAAGCTGGAGTTTGAGACGTCTCCCCCTCGCCGTTACCTCAAATCAGCCTTGCCAGCTACTCCCCAGGACAGGGAGGTAGTACTGGCGGCAATTCACAAGCTGTACCTCCAGCAGGTGATAATCAAAGTTCCCCTCCTTCAACAGGGACGGGGTTACTATTCCACAATGTTTGTGGTACCGAAACCAGACGGTTCGGTGAGACCCATTCTAAATTTGAAATCCTTGAACACTTTTATAAGGAAGTTCAAGTTCAAAATGGAATCGCTCAGGGCGGTTAATGCAAGCCTGGAAGAGGGGGATTACATGGTATCACTGGACGGATGCTTACCTACATGTCCCCATTTACCCACCTCACCAGGTGTACCTCCGTTTTGTGGTACAGGACTGCCATTACCAATTCCAGACGTTGCCGTTTGGTCTGTCCACGGCACCGAGGGTATTTACCAAAGTAATGGCCGAAATGATGATACTCCTTCGGAAGAAGGGAGTTATAATTATCCCGTACTTGGACGATCTCCTTATAAAGGCGAGGTCCAGGGAGCAGTTGTTGGTCGGAGTAGCACTATCTCAGGAAGTGCTACAACAGCACGGCTGGATTCTGAATATCCCAAAGTCGCAGCTGGTTCATACGACGCGTCTGCTGTTCCTGGGTATGATTCTGGACACAGAACAGAAGAAGGTGTTTCTCCCGGAGGAGAAGGCCAAGGAGTTGTCATCTCTGGTCAGAGACCTCCTAAAACCAAAACAGGTGTCGGTGCATCACTGCACGCGAGTCCTGGGAAAGATGGTAGCTTCTTACGAGGCAATTCCATTCGGCAGGTTCCATGCAAGGATCTTTCGGTGGGATCTGTTAGACAAGTGGTCCGGATCGCATCTTCAGATGCATCGGCTGATTACCCTGTCCCCGAGGGCCAGGGTGTCTCTGCTGTGGTGGCTGCAGAGTGCTCATCTTCTCGAAGGCCGCAGATTCGGCATACAGGACTGGGTCCTGGTGACCACGGATGCAAGCCTCCGAGGTTGGGGGGCAGTCACTCAGGGAAGAAACTTCCAAGGACAATGGTCGAGTCAGGAGGCTTCCCTACACATAAATATTCTGGAACTAAGGGCCATTTACAATGCCCTAAGTCAGGCAAAACCCCTGCTTCAAAACCAGCCGGTGCTGATTCAGTCAGACAACATCACGACGGTCGCCCATGTAAACAGACAGGGCGGCACAAGAAGCAGGATGGCGATGGCAGAAGCCACAAGGATTCTCCGATGGGCGGAAAATCACGTGATAGCACTGTCAGCAGTGTTCATTCCGGGAGTGGACAACTGGGAAGCAGACTTCCTTAGCAGGCACGACATCCACCCGGGAGAGTGGGGACTTCATCCAGAAGTCTTCCAGCTGATTGTAAATCGTTGGGAAAGGCCACAGGTGGACATGATGGCGTCCCGCCTCAACAAAAAGCTAAAAAGATATTGCGACAGGTCAAGGGACCCTCAGGCGATAGCTGTGGACGCTCTAGTGACACCGTGGGTGTACCAATCGGTTTATGTGTTCCCTCCTCTTCCTCTCATACCAAAGGTACTGAGCATAATAAGAAAGAGAGGAGTAAGAACTATACTCATCGTTCCGGATTGGCCAAGAAGGACTTGGTACCCGGAACTACAAGAAATGATCTCAGAGGACCCTTGGCCTCTGCCTCTCAGACAGGACCTGCTACAGCAGGGGCCCTGTCTGTTCCAAGACTTATTGCGGCTGCGTTTGACGGCATGGCGGTTGAACGCCGGATCCTGATGGAAAAGGGCATTCCGGTTGAAGTCATTCCTACGCTGATAAAAGCTAGGAAGGATGTGACAGCAAAACATTATCACCGCATATGGCGAAAATATGTTGCTTGGTGTGAGGCTATGAAGGCCCCAACAGAAGAATTTCAGCTGGGTCGATTTCTGCACTTCCTACAGTCAGGAGTGACTATGGGCCTAAAATTGGGATCCATTAAAGTCCAGATTTCGGCCCTGTCTATTTTCTTTCAAAAAGAACTGGCTTCACTGCCTGAAGTTCAGACGTTTGTTAAGGGAGTGCTGCATATTCAGCCTCCTTTTGTGCCTCCAGTGGCACCTTGGGATCTCAACGTTGTGTTGGATTTCCTAAAATCACATTGGTTTGAGCCACTTCAGACCGTGGAGTTGAAATATCTCACGTGGAAAGTGGTCATGCTTTTGGCCTTGGCTTCGGCTAGGCGTGTGTCAGAATTGGCGGCTTTGTCATGTAAAAGCCCCTATCTGATCTTCCATATGGACAGGGCAGAATTGAGGACTCGTCCCCAATTTCTCCCAAAGGTGGTATCAGCGTTTCATTTGAACCAACCTATTGTGGTGCCTGTGGCTACTCGGGACTTGGAGGCTTCCAAGTTGCTGGATGTAGTCCGGGCCCTGAAAATCTATGTTTCCAGGACGGCTAGAGTCAGAAAAACTGACTCGCTGTTTATCCTGCATGCACCCAACAAGCTGGGTGCTCCTGCTTCTAAGCAGACTATTGCTCGCTGGATCTGTAGCACGATTCAACTTGCACATTCAGCGGCTGGACTGCCGCATCCTAAATCAGTCAAAGCCCATTCCACGAGGAAGGTGGGCTCTTCTTGGGCGGCTGCCCGAGGGGTCTCAGCTTTACAACTTTGCCGAGCTTGAGTTTGCTCATTCTGTGCTGCAGAGTCATCCGCACTCTCCCGCCTGTTTGGGAGCTTTGGTATAATCCCCATGGTCCTTACGGAGTACCCAGCATCCACTAGGACGTCAGAGAAAATAAGATTTTACTCACCGGTAAATCTATTTCTCGTAGTCCGTAGTGGATGCTGGGAGCTCGTCCCAAGTGCGGAATTCTGCAATACTTGTATATAGTTATTGCTTAACTATAGGGTTTTTTGTTCTGAGCCATCAGTTTAATGAAGCTCAGTTGTTGTTCATACTGTTAACTGGGTATAGTTATCACGAGTTGTACGGTGTGATTGGTGTGGCTGGTATGAGTCTTACCCTGGATTCCAAATCCTTTCCTTGTAATGTCAGCTCTTCCGGGCACAGTTTCCCTAACTGAGGTCTGGAGGAGGGGCATAGAGGGAGGAGCCAGTGCACACCAGATGTAGTACCTAATCTTTTCTTTAAAGAAGTGCCCAGTCTCCTGCGGAGCCCGTCTATTCCCCATGGTCCTTACGGAGTACCCAGCATCCACTACGGACTACGAGAAATAGATTTACCGGTGAGTAAAATCTTATTTTTTTGTGTGTATGTCGACATAGGTTGACATGGACACCGTAGAAGTGTACCGCATCCGCTCGCCATGCTTCAGGCACGGTGCCTCGCTGCGCTCGGCACACTATTATATTCCCCCTCCAGGTCTACTGCGATGGTAAAGTAAGAACAAGTCTGGTTTAATAAAAAACTCATGTCGACTTTTTGACCTATCAACATTTGAAATGCCGGTATTTTGACCTTGACGGTATTTTAAATGTCGGTATTTTGACTTTCACTGTATTTTGACCATGTCGGTATTTTGACCATGTCGGTATTTTGACCTTGTCAGGATTTTGACCGTTGGTCAATGGTTGTCGGTATTGTGACCGTCGGGATTTTGATTGTAGGTAAATTGACCGCATCCCAAAAAGACAAACATGCCCTGAAAGTCTCACTGAAGAAGCATCACTGCGAGACAGCTGTCTGAGAAGCCGGTGCCCACGAGTGCACTAGCGGGACACCGCACTACTAATACAGCCGGACTGAACAGGGCGGACTCACCGCTGCGATACCCTTACTCCTTGCTTTCAGGGCGCTGTGAGAAGTGCTGCGGGGCATGGTTAGAGACCCTGCTATACCAGCAGGGACCGGCCAGCCATCGGGGCACGGAACACTGCCGCTGACCTTTCTGCTTTCCACACACACCACAATAGGTCAGAGTGTCGCTCACCCTGCACCAATACCAGTGGCACATTTACTCTGAGGATAGCCCGCGTGTCTTTATTCTATATCTTTTCTGACACTCTATCATCTTCTACGTCGGTGCTCTCTCATTGTAGGAAATGATCGACTGAGTCCCCTGCGCTGAATACAACAGGGCACTCTGGTCGTTACACTACAACAGCAGAAGCACCAACTCAACCTCATTCTAAACCCTGTGACACCGTGGGACACGCTCACTCACTATAAATGCACCTGCACACAGTGAGCAGCAGCTGCCCCAATTAGTGTCATAATACAGGATTGCCTGTTACTACCCCTCCACTCATGCAAGGAGTTTTACCATTATCCTGTACGACACACCCTCACATTGCATGTTATTAATCAGCAATATTGACATTAAGGACTGATATCATCCACTATTTGGCAATTTTGTGAGATATTCTGTGGTGCGGATTTACTGTTGTTTATGTTAGGGACGAGTGGGTTCGGTTCCCTGAGAACCGAATCTACCGAACATCACGTTCCGAGCCCGGCTCGGGACTTCCCGCCAGACTCAGAAACTAGAACGAGGCAAAACGTCATCATCCCGCTGTCGGATTCTCGCGGGGTTTGGATTCCATATAAGGAGCCGCGCGTCGCCGCCATCTTCACTCCAGTCCTGGAGAGTGTAGCGAGAGGACGTGTCTGTGTGGGAAATTGGCGTGGCGCGTGGGGTGGCGACCTGCTCTTACGTGTCATTTCAGTGCTGTCTTGTGCTACATCAGTCCAGTGGTGGTGTCCTGTGCTGCCATATGTCCAGTGCTGCTGTATAAGTCCAGTCCAATGGTGCTGTCCTGTCCTGCATCAGTGCAGTGGTGGTGTCTTGTGCTGCATCAGTCCAGTCACAGTAGTGGTGTCCTGTGCTGCCATATGTCCAGTGCTGCTGTATAAGTCCAGTCCAGTGGTGCTCTCCTGTCCTGCATCATTTAAGTGGTGGTGTCCTGTGCTGCCATAAGTCCAGTGGTGCTGCTGTATAAGTCCAGTGCAGTGGTGCTGTGTTGTGCTGCATCAGTCCAGTGGTGGTGTCCTGTGCTGCTATAAGTCCAGTGGTAGTGTCCTGTGCTGCCATAAGTCCAGGGGTACAGTCGTATAAGTCCAGTGGTACTGCCATATAAGTTCAGGGGTACTGCCGTATAAGTCCAGTCCAGTGGTGCACCGTATAAGTTCAGGGGTACTGTCATATAAGTCCAGTGGTACTGCCGTATAAGTTCAGGGGTACTGCCGTATAAGTTCAGTCCAGTGGTGCAGCCGTATAAGTTCAGGGGTACTGCCATATAAGTCCAGTCCAGTGGTGCAGCCGTATAAGTTCAGGGGTACTGCCGTATAAGTCCAGTCCTGTGGTGCAGACGTATAAGTCCAGGGGTACTGCCGTATACGTCCAGGGGTACTGCCGTATAAGTTCAGGGGTACTGTCGTATAAGTCCAGTGGTACTGCCATATACGTTCAGGGGTACTACCGTATAAGTCCAGTCCAGTGGTGCAGACGTATAAGTTCAGGGGTACTGCCGTATAAGTCCAGGGGTGCAGCCGTATAAGTCCAGTGGTGCAGCCATATAAGTTCAGGGGTACTGCAGTATAAGTCCAGTGCAGTGGTGCTGTGTTGTGCTGCATCAGTCCAGTGGTTCCGTATAGTACTGCCATCAGTCCAGTGGTGCCGTATAGTACTGCCGTATAAAACCAGTCCAGTGGTGCAGACGTATAAGTTCAGTGGTACTGCTGTATAAGTCTATTGGTACTGCCGTATAAGTCCAGTGGTACTGCTGTATAAATTCAGGGGTACTGCCGTATAAGTCTAGTCCAGTGGTGCAGCCGTATAAGTTCAGGGGTACTGCCGTATAAGTCCAGTCCAGTGGTGCAGCCGTATAAGTCCAGGGGTACTGCCGTATAAGTTCAGGGGTACTGCCGTATAAGACCAGTGGTGCAGCCGTATAAGTTCAGGGGTACTGTGGTATAAGTTCAGGGGTACTGCCGTATGAGTCCAGTGGTACTGCCGTATAAGTTCAGGGGTACTGTCGTATAAGTCCAGCGGTACTACCATATACGTTCAGGTGTACTACCGTATAAGTCCAGTTCAGTGGTGCAGCCGTATAAGTTCAGGGGTACTGCCGTATAAGTCCAGTCCAGTGGTGCAGCCGTTTAAGTTCAGGGGTACTGCCGTATAATTCCACCAATATTGTGCGTGCATTACATCTGGGCAAATTCCGGCACGTCCCATGTTTTTCACATACAATTAATTTGGTGGTGCAGAATTTTTTGAAAAATGACGGGCGTGCAGGAGATGCTGTCGGTGGCCCGAAATTTGCGGGCCACCTTCGATATTCAGCCACTGTGTGCCACTCCTAGATGGGCCAGGTGTTTGTGCCGCACACTTGTGTCGCTTAGCTTAGTCACACAGCAGCCTCATTGCACTTCTTTTTCTTCTTTGCATCATGTGCTGTTTGGGGCCTAGTTTTTAAATCTGCCATCCTGTCTGACACTGCAGTGCTACTCCTAGATGGGCCAGGTGTTTGTGTCGCCCACTTGTGTCGCTTAGCAAAGTCATCCAGCGACCTTGGTGCAATCTTTTGGCCTACAAACAATATTCTGAGGTGAAATGAATGTTATTGAGGTTAATAATACCATAGGATCAAAATTACCCCCAAATTATGTGATTTTAGCTGTTTTTGTGTGTGTGGGGGGGGGGGGAGGGGGGGGGGCTTAAATCAACCAGATCCAAAACACGAGCGGGGATCCAGATCCAAAACCAAAACACAAAAAGTGCCCGCCGCACATCTCTAGTTTATATTTGGAGTCATTAATATATTTGTTACCGCCTGTATACAGTATCTGCACTGTGAACTGTGGGGCAGATGTATTAACCTGGAGAAGGCATAAGGAAGTGATAAACCAGTGATATGTGCAAGGTGATAAAGGCACCAGCCAATCAGATCCAATATGTAAATTAACAGTTAGGATCTGATTGGCTGGTGCGTTATCACCTTGCACATATGACTGGTTTATCACTTCCTCATGCCTTCTGCAGGTTAATACATCTGCCCCACAGTGTTACCTATCAATAGAAATTATCTATAAGGCCTTGAATATTTGGCACCAGGTTTGAAAATTCATTATTTCGCTCAAACTTTCTGAATTATCAGTGAATTACACATTACACGCAGAGGAGACAGAGGAGGAACAGGGCTGCGGACATTGTATACGGGGAATAATAAATCCTGCAGAGTGATGGCGGCCTACGCAGCAGTTAAAAGCCGCCATCAATCACGGCAAAAATGAGCTAATTTATTGCAGGTCGGAGCCTACCGGGTGTTTCATTAGGTCCCCGGTGGGCCAGTCCGACCCTGCAAAACAGTGGGGGAGCGCTGCGCGATAGTGATGGCCGCAGCGCAATACAGTTCAACCGGCTCACCTACACTCCGCACAGGCAGCAAGATGTGGCCTGTAGGAGCTTCTAAAATGGACGGGGGGCAGGTGAATCTGGCGTGCTGGCGTCACTTTTGTGACGCGCTCACCCATACTTCGCACAGGCCGCAAGATGTGGCCTCTCGGAGCTAATATAATGGATGGGGCGGGTGAAGCGCGCTGGCGTCACCGTTGTGACGTGCCCCTGCCGCATTCCGTCCGCAAGCGCCGGCAGTGTAACTTGAAACTTTAGAATTTCTTAAAAAATAAAAAATTGCCCTGGGCCGCATTACTAGCCGACCTGGGCCGCATGCGGGCCGCGGGTTGGACAAGCCTGGTCTATTTGAAGCATTTATTACAGCACGAGAATTTATTATCCCTGCTATTATATGCAAATGTGATGTTTGTCTTTTTGTAAGTGGTCGTAATACTTATTGTCTTTAAAGTACAGTAATAAAAGTTACATTTTACAACTATAAGACTGCCCCCAGAAAGAGAGAGAGAGAGCTACTTCTGCCCCTTCTTGTATATACGTTTACCGTACTCTCAGGGGAGCACCTCCACCTGAGATATTTCTAAGTGGAACTCCACTGGGCACTTACATCACATTGTGGAACAATATATAATATATAAGTGATTCAGATTCTGATTGATACACCTATGCTCAGGTCTCCTCCTCCCTTCTCCCCTTCAAATATCTGAACTATAGAAATAAACAGTCCCCACGGTTAGGTGTTAGGTGCCGGCAATCATAAATGATGAGAAAAGTCCAGGAGCAGAGCATTGTGTCCCTCCTGGAGAGGGTCATGTTGGGAGTTATGCAATTGGAACCTTGATTTTATACAGCAAATGGTACCTATAGAATTAGGAAAAACTGCAATTAGCTACAGGACTATTTATGTTTTTCTCTTCTTTCCATTCATTGTTTTCATCATTATTTTTATTTCACTTTTTTTTCCTCTCTGTTTTCCTGTATTTGTTACACTGTCCTAGCCGCACCCATCCTCACTCCCAGTCACTGACACCTAACCTGAGGCATTGGTGCAATAAACATTTTATGCAACACCGTGACAATTGTATTTCTTTGTGCCACTTTTATTAAGTTACAACATAAACAACATGTAACATACAAAGGTCAGCACTGAGCATTGTATGACTCATTATAGTGATGAAGGTGCCCTCACTCGCCCAGCTGCTCCCGTGCACACACATCCGTGATTCCGTCACAAGCGCACTCTACACCTATTTTCCATAAAAACAGTGTGCGTGAGTTCTTCCCCCTACGGTCATATATGGTGCAGTGCCTCGTTGTAAACTATACACTATTCAGCAGCGTGCCCCTTCTATACAGGTAATACAAAAGTTTTGTGTGTCAAATGTATATTTGCCAAATTAAGCCAGAGAAGACTTTCAGGGCAACTGGAACCCCCCCCCCCCCCCCCCCACCACCACCACCACCACCTCCACCGGCCTTCAATAAATGCGGTCCTGCCCTTCAGCTGGGAACACTGGCAAAGCATTAGAATGGAACCACACTGACTTGGGGTGTGGTATAACAGATAGACAGTGTCTAGTTAGACAGTCAATAGATAGACACCACATGTTGGACAGACATTAGGACGACATGGTCAAAAGGTCGACGGGGGGCAAAAGTCAACATGAAAATGGTCGACATTATAAAGGTAGACAACATTTTTTTGCATTTTTGGGGTTTGTGTGGATAGTTTTGTCATCTGGGACCCTCATTTGTAGAAAGGCATACCCTTCGCTCGCCACTAGATTTATAACCAACTCTTTACCGACATGGATAGAGAAGGTAAGGAAAAGTCCAAAAACATGTAAAATAAAATAAAAAAATGTCCACCTTTTTTATGTCTACCTTTTGACCTTGTCGACCTAATGTCTGTCTTACATATGGTGTCTATCTATTGACTGTCTAACTAGACACTATCTATCAGCTGGATACCATAGACTTCAGTGACAACGCGGTGAGGTCTTTGGCTGGGGAGGTACATAATAAATAAATATATATATATATATAGTAACATAGTTGTTGAGGGTTGAAAAAAAGACAGTTGTCGATCGAGTTCAACCTATGGAGCTATATACCGTATTACCTTTTTTTTTGCAGATTAAATCCTTGCATGCTATTGTCAGCTAAAAATTTGTCTAATCCTTTCTTAAACACCTCCATTGAGTCAGACATTACAACTTTCTCTGGCAGTGATTTCCATAATCTCACTGCTCGCACTGTGAAGAACCCTTCCTACAGTTGGTGTTAAACTTCCTCTCCTCTAACCTTAGAGGGTGACCACGTGTCCTGTGTACACATCTCTCGATAAATAAGTCGCCTGAAAGTTCCTTATATTGGCCCTCATTCCGAGTTGATCGCTCGCTAGCTACTTTTAGCAGCCGTGCAAATGCATAGTCGCCGCCCACGGGGGAGTGTATTTTCGCTTTGCAAGAGTGCGAACGCCTGTGCAGCCGAGCGGTTACATAAACATTTTGTGCAGAACAGGACCAGCCCTGTAGTTACTTATTCTGTGCGATGATTGCTGCGACGAAGGTCCTGGAGTTGACGTCAGATACCCGTCCAGCAAACGCCCGGCCACGCCTGCGTTTTTCCTAACACTCCCAGAAAACGGTCAGTTGCCACCCAGAAACTCCCACTTCCTGTCAATCTCCTTGCGATCGGCTGTGTGATTGGAATCGTCGCTAGAACCTGTGCAAAACCATGATGCTCTTTGTACCCGTACGCTGCGCGTGCACATTGCGGTACATACGCATGCGCAGTTTTGCAGTCTTTTTAAACGATCGCTACGCAGCGAACAACGGCAGCTAGCGATCAACTCGGAATGACCCCCATTGTCTCTTGATGTATTTGAAGATATTAATCATGTCCCCTCTTAGATGCCTTTTTTCTTATATCTCAATACATTATTGCACCTCCCTGCAGCCCAGGTGGGGTGAGAAGCTCAGTCGCTTCCCATTCAGCTGCCCAACTCTCTCACCTGCTGGCTGGGAGGGCGGAGGAGGAGGAACGAGAGGCTAGAGTTCTGTCCGCCGCCGCATACACTCCAGTTCCGAGCTTCCCGGGCCCACCGCTGCTGTAGTGTCCCGGGTCAGCTCCAACAATAACTGCTGGGTCCCGCCGCGTATGGGTAATTGGACCAGCGGATTCAGCACTGGATCCGCTGTCCAATCACAGCTGTCTCGCTGACCGGGGCATGCCTGAAAGCCCATCCCTGTCAGCGTGGCACTTGTAGAAGTACCGCTTTCCCCTCTTTTTCTAATGGGCTTTTACAACCCAGTGCTGGGCCCCGCCCCCCGCTTTATCCCCGTTCCCACCGTCTATGGGAGGCACTTGCTATTAGTGCCTCCCAAACTAATTTAATAGACTAAAATGATTAGAAATAATATAAAGAGGAAGAGGATACATATGACACAGAATATGTATCTTCTTTGTATTATTGTAATCATTAATGACAGGGGAGGCACTGCCTCCCCTGACTGCACGTTCCTGATAGACTTGTAGGAGTGTCAAGAGAGTTCAGTGGGCGGCAGCGGTTTCCACCTGCGCACATGGGACCCCCTGCATTAGCTGAACAGATTAGGGATGGACATCGGAAGCCCAGCAGCAAATGATGGCTGGGCTTCCGCCATAGAGACTTTCGATGCATCAAAAGTATTACATGAAAAAAGCATTCATATGACTTGCACATGCACAGAAGCAACTCGTGGCCATTCCCGTGTTAAACAGCTGAATTCAGCTGTATTTTAACATCGGATGGCCATCATATCTATACCATTCGATGGTGACTACCATCGGAAAGCAGCCGTGGAATGGTGAAAACACTAACATCGGTAGCAAAACATTGATGGTTTCAAACCATAACGTTCCGATGTCCATCCCTAGAACGGGTACCCACATTACTACAAAGTAGTAAATCAGGCACTTACAGCTGCCCGCACCTACAGCAACTTTGTGTGTGACTCACAATAAGCGTCATCATTGACCTCTAGTGTCTATGCTGTTCTATGGGAGAGACGTAATAACGTCTCTCCCATAGATCGAGGAGAGGAGAGGAGAAGAGCGGCGCCGGCGGAGGAGGTCTGCAGCGGTCTGGATCAGGAACGGGAATAGTAAGTATACTTTTTTTTTATTTTATTTTTTCTTTCAGCAGCACTACAGGGGGCACTAATGGGGGCGTAACTGACCACGCCCCCATTTGAAGCCACGCCCCTATACTTTGCCCGGGGCGCCACAAGGCCAAGAACCGGCCCTGATTACAGCCATAGCATCACAGACCGAGAAGCAAGCACTCGTTACTCCTGGACTGTAAAGGGACAATCTAGGTGATGTTTGCAGGCATCTCCTCGCAGTGCATGCTGGGAGTTGCAGTTCTACAGCAGGTGGAGTGACACAGGTTGCATACAGTTTGGGTATGTGCTGCGGAGGTGACATTCCACTGTTGGCGTGCTCAGGCCTCTGGAATCCTCTCAGCATGGCACTCAGGAGTTGTGTAAGCAGAAGGTGTGTCAGTTTCTGGGATAAGAGATTCCAGCATGACTGCTGCAATTATGTGTAGATGTCATACGTGGCTGCTGACACCATGGGAGAGACCCTGCAGACCTGTAGCAGCACGAGCCGCAATCTTTATCAGTCTGGCAGAAGAGATTTCTCTATAAGGGCTTGTGACTTCTGACAGACCAATAACTCCAGCTGCTGCGATCTCGTGCACCTGCTATTCTGGGTGTGATTCGTGGGATACAGGCAGAATCTGCTAGAGATCAGGTGTGCTACAGCACCTATTCCATTCTGTAACGACACAGGAGTCCTACAGCAAAGCACGTGAAAGGGTTAATAAAGAAGATTATTGAAAAAAATTATGGATTCGATTTTATCCAGTTATAAGAGCTGATATCTATCTATTAAAGCAGCAGATATTACATAGACGTGCAGCTGATATACAGTGATGCACTGGATGGGGTGTTGCAGTGACGTACAGCTGGTATACAGTGTTGAACTGTATGGGGTGTTGCAGTGACGTACAGCTGATATACAGTAATGCACTGGAATGGAGTGTTGCAGTGACATACAGTTGGTATACAGTGATGCACTGGAATGGGGTGTTGCAGTGACATACAGCTGGTATACAGTGATGCACTGGATGGGGTGTTGCAGTGACGTACAGCTGGTATACAGTGATGCACTGGATGGGGTGTTGCAGCGTCGTACAGCTGATGTACAGTAATGCACTGGATGGGGTGTTGCAGTGACATACAGCTGGTATACAGTGATGCACTGGATGGACTGTTGCAGTGATGTACAGCTGGTATACAGTGTTGCACTGGATGGAGTGTTGCAGTGACACAGCTGGTATACAGTGATGCACTGGATGGGGTGTTGCAGTGACACAGCTGGTATACAGTGATGCACTGGAGGGGGTGTTGCAGTAACGTACAGCTGGTATACAGTGTTGTACTGGATGGGGTGTTGCAGTGATGTACAGCTGATATACAGTAATGCACTGGAATGGGGTGTTGCAGTGACGTACAGCTGGCATACAGTGATGCACTGGAATGGGGTGTTGCAGTGACGTACAGCTGGTATACAGTGATGCACTGGAATGGGGTGTTGTAGTGACGTACAGCTGATATACAGTTATGCACTGGATGGGGTGTTGCAGTGACATACAGCTGGTATACAGTGATGCACTGGATGGGGTGTTGCAGTGTCGTACAGCTGATGTACAGTAATGCACTGGATGGGGTGTTGCAGTAACATACAGCTGGTATACAGTGATGCACTGGATAAGGTGTTGCAGTGACGTACAGCTGGTATACAGTGTTGCACTGGATGGGGTGTTGCAGTGACATACAGCTGATATACAGTAATGCACTGGAATGGGGTGTTGCAGTGACGTACAGCTGATATACAGTAATGCACTGGAATGGGTTGTTGCAGTGACGTACAGCTGGTATACAGTGATGCACTGGAATGGGGTGTTGCAGTGACGTACAACTGGTATACAGTGATGCACTGGATGGGGTGTTTTGCAATTACATACAGCTGATATACAGTGATTCACTGGATGGGGTGTTGCAGTGACATACAGCTGGTATACAGTGATGCACTGGATGGGGTGTTTTGCAATTACGTACAGCTGATATACAGTGATTCACTGGATGGGGTGTTGCAGTGACATACAGCTTGTATACAGTGATGCACTGGATGGGGTCTTGTAGTGACGTACAGCTGGTATACAGTGATGCACTGGATGGGGTGTTGCAGTGACGTACAGCTGATATACATTGATGCACTGGATGGGGTGTTGCAGTGATGTCATGCTTGTATACAGTGATGCACTGGATGGCGTGTTGCAGTGACGTACAGCTGGTATACATTGATGCACTGGATGGGGTCTTGTAGTGACGTACAGCTGGTATACAGTGATGCACTGGATGGGGTGTTGCAGTGACGTACAGCTGGTATACATTGATGCACTAGATGGGGTGTTGCAGTGACGTCATGCTTGTATACAGTGATGCACTGGATGGGGTCTTGTAGTGACGTACAGCTGGTATACAGTGATGCACTGGATGGGGTCTTGTAGTGACATGCAGCTGGTATACAGTGATGCACTGGATGGGGTGTTGCAGTGACGTACAGCTGGTATACATTGATGCACTGGATGGGGTGTTGCAGTGACATCATGCTTGTATACATTGATGCACTGGATGGGGTGTTGCAGTGACGTACAGCTGGTATACAGTGATGCACTGGATGTGGTGTTGCAGTGACGTCATGCTTGTATACAGTGTTGAACTGTATGGGGTGTTGCAGTGACGTACAGCTGATATACAGTAATGCACTGGAATGGAGTGTTGCAGTGACATACAGTTGGTATACAGTGATGCACTGGAATGGGGTGTTGCAGTGACATACAGCTGGTATACAGTGATGCACTGGATGGGGTGTTGCAGTGACGTACAGCTGGTATACAGTGATGCACTTGATGGGGTGTTGCAGCGTCGTACAGCTGATGTACAGTAATGCACTGGATGGGGTGTTGCAGTGACATACAGCTGGTATACAGTGATGCACTGGATGGACTGTTGCAGTGATGTACAGCTGGTATACAGTGTTGCACTGGATGGGGTGTTGCAGTGACACAGCTGGTATACAGTGATGCACTGGAGGGGGTGTTGCAGTGACGTACAGCTGGTATACAGTGTTGTACTGAATGGGGTGTTGCAGTGATGTACAGCTGATATACAGTAATGCACTGGAATGGGGTGTTGCAGTGACGTACAGCTGGTATACAGTGATGCACTGGAATGGGGTGTTGCAGTGACGTACAGCTGGTATACAGTGATGCACTGGAATGGGGTGTTGCAGTGACGTACAGCTGATATACAGTTATGCACTGGATGGGGTGTTGCAGTGACATACAGCTGGTATACAGTGATGCACTGGATGGGGTGTTGCAGTGTCGTACAGCTGATGTACAGTAATGCACTGGATGGGGTGTTGCAGTAACATACAGCTGGTATACAGTGATGCACTGGATAAGGTGTTGCAGTGACGTACAGCTGGTATACAGTGTTGCACTGGATGGGGTGTTGCAGTGACATACAGCTGATATACAGTAATGCACTGGAATGGGGTGTTGCAGTGACGTACAGCTGATATACAGTAATGCACTGGAATGGGGTGTTGCAGTGACGTACAGCTGGTATACAGTGATGCACTGGAATGGGGTGTTGCAGTGACGTACAGCTGGTATACAGTGATGCACTGGATGGGGTGTTTTGCAATTACATACAGCTGATATACAGTGATTCACTGGATGGGGTGTTGCAGTGACATACAGCTGGTATACAGTGATTCACTGGATGGGGTGTTTTGCAATTACGTACAGCTGATATACAGTGATTCACTGGATGGGGTGTTGCAGTGACATACAGCTGGTATACAGTGATGCACTGGATGGGGTGTTGCAGTGACGTACAGCTTGTATACAGTGATGCACTGGATGGTGTCTTGTAGTGACGTACAGCTGGTATACAGTGATGCACTGGATTGGGTGTTGCAGTGACGTACAGCTGGTATACATTGATGCACTGGATGGGGTGTTGCAGTGACGTCATGCTTGTATACAGTGATGCACTGGATGGCGTGTTGCAGTGACGTACAGCTGGTATACATTGATGCACTGGATGGGGTCTTGTAGTGACGTACAGCTGGTATACAGTGATGCACTGGATGGGGTGTTGCAGTGACGTACAGCTGGTATACATTGATGCACTGGATGGGGTGTTACAGTGACGTCATGCTTGTATACAGTGATGCACTGGATGGGGTCTTGTAGTGACGTACAGCTGGTATACAGTGATGCACTGGATGGGGTCTTGTAGTGACGTGCAGCTGGTATACAGTGATGCACTGGATGGGGTGTTGCAGTGACGTACAGCTGGTATACATTGATGCACTGGATGGGGTGTTGCAGTGACATCATGCTTGTATACATTGATGCACTGGATGGGGTGTTGCAGTGACGTACAGCTGGTATACAGTGATGCACTGGATGGGGTGTTGCAGTGACGTCATGCTTGTATACATTGATGCACTGGAATGGGGTGTTGCAGTGACGTACAGTTGATATACAGTAATGCACTGGAATGGGGTGTTGCAGTGATGTACAGCTGGTATACAGTGATGCACTGGAATGGGGTGTTGCAGTGACGTACAGCTGGTATACAGTGATGCACTGGAATGGGGTGTTACAGTGACGTACAGCTGGTATACAGTGATGCACTGGATGGGGTCTTGTAGTGACGTACAGTTGGTATACAGTGATGCACTGGATGGGGTGTTGCAGTGACATACAGCTGGTATACATTGATGCACTGTATGGGGTGTTGCAGTGACGTCATGCTTGTATACAGTGATGCACTTGATGGGGTGTTGCAGTGACGTACAGCTGGTATACAGTGATGAACTGGATGGGGTCTTGTAGTGACGTACAGCTGGTATACAGTGATGCACTGGATGGGGTGTTGCAGTGACGTACAGCTGGTATACATTGATGCACTGGATGGGGTGTTGCAGTGACGTCATGCTTGTATACAGTGATGCACTGGATGGGGTGTTGCAGTGACGTCATGCTTGTATACAGTGATGCACTGGATGGGGTGTTGCAGTGACGTACAGCTGGTATACATTGATGCACTGGATGGGGTGTTGCAGTGACGTCATGCTTGTATACAGTGATGCACTGGATGGGGTGTTGCAGTGACGTCATGCTTGTATACATTGATGCACTGGAATGGGGTGTTGCAGTGACGTACTGCTGATATACAGTAATGCACTGGAATGGGGTGTTGCAGTGACGTACAGCTGGTATACAGTGATGCACTGGAATGGGGTGTTGCAGTGACGTACAGCTGGTATACAGTGATGCACTGGAATGGGGTGTTACAGTGACGTACAGCTGGTATACAGTGATGCACTGGATGGGGTCTTGTAGTGACGTACAGCTGGTATACAGTGATGCACTGGAATGGGGTGTTGCAGTGACGTACAGCTGATATACAGTTATGCACTGGATGGGGTGTTGCAGTGACATACAGCTGGTATACAGTGATGCACTGGATGGGGTGTTGCAGTGTCGTACAGCTGATGTACAGTAATGCACTGGATGGGGTGTTGCAGTAACATACAGCTGGTATACAGTGATGCACTGGATAAGGTGTTGCAGTGACGTACAGCTGGTATACAGTGTTGCACTGGATGGGGTGTTGCAGTGACATACAGCTGATATACAGTAATGCACTGGAATGGGGTGTTGCAGTGACGTACAGCTGATATAAAGTAATGCACTGGAATGGGGTGTTGCAGTGACATACAGCTGGTATACATTGATGCACTGTATGGGGTGTTGCAGTGACGTCATGCTTGTATACAGTGATGCACTTGATGGGGTGTTGCAGTGACGTACAGCTGGTATACAGTGATGAACTGGATGGGGTCTTGTAGTGACGTACAGTTGGTATACAGTGATGCACTGGATGGGGTGTTGCAGTGACATACAGCTGGTATACATTGATGCACTGTATGGGGTGTTGCAGTGACGTCATGCTTGTATACAGTGATGCACTTGATGGGGTGTTGCAGTGACGTACAGCTGGTATACAGTGATGAACTGGATGGGGTCTTGTAGTGACGTACAGCTGGTATACAGTGATGCACTGGATGGGGTGTTGCAGTGACGTACAGCTGGTATACATTGATGCACTGGATGGGGTGTTGCAGTGACGTCATGCTTGTATACAGTGATGCACTGGATGGGGTGTTGCAGTGACGTCATGCTTGTATACAGTGATGCACTGGATGGGGTGTTGCAGTGACGTACAGCTGGTATACATTGATGCAGTGGATGGGGTGTTGCAGTGACGTCATGCTTGTATACAGTGATGCACTGGATGGGGTGTTGCAGTGACGTCATGCTTGTATACATTGATGCACTGGAATGGGGTGTTGCAGTGACGTACAGCTGATATACAGTAATGCACTGGAATGGGGTGTTGCAGTGACGTACAGCTGGTATACAGTGATGCACTGGAATGGGGTGTTGCAGTGACGTACAGCTGGTATACAGTGATGCACTGGAATGGGGTGTTACAGTGACGTACAGCTGGTATACAGTGATGCACTGGATGGGGTCTTGTAGTGACGTACAGCTGGTATACAGTGATGCACTGGAATGGGGTGTTGCAGTGACGTACAGCTGATATACAGTTATGCACTGGATGGGGTGTTGCAGTGACATACAGCTGGTATACAGTGATGCACTGGATGGGGTGTTGCAGTGTCGTACAGCTGATGTACAGTAATGCACTGGATGGGGTGTTGCAGTAACATACAGCTGGTATACAGTGATGCACTGGATAAGGTGTTGCAGTGACGTACAGCTGGTATACAGTGTTGCACTGGATGGGGTGTTGCAGTGACATACAGCTGATATACAGTAATGCACTGGAATGGGGTGTTGCAGTGACGTACAGCTGATATACAGTAATGCACTGGAATGGGGTGTTGCAGTGACGTACAGCTGGTATACAGTGATGCACTGGAATGGGGTGTTGCAGTGACGTACAGCTGGTATACAGTGATGCACTGGATGGGGTGTTTTGCAATTACATACAGCTGATATACAGTGATTCACTGGATGGGGTGTTGCAGTGACATACAGCTGGTATACAGTGATGCACTGGATGGGGTGTTTTGCAATTACGTACAGCTGATATACAGTGATTCACTGGATGGGGTGTTGCAGTGACATACAGCTGGTATACAGTGATGCACTGGATGGGGTGTTGCAGTGACGTACATCTTGTATACAGTGATGCACTGGATGGTGTCTTGTAGTGACGTACAGCTGGTATACAGTGATGCACTGGATTGGGTGTTGCAGTGACGTACAGCTGGTATACATTGATGCACTGGATGGCGTGTTGCAGTGACGTCATGCTTGTATACAGTGATGCACTGGATGGCGTGTTGCAGTGACGTACAGCTGGTATACAGTGATGCACTGGATGGGGTCTTGTAGTGACGTACAGCTGGTATACAGTGATGCACTGGATGGGGTGTTGCAGTGACGTACAGCTGGTATACATTGATGCACTGGATGGGGTGTTGCAGTGACGTCATGCTTGTATACAGTGATGCACTGGATGGGGTCTTGTAGTGACGTACAGCTGGTATACAGTGATGCACTGGATGGGGTCTTGTAGTGACGTGCAGCTGGTATACAGTGATGCACTGGATGGGGTGTTGCAGTGACGTACAGCTGGTATACATTGATGCACTGGATGGGGTGTTGCAGTGACATCATGCTTGTATACATTGATGCACTGGATGGGGTGTTGCAGTGACATACAGCTGGTATACAGTGATGCACTGGATGGGGTGTTGCAGTGACGTCATGCTTGTATACATTGATGCACTGGAATGGGGTGTTGCAGTGACGTACAGTTGATATACAGTAATGCACTGGAATGGGGTGTTGCAGTGACGTACAGCTGGTATACAGTGATGCACTGGAATGGGGTGTTGCAGTGACGTACAGCTGGTATACAGTGATGCACTGGAATGGGGTGTTACAGTGACGTACAGCTGGTATACAGTGATGCACTGGATGGGGTCTTGTAGTGACGTACAGTTGGTATACAGTGATGCACTGGATGGGGTGTTGCAGTGACATACAGCTGGTATACATTGATGCACTGTATGGGGTGTTGCAGTGACGTCATGCTTGTATACAGTGATGCACTGGATGGGGTGTTGCAGTGACGTACAGCTGGTATACAGTGATGAACTGGATGGGGTCTTGTAGTGACGTACAGCTGGTATACAGTGATGCACTGGATGGGGTGTTGCAGTGACGTACAGCTGGTATACAGTGATGAACTGGATGGGGTCTTGTAGTGACGTACAGCTGGTATACAGTGATGCACTGGATGGGGTGTTGCAGTGACGTACAGCTGGTATACATTGATGCACTGGATGGGGTGTTGCAGTGACGTCATGCTTGTATACAGTGATGCACTGGATGGGGTGTTGCAGTGACGTCATGCTTGTATACAGTGATGCACTGGATGGGGTGTTGCAGTGACGTACAGCTGGTATACATTGATGCACTGGATGGGGTGTTGCAGTGACGTCATGCTTGTATACAGTGATGCACTGGATGGGGTGTTGCAGTGACGTCATGCTTGTATACATTGATGCACTGGAATGGGGTGTTGCAGTGACGTACAGCTGATATACAGTAATGCACTGGAATGGGGTGTTGCAGTGACGTACAGCTGGTATACAGTGATGCACTGGAATGGGGTGTTGCAGTGACGTACAGCTGGTATACAGTGATGCACTGGAATGGGGTGTTACAGTGACGTACAGCTGGTATACAGTGATGCACTGGATGGGGTCTTGTAGTGACGTACAGCTGGTATACAGTGATGCACTGGATGGGGTGTTGCAGTGACATACAGCTGGTATACATTGATGCACTGGATGGGGTGTTGCAGTGACATCATGCTTGTATACAGTGATGCACTGGATGGGGTGTTGTAGTGACGTACAGCTGGTATACAGTGATGCACTGGATGGGGTCTTGTAGTGACGTACAGCTGGTATACAGTGATGCACTGGATGGGGTGTTGCAGTGACGTACAGCTGGTATACATTGATGCACTGGATGGGGTGTTGCAGTGACGTCATGCTTGTATACAGTGATGCACTGGATGGGGTGTTGCAGTGACGTCATGCTTGTATACAGTGATGCACTGGATGGGGTGTTGCAGTGACGTACAGCTGGTATACATTGATGCACTGGATGGGGTGTTGCAGTGACGTCATGCTTGTATACAGTGATGCACTGGATGGGGTGTTGCAGTGACGTACAGCTGGTATACATTGATGCACTGGATGGGGTGTTGCAGTGACGTCATGCTAGTATACAGTGATGCACTGGATGGGGTGTTGCAGTGACGTACAGCTGGTATACAGTGATGCACTGGATGGGGTGTTGCAGTGACGTACAGCTGGTATACAGTGACGCACTGGATGGGGTGTTGCAGTGACGTACAGCTGGTATACAGTGACGCACTGGATGGGGTGTTGCAGTGACGTACAGCTGGTATACAGTGACGCACTGGATGGGGTGTTGCAGTGACGTACAGCTGGTATACAGTGATGCACTGGATGGGGTGTTGCAGTGACGTACAGCTGGTATACATTGATGCACTGGATGGGGTGTTGCAGTGACGTCATGCTTGTATACAGTGATGCACTGGATGGGGTGTTGCAGTGACGTACAGCTGGTATACAGTGACGCACTGGATGGGGTGTTGCAGTGACATACAGCTGGTATACAGTGATGCACTGGATGGGGTGTTGCAGTGACGTACAGCTGGTATACAGTGATGCACTGGATGGGGTGTTGCAGTGACGTCATGCTTGTATACAGTGATGCACTGGATGGGGTGTTGCAGTGACGTACAGCTGGTATACAGTGACGCACTGGATGGGGTGTTGCAGTGACGTACAGCTGGTATACAGTGATGCACTGGATGGGGTGTTGCAGTGACGTACAGCTGGTATACAGTGATGCACTGGATGGGGTGTTGCAGTGACGTCATGCTTGTATACAGTGATGCACTGGATGGGGTGTTGCAGTGACGTACAGCTGGTATACAGTGACGCACTGGATGGGGTGTTGCAGTGACGTACAGCTGGTATACAGTGATGCACTGGATGGGGTGTTGCAGTGACGTCATGCTTGTATACAGTGATGCACTGGATGGGGTGTTGCAGTGACGTACAGCTGGTATACAGTGACGCACTGGATGGGGTGTTGCAGTGACGTACAGCTGGTATACAGTGATGCACTGGATGGGGTGTTGCAGTGACGTACAGTACGGCAGTGCTCTATAATCAGTGATACACAAGACAGAGCAGAGCAGGTGGAATGGGCTGTGCTGGAAGGTCTGGATTAGTATAATTATCAGGGAATGACATCTGCCAGGATCCTGTTTGCCAGTGCTGTGTGCTCGCTGATACAGGGGATTATGTGTCACTTTGCTTTGTTACTTTGCCAAAGAACACAAAAGTCATTGTGAAAGGAGAAATCTACACTTCCGCTCCCACAACGCACTCATTCCCCCATGGAAGCAGAGGGGTTAAATGGGAAGCTTTGAGATATCCAGAGTGCAGGGCTAGGTGTGGGGATTGTATGCTGCATTCAGAGCTGAATGTATCATGCATGAGACACCCAGGCTCCCTGGCTACGTGTGTGGTGTGTGTGCGTCACTGAATTATCACTATTATCATGTATTTATTATATAGCGCCAGCATACTCCTCAGTACGTTACAACTGGGAATTCATACATGTTGAAGGGGCAAACAATGTGTGGGCTCGGGGGGGCATGGTGCTTCCATTGCGTCACCTCCTCCTACTCTATGGTGTTCTGAGCTCCAGCTCTTTGATGGAAGCAAAGGGAATGGAACGCAACCCGTAGCCTGGGCCACCCCCAGGGCAGGAATAGCGGCACACCCCACTGTGCCAGCCTCCCCCTGCCTTGTTCAAAGCTGTGATCTGTGGCATTGTACAGCAGTGAGCCAGAGCCACAATGACGTCATACAATGACATCAAACCTCCGGGCCGCCCACTTCACTCAGGCAGGAGGCATACCCCCCTATGGCTGCCATCAGAAATTGTGGGGCCCAGGACTAACCCCCTCCCCCATCATCACCCCCAACAAGCACACCCTCCACCCATTACTACACCACCCTAAGAGCTCCCATAGAAACGCTCTGCAACTCTTGCCTCATCTATTGCTCCCCCTGCATCCCCCACAGCTTACCGTTCTGGGTGCCAGTTCCTGGGAGAAGGCTGCAAGACACTGGGGTAAGTTCTAAGAAGATGGCTGCAAGCAGGAGGCGGAGGTTGCATTGGGCCATGTGCTGATGTGGACCATTCCGGGTCCACATCAGCAGCAGCCGCACAAGGGGAAGGAGTCCGGAGCAGGCAGCCATAGACTAGAGAGACAACTGCAAGCCAATCAGAGGTCGTGGCGTGCAACCAATCAGGAGCTGCCGCTTCGGTCACACCTGAATGGATGTCGGTCCTTGAGCTCTGCGTTATCACTCTATAGCTTCCACACCGCTGACATCCAGCCCCCTCAGAGTCCAGGCCCGGTGCTCCAGTCCTGGCAGTCCCCCCCTGATGTCGACCATGTTACCCACTGCTTCGGTAGTCCTAGAGCGCCAACCAGGAGTCTTGTGGATAAAAGCACTTGTGAGAAGCGGGAAGAGGGTGCTGCTGACAAGCATACAATCTATATGGAAATATGACTTTGATACATGAAGATAAGCACCAGATATTGCATATTGGTCCAACCAGATTGCAAAGGTAAACATTGGCCTGAGTGCCAGGGCCCTCTGAGTGTATATTAATTTGTTTTTAGAACACACCCACCGCTGGCATGATCACATCTACGCAGTTCGCTGCAGACACCCCCCCTCACATTTCTCATCCCCATGTCACTCAGACTGCCCCACGTGCCCCCTGTGCCATTCAGGCCTCCCCGTGTGACCTCTGTGCCACTCAAACCTCCCCCAATTCTTCCCTATACCACTCAGACCTCCCTACATGACCCCATTTGAAGACTATATTGAACATTTTATATATAATTAAATATTAGAGAACCGCAGGGTTTAATTTTACTATACACCTTTCTATACTTTTTGCACCTTTCTTTAATATAGTTTTAACATTTTGCAGACATAAAGATTTCCATTAGGAGATGTTTGAATTGATACTGATGAAGTTGTATTATTTTATATCAAATGTTATAGAAAAATATTGGGACTCTAGAGTGCACCACCTCATCATCTCTACTACTCTCCATACTGGGACTCTAGAGTGCACCACCTCATCAACTCTACTACGCTCCATGGGGGTCATTCCGAGTTGTTCGCTCGTTAGATTTTTTCGCAACGGAGCGTTTAGTCACAAACTGCGCATGCGCAATGTTCACAGTGCGCCTGCACCAAGTAAATTAGCACAAAAGTTTGTTATTTTACTCACGACCTAACGAAGATTTTTCATCGTTCTGGTGATCGGAGTGTGATTGACAGGAAGTGGGTGTTTCTGGGCGGAAACTCGCAGTTTTATGGGTGTGTGTGAAAAAACGCTGGCGTTTCTGGGAAAAACGCGGGAGTGGCTGGTGAAACGGGGGAGTGTCTGGGCGAACGCTGGGTGTGTTTGTGACGTCAAACCAGGAACGAAACTGACTGAACTGATCGCAGTGTAGGAGTAAGTCTCGAGCTACTCAGAAACTGCTAAGAAATTTCTATACGCAATTCTGCTAATCTTTCGTTCGCAATTCTGCTATGCTAAGATACACTCCCAGAGGGCGGCGGCCTAACGTGTGCAATGCTGCTAAAAGCAGCTAGCGATCGAACAACTCGGAATGAGGGCCCATATTGGGACTCTACAGTGTACATAGTAACATAACATAGTATTTGAGGTTGAATAGAGGCAAATTGCCCATCGTGTTCAACCTGTTTTAAGTTGTGATGATTCTACATACTTGCTAAATAATGTTTTATGATTAGTTAGCTACTATAACTCATGTTAGGCCCGGATTAACCACATTGATATTTTAAGTATTATAACCTTGGATAGCTTTTTCATTCAGAAATGTATCCATTCCTTTTTTAAATCCAATTACAGAGTCCGCCATTACCACCTTCCATGGCAGGGAATTCCACATCCTGATTGCCCTAACAGTGAAGAACCCTTTCCTCCGTTGCAGTCGGAACTTTCTCTCCTCCAGTTGCAGCGAGTGCCCACGTGTCCTAAACTGTGTTCTTTTGATAAATAATTCCTCTGATAACTCTTTGTGATGTCCCTTTACATATTTGAAGATATTAATAATATCTCCTCTTAGGCGCCTCTTTTCTAGTGTATACATATTCAGCCTAGTAAGTCTTTCCTTATAGTCCAGTCCTTCTAGGCCTTTATTCAATTTAGTAGCTCGCCTTTGAACACTTTCGAGTTCACTGATGTCTTTTTTATACAATGGTGCCCAAAACTGAACACAATATTCCAGGTGCGGACGTACTAATGCCTTATACAGTGGCATGATTACATCCAAGTCCATTGTCTCAATTCCTTTTTTTATGCACGCTAGCACCTTACTTGCCTTCTTCGCTGCATTTTTACATTGTGTAAGCCTATTATCAATGAATACCCCCAAATCTTTTTCCAACTCTGTTTCCCCTAGGCGTTCCCCATTTAATATGTAGGATACCACCTTATCTCTACTACTCTCCATATTGGGACTCTAGAGTGCACCACCTCATCAACTCTACTACTCTCCATATTGGGACTCTATAGTGCACCACCGCATCAGCTCTACTACTCTGCATACTGGGACTCTAGAGTGCAGCACTGCATCAACTCTACTACTCTGCATACTGGGACTCTAGAGTGCACCACCTCATCAACTCTACTACTCTCCATACTGGGACTCTAGAGTGCACCACCTCATCATCTCTACTACTCTCCATATTGAGACTCTAGAGTGCACCACTGCATCAACTCTACCACTCTTCACATTGGTACTCTAGAGTGTACCACCACATCAACAGTACTATCAATATTGGGACTCTAGAGTGCACCACCTCATCAACTCTACTACTTTTATATTGGGACTCTAGAGTGCACAACCACATCATCTCTACTACTCTCCATATTGGAACTCTGGAGTGCACCACCTCATCAACTCTACTACTCTCCATTCTGGGACTCTGGAGTACACCACCTCATCAACTCTACTACTCTCCATCTTGGGACTCTATAGAGTGCAGCACGGCATCAGCTCTTCTACTCTGCATACTGGGACTCTAGAGTGCAGCACCGCATCAACTCTACTACTCTGCATATTGGGACTCTAGAGTGCACCACCACATCAACTCTACCACTCTCCACATTGGTACTCTAGAGTGCACCACCACATCAACTGTACTATCAATATTGGGACTCTAGAGTGCATCACCTCATCAACTCTACTACTTTCTATATTGGGACTCTAGAGTGCACCACCACATCAACTCTACTACTCTCCATATTGGGACTCTAGAGTGCACCACCTCATCATCTCTACTACTCTCCATATTGGAACTCTGGAGTGCACCACCTCATCAACTCTACTACACTACACATTGGGACTCTAGAGTGCACCACCTCACCAACTCTACTACTCCATACTGGGACTCTAGAGTGCAACACTCGCATCAACTCTACTACTCTGCATACTGGGACTCTAGAGTGCACCACCTCATCATCTCTACTACTCTCCATATTGGAACTCTGGAGTGCACCACCTCATCAACTCTACTACTCTCCATTCTGGGACTCTGGAGTACACCACCTCATCAACTCTACTACTCTCCATCTTGGGACTCTATAGAGTGCAGCACGGCATCAGCTCTTCTACTCTGCATACTGGGACTCTAGAGTGCAGCACCGCATCAACTCTACTACTCTGCATATTGGGACTCTAGAGTGCACCACCACATCAACTCTACCACTCTCCACATTGGTACTCTAGAGTGCACCACCACATCAACTGTACTATCAATATTGGGACTCTAGAGTGCATCACCTCATCAACTCTACTACTTTCTATATTGGGACTCTAGAGTGCACCACCACATCAACTCTACTACTCTCCATATTGGGACTCTAGAGTGCACCACCTCATCATCTCTACTACTCTCCATATTGGAACTCTGGAGTGCACCACCTCATCAACTCTACTACACTACACATTGGGACTCTAGAGTGCACCACCTCACCAACTCTACTACTCCATACTGGGACTCTAGAGTGCAACACTCGCATCAACTCTACTACTCTGCATACTGGGACTCTAGAGTGCACCACCTCATCATCTCTACTACTCTCCATATTTGGACTCTAGAGTGCACCACCTCATCATCTCTACTACTCTCCATATTGGAACTCTGGAGTGCACCACCTCATCAACCCTACTACTCTCCATTCTGGGACTCTGGAGTACACCACCTCATCAACTCTACTGCTCTCCATTCTGGGACTCTGGAGTACACCATCTCATTAACTCTACTACTCTCCATACTGGGACTCTAGAGTACACCACCTCATCATCTCTACTACTCTCCATATTTGGACTCTAGAGTGCACCACCTCATCAACTCTACTACTCTCCATACTGGGACTCTAGAGTGCAGCACTGCATCACCTCTACTACTCTCCATATTGGGACTCTAGAGTGCACCACCACATCAACTCTACTACTTTTCATATTGGGACTCTAGAGTACTCCACGTCATCAACTCTATTACTCGCCATTTTGGGACTCTAGAGTGCACCACTGCATCAATTATTCTACTCTCCATATTGGGACTCTAGAGTGCACCACCACATCAACTGTACTATCAATATTGAGACGCTAGAGTGCATCACCTCATCAACTCTACTACTTTCTATATTGGGACTCTAGAGTGCACCACCACATCAACTCTACATATTGGGACTCTGGAGTGCACCACCACATCAACTCTACTACACTCCATATTGGGACTCTAGAGTGCACCACCACATCAACTCTACTACTTTTCATATTGGGACTCTAGAGTGCACCACCTCATCAACTCTACTACTCTCCATACTGGGACTCTAGAGTGCACCACCTCATCAACCCTACTACTCTCCATTCTGGGACTCTGGAGTACACCACCTCATCAACTCTACTACTCTCCGTTCTGGGACCCTGGAGTACACCACCTCATTAACTCTACTACTCTCCATACTGGGACTCTAGAGTGCACCACCTCATCATCTCTACTACTCTCCATATTTGGACTCTAGAGTGCACCACCTCATCAACCCTACTACTCTCCATACTGGGACTCTAGAGTGCACCACTGCATCAACTCTACTAATCTCCATATTGGGACTCTAGAGTGCACCACCACATCAACTCTACTACTCTCCATATTGGGACTGTAGAGTGCACTACCACATCATCTCTACTACTCTCCATATTGGGACTCTAGAGTGCACCACTGCATCAACTCTACTACTCTCCATATTGGGACTCTAGAGTGCACCACCACATCAACTCTACTACTTTTCATATTGGGACTCTAGAGTACACCACGTCATCAACTCTATTACTCGCCATTTTGGGACTCAAGAGTGCACCACTGCGTCAATTATTCTACTCTCCATATTGGGACTCTAGAGTGCACCACCGCATCAACTCTAATACTCTCCATACAATATAATGGGTAAAGCACAACTTCTTGTTGGGAAATGTGGTGTCTGTTAAAGTCTGGTAGAACTTGATCAAACCTGTTTTGTGGAACGCAACGTCCAGCAGATAATTCTTCTGAACATTTCTTTAGGCAGTGTCTCTTTCTGCAAGCCAGCAGCTTGTTCTCCAGGCACTGAAACTGCAGAGCAAGCACGCGATTACATCCTCTTTCTGTAACTCTGCGACTCTTGTTTGTGAAATACATCTAGTTTCCTTCACCCTGTCCTGTCCCCCATTGTGCTGCGCCATAATTAGCATTATTGTGCAACTGAGGCGGGGATCATGATGACGCGTTTCACAGGGAATTTGGTCAATGCAACTTCAAATGAAGACATGATCCAGGAGAGCATCCTAAATCAAGCATCTATAAATGCTGCATTATCCCCGGGCGAGGATGTACATTGTGGGCTGAATGTGTGATGAATGAATTGACCCTATAGCAGTGATTATTAATTGTGCTCCCGAAGGGCCTGAATCTGCATTTGGCACAAGTGGCTTTGCAGGCGGATCGCATGGATCTCAGCCTACAGCACGGGTGTCGCAGAAAGAAAACAGTGTCTGCACATGCATTGGATCAGTCATAGGCACACAGACTAGGGATGGCCATCAGTGGGTTACCTCCATAGTATAAAATTATCTCCAAAGGAACCATCGATGGTTTCACCACTGCCCTTCAAGGGGCTGCGGGCCAATGACAGCCTGGGGTCCGGGCTTCATGAGTTCAGGGGGGGTGGAGCTATGCTCCATGTCCCGGTACTTGTAGAAAAAAAGAAACATCTGATGGTTCTGTACCATCGATGATGGGAAACCATTTGGTTTTCCCCCATTGATGGCAAACGTATTAAACATCGGGCATAGAGCATTGATGTTTTTGAAGCATGGATGGTCGATGGCTATCCCTGACACAGACGGAGATTGCAAGTGCAGACAGATTGAGCAGACCCCTCTTTCCGTGAAATAGGCGTTTCTGGGGAGCGGGCGCAGGTTCAGATACTAATAATGACGGCTGCAGATGGACAAGCAGTAGGCAGGACGGTATTACACAGGCAGACGGATGGATACTCGCTTTGCCGTACGATAGTGAGTAGCCTGCCTCAGCCGTATGGAAACGCCGCACTGGAGGTGTCCCACTATGAATCAGGCCCAATGTAAACACTCCGTGCCAGCTACTGTTCTCTGGTGTCACTTCATGCAGAGAGTCTGCAGTGTCCTTCAGTGACAATACTAGCAGGACAGGGTGAGATGTATCAAATCTTCGAGAGAGAGAGAGAGATAAAGTACCAGCCAATCAGCTCCTAGCTGCCATGTTACTGCCTGTTTGAAAAATGACAGTTAGGAGCTGATTAGTTGTTACTTTATCACTCTCCAAGGCTTAGTAGTAGTACATCTCCCTGTGTGCTAGATAAATGGCAGCCATAAGCTGATTGGTTGCTATGGGCAACTTCTCCATTCTATCTCTGCTGTGCACAGGAACAATATCCTCCCCCCTCAGCACTCACACAGGTTCCTGTCCTATTACAGCCTATCACCCATAGAGTGTCATGTATTTATTTAAGGAGACGTGCTGAAGACAATGGGGGGAAATCTGCAATCTGTCCCTTCCTCAGTCCATTAGCTCCTAAGCCGTCCTGACACAAACCCCTAATGTCAGGTGCAAATATTTACCCTAGACTAACAGAGAGACCACAGAAGAGGGAGTGCAGGCGTCACACAGGGGGCTGGTTATCACGTGTTACATTCACAGATGTGACTGTCGCACTCCCAGCATGCTTTGGGTCATTGTATGGATGGTATACTGTCCTGCGCCAGCTGCGGGTGGACGGAATTACACATCTCAGAAACTACCATTTATTTTTCTACGTTTGACAAATCAGTAAGGCTTGCCGACTTACAGAAAGCAAATCCCATATTTATCTCATTTATAACTCCTATGAGACCCATAATGGCAGATTCATTTATTAATAATCGGTAGATTAGCGCGCCAGTGCTATTCTCTGTGATTAGGGTTGCAGCTTTAGGGCAATTCATCAATGTATTCATGTCGGGACAGATACTCCGGTAAGCAGCTGAAAGCTGCACGTTGTTCGCTGATGACAGCGGCGAGCGATTGCGCAGCCGGCTTCTGTCCCAGCCGCGTTCCTCCTCATGTGTGATCTCAGGTGATGGTGGCGCCTAAAGATGCGCTGTGACGGAATTGCGCCACCACAAGACGCACGTGGGCGACTCAGTTCTGTAGAACATAAAGACGCAGCCACGCCTGCATGTGACTCTATACCCTCCCATAGCTCTCTCCATAAGAAACAGCTGCTGTCGCCATATGAGCAGATAAGACGCCATCGCAAGCCTCTCTGATTTCTGTCCAGACCACACGGAGGATAACGGGGACTGCGGAGTTAGCTCGCCTAACACTGGAAATATCTCTAAACTCTTCATTGCCGCATGATTTTAGGGGGAAATTAGCTTAATAAATAGGCCCTTAAATCATTAACACTTTTACAGCGCTCCTCTGAGCATCTGACGTACACTATCGCTGTGCTACATTGCCGGAACGTTGGATTATATTGTTACTGTAGTATGTTGTATACTGAAATCAGTGAGGGGCTGCTTTTTACTCCCCGGTATCCCGCTGTCCACTAAATAGTACTTGCAACAATGCATGAGAACTATATGGTAATACAAATTCAGAGATATTTGTTGCATATATTTGCAAATACACGGTAAGCTGCTGGGCCCCTTCACGGCTTCTCTGATTATCAGCAGTCCTACACTGCCCACTTAGAGCGATGGCAGAGGTTCCCAAACTGTGTGCCGTGGCTCCCTGGGGTGCCTCGGGACACTTGCAGGGGTGCCCTGGGTTGGTGGTCCAGGACCAATTCAAATTATTCATGGTCAATATAATAGGCAAAACCAGTGCTGGTGGCTGCCAATCATAAAATATGTGGCCAAATAGAAGCAAATCTTGTCCCTCACCACACAACTGACCCTAAGGATGACATATAAACACAATTTACTTAATGTAATATTTCTTTCTAAATTTCTCAATAAGAAATTTTTGGCCTAGGGGTGCCGTGAAAAAAATTCTGATATTCTAGGGCGCCGTGATTCAAAATAGTTTGAAATCCACTTAGGGCTATGGTATTGTAAGGCCTCATGATAAAGGCCCATACATAATTGTTGCAAGTACTATTTAGTGTGCGGGGGGATACTAGGGGGGGAAATTTCCACCATCTCTGTTTGCTGTGACCCCCCCCCCCCCTTCCCGTTTCATGCACCTGTATTAGTGCTGCCAAATTGATTGAGCAGTTTCCACTTTGTGTTTGTAAGAGGCATTGTATGGGATCAGCATTTGAAAGTCATGCTGGTTCCTGTAGTGCTACTTGGAGATCCCAGGGGTGGATCCTAGATAAGCTTGCCCTCAATTTGGATGCATTTCTGTATGTGCCTTTCTCATAAGGCATTACAATCGACAGTTACCTGGCCTTAAGTGGACATGGTTACCATGCAGCATAAGAACTGCCGGTAATCAGAGAAGCCATGAAGGGGCCCAGCAGCTTACCATGTATTTGCAAATATATGCAACAAATATCTTTGTCTATTACCATATAGTTTTCATGTATTTTTGCAAGTACTACTTAGTGTGCAGGGGATTCCAGAGGCGCCCCCTCTCGGTTTATTGTTTGCTGTGACCCCTCTGTTTCATGCACCTGATAAAGTGCAGCCAGACTGATTGAGCAGCTTCCACTACGTGTGTATTTTGTATATCTTCAATATAAAGTATTACAGACAAGTGCACCCTGAAAGCTGCCCTGTAGGTCCGCAGGTGTAGTAGTGTTATCCTACACATCACCAACAATGCAAACCCGAACAAAGATCACAACTGGGTCCACGGGTGCTGCTAATGGCAACCTCATCCTATAGAGAGCATGTTGTGCAAACACAACCCCCAAAAAGATTCCATTAGTCTGGAGTTCTAACCTTTTCCGGATTCTTAGTAGACTTAGGGGGACATTTACTAAGCAGTGATAAGATCGGAGAAGTGAGCCAGAGGAGAAGTTGCCCCATCAACCAATCAGCAGCTCTGTATCATTTTATAGCATGCAAATTATAGATGTTACTTCAGTGCTGATTGGTTGCCATGGGCAACTTCTCCACTGGCTCACTTCTCCGCTCTTATCACTGCTTAGTAAATGTCCCCCTATGTTATGTACACCACATTTTCTGGTATGAGTTTCTGTACTTAGCGGTGAATGAGACCTACTGTACTATGGAGTCTATTTACTAAGCCTTGGATGGAGATAAAGTACCAGCCAATCAGCTCCTAGCTGTCATTTATCAAATCCAGCCTGTGGCATGATAGTTAGGTGCTGATTGGCTGGTACTTTATCTCCATCCAAGGCTTAGTAAATAGACCCCTAAATGAGGTTTTTCCTGTCTTTTGAGTATCTCCACCGAATCTAAGAATCCGTAAGGACCGGATCTCCAGAGTAATCTCATCTTTCAGGGACTGTTTGTACACAACCCCGCCTGCAGAGGTGTAATAAAGGAAAAAAGTGAAAAACTTATTGGGCCCCATAGCAATCGCACCCCTTGCACCCACTTTAGTTACGCCCCTGGTCCTAGCGCTCATTGTGTTGTCATTAATGCAGTTATTCAGATTATGAGAGGTTAACGTTTCTGTGCTATCCGTGTTATGAGAAGGTGACACACATGGGCTACGTGTCATATGAGAGGGTGACACGCCTGGGCTGTGTATTATACATACCTCCCAACATGACCCTCTCCAGGAGGGACACAATGCTCTGCTCCTGGACTTCCCTCTTAATTGATGATTGCCCTCACCAGTGGTGAAACACCTTTCTTATCCATTCACCTGTTCAACACAGGTGATGGCAATCATACATTAAGAGAAAAGTCCAGAAGCAGAGCAATGTGTCCCTCCTGGAGAGGGTCATGTTGGGAGGTATGTATAATATGACAGGGTGACATGTCTGGGCTGCGTGTGATATGACAGGGTGACATGACTGGGCTGCGTGTGATATGACAGGGTGACATGTCTGGGCTGCGTGTGATATGACAGGGTGACACGGCTGAGCTGCGTGTGATATGACAGGGTGACATGTCTGGGCTGTGTGTGATATGACAGGGTGACATGTCTGGGCTGCGTGTGATATGACAGGGTGACATGTCTGGGCTGCGTGTGATATGACAGGGTGACACGGCTGAGCTGTGTGTGATATGACAGGGTGACATGTCTGGGCTGCGTGTGATATGACAGGGTGACATGCCTGGGCTGTGTGTGATATGACAGGGTGACACGCCTGGGCTGTGTGTGATATGACAGGGTGACACGCCTGGGCTGTGTGTGATATGACAGGGTGACATGCCTGGGCTGTGTGTGATATGACAGGGTGACATGCCTGGGCTGTGTGTGATATGACAGGGTGACATATCTGGGCTGTGTGTGATATGACAGGGTGACATGTCTGGGCTGTGTGTCATATGACAGGGTGACATGCCTGGGCTGTGTGTGACATGACAGGGTGACATGTCTGGGCTGTGTGTCATATGACAGGGTGACATGCCTGGGCTGTGTGTGATATGACAGGGTGACATGCCTGGGCTGTGTGTGATATGACAGGGTGACAAGGCTGGGCTGTGTGTGATATGACAGGGTGACATGGCTGGGCTGCGTGTGATATGACAGGGTGACATGTCTGGGCTGTGTGTGATATAACAGGGTGACATGGCTGGGCTGTGTGTGATATGACAAGGTGACATGGCTGAGCTGTGTGTGATGATATAACAGGGTGACATGGCTGGGCTGTGTGTGATATGACAGGGTGACATGGCTGGGCTGTGTGTGATATGACAGGGTGACATGCCTGGGCTGTGTGTGATATGACAGGGTGATATGGCTGAGCTGTGTGTGATATGACAGGGTGACATGGCTGAGCTGTGTGTGATATGACGGGTGACATGGCTGGGCTGTGTGTGATATGACGGGGTGACACGCCTGGGCTGTGTGTGATATGATGGGGTGACATGCCTGGGCTGTGTGTGATATCACAGGGTGACAAGGCTGGGCTGTGTGTGATATGACAGGGTGACATGGCTGAGCTGTGTGTGATATGACAGGGTGACATGGCTGGGCTGTGTGTGATATGACAGGGTGACATGGCTGAGCTGTGTGTGATATGACAGGGTGACATGCCTGGGCGGTGTGTGATATGACAGGGTGACATGGCTGAGCTGTGTGTGATAAGACTGGGTGACATGGCTGAGCTGTGTGTGATATGACAGGGTGACATGGCTGATCTGTGTGTGATATGACAGGGTGACACGCCTGGGCTGTGTGTGATATGACAGGGTGACATGCCTGGGCTGCGTGTGATATGACAGGGTGACATGGCTGGGCTGTGTGTAATATGACAGGGTGACATGGCTGGGCTGTGTGTGATATGACAGGGTGACATGGCTGGGCTGTGTGTGATATGACAGGGTGACATGCCTGGGCTGTGTGTGATATGACAGGGTGACATGGCTGAGCTGTGTGTGATATGACAGGATGACATGGCTGGGCTGTGTGTGATATGACAGGGTGACATGGCTGAGCTGTGTGTGATATGACAGGATGACATGGCTGGGCTGTGTGTGATATGACAGGGTGACATGGCTGGGCTGTGTGTGATATGACAGGGTGACATGCCTGGGCTGTGTGTGATATGACAGGGTGACATGGCTGAGCTGTGTGTGATATGACAGGGTGACATGGCTGAGCTGTGTGTGATATGACGGGTGACACGGCTGCTCTGTGTGTGATATGACACGGTGACACGCCTGGGCTGTGTGTGATATGACAGGGTGACATGCCTGGGCTGTGTGTGATATGACAGGGTGACAAGGCTGGGCTGTGTGTGATATGACAGGGTGACACGGCTGGGCTGTGTGTGATATGACAGGGTGACACGGCTGGGCTGTGTGTGGTATGACAGGGTGACATGCCTGGGCTGTGTGGGATATGACAGGGTGACATGGCTGAGCTGTGTGTTATATGACAGGGTGACACGGCTGAGCTGTG
This sequence comes from Pseudophryne corroboree, assembly GCF_028390025.1. Lineage (NCBI taxonomy): Eukaryota > Metazoa > Chordata > Amphibia > Anura > Myobatrachidae > Pseudophryne > Pseudophryne corroboree. The sequence continues at coordinate 494,535,065 of NC_086450.1, forward strand.
TGTGATATGACGGGGTGACACGCCTGGGATGTGTGTGATATGACGGGGTGACATGCCTGGGCTGTGTGTGATATGACAGGGTGACATGCCTGGGCTGTGTGGGATATGACAGGGTGACAAGCCAGGGCTGTGTGTGATATGACAGGGTGACATGGCTGAGCTGTGTGTGATATGACAGGGTGACATGGCTGGGCTGTGTGTGATATGACAGGGTGACATGACTGGGCTGTGTGTGATATGACAGGGTGACATGGCTGGGCTGTGTGTGATATGACAGGGTGACATGCCTGGGCTGTGTGTGATATGACAGGGTGACATGGCTGAGCTGTGTGTGATAAGACAGGGTGACATGGCTGAGCTGTGTGTGATATGACGGGAGACACGGCTGATCTGTGTGTGATATGACGGGTGACACGCCTGGGCTGTGTGTGTTATGACAGGGTGACATGGCTGAGCTGTGTGTGATATGACAGGTTGACATGGCTGGGCTGTGTGTGATATGACAGGGTGACATGGCTGGGCTGTGTGTAATATGACAGGGTGACATGGCTGGGCTGTGTGTGATATGACAGGGTGACATGCCTGGGCTGTGTGTGATATGACAGGGTGACATGGCTGAGCTGTGTGTGATATGACAGGGTGACATGGCTGAGCTGTGTGTGATATGACGGGTGACACGGCTGCTCTTTGTGTGATATGACAGGGTGACACGCCTGGGCTGTGTGTGATATGACAGGGTGACATGCCTGGGCTGTGTGTGATATGACAGGGTGACAAGTCTGGGCTGTGTGTGATATGACAGGGTGACACGGCTGGGCTGTGTGTGATATGACAGGGTGACACGGCTGGGCTGTGTGTGGTATGACAGGGTGACATGCCTGGGCTGTGTGGGATATGACAGGGTGACATGGCTGAGCTGTGTGTGATATGACAGGGTGACACGGCTGAGCTGTGTGTGATATGACGGGGTGACACGCCTGGGATGTGTGTGATATGACGGGGTGACATGCCTGGGCTGTGTGTGATATGACAGGGTGACATGCCTGGGCTGTGTGTGTTATGACAGGGTGACAAGCCAGGGCTGTGTGTGATATGACAGGGTGAAATGGCTGAGCTGTGTGTGATATGACAGGGTGACATGGCTGGGCTGTGTGTGATATGACAGGGTGACATGACTGGGCTGTGTGTGATATGACAGGGTGACATGGCTGGGCTGTGTGTGATATGACAGGGTGACATGCCTGGGCTGTGTGTGATATGACAGGGTGACATGGCTGAGCTGTGTGTGATAAGACAGGGTGACATGGCTGAGCTGTGTGTGATATGACGGGAGACACGGCTGATCTGTGTGTGATAAGACGGGTGACACGCCTGGGCTGTGTGTGATATGACAGCGTGACATGCCTGGGCTGTGTGTGATATGACAGGGTGACAAGGCTGGGCTGTGTGTGATATGACAGGGTGACATGGCTGATCTGTGTGTGATATGACAGGGTGACATGGCTGGGCTGTGTGTGATATGACAGGGTGACATGGCTGGGCTGTGTGTGATATGACAGGGTGACATGGCTGGGCTGTGTGTGATATGACAGGGTGACATGCCTGGGCTGTGTGTGATATGACAGGGTGACATGCCTGGGCTGTGTGTGATATGACAGGGTGACATGCCTGGGCTGTGTGTGATATGACAGGGTGACATGGCTGAGCTGTGTGTGATTTGACAGGGTGACATGGCTGAGCTGTGTGTGATATGACGGGGTGACATGGCTGAGCTGTGTGTGATATGACGGGGTGACACGCCTGGGCTGTGTGTGATATGATGGGGTGACACGCCTGGGCTGTGTGTGATATGATGGGGTGACATGCCTGGGCTGTGTGTGATATGACGGGGTGACAAGGCTGGGCTGTGTGTGATATGACAGGGTGACATGGCTGAGCTGTGTGTGATATGACAGGGTGACATGGCTGGGCTGTGTGTGATATGACAGGGTGACATGGCTGGGCTGTGTGTGATATGACAGGGTGACATGCCTGGGCGGTGTGTGATATGACAGGGTGACATGGCTGAGCTGTGTGTGATAAGACTGGGTGACACGGCTGAGCTGTGTGTGATATGACGGGGTGACACGCCTGGGATGTGTGTGATATGACGGGGTGACATGCCTGGGATGTGTGTGATATGACGGGGTGACATGCCTGGGCTGTGTGTGATATGACAGGGTGACATGCCTGGGCTGTGTGTGATATGACATGGTGACAAGCCAGGGCTGTGTGTGATATGACAGGGTGAAATGGCTGAGCTGTGTGTGATATGACAGGGTGACATGGCTGGGCTGTGTGTGATATGACAGGGTGACATGACTGGGCTGTGTGTGATATGACAGGGTGACATGGCTGGGCTGTGTGTGATATGACAGGGTGACATGCCTGGGCTGTGTGTGATATGACAGGGTGACATGGCTGAGCTGTGTGTGATAAGACAGGGTGACATGGCTGAGCTGTGTGTGATATGACGGGAGACACGGCTGATCTGTGTGTGATATGACGGGTGACACGCCTGGGCTGTGTGTGATATGACAGCGTGACATGCCTGGGCTGTGTGTGATATGACAGGGTGACAAGGCTGGGCTGTGTGTGATATGACAGGGTGACATGGCTGAGCTGTGTGTGATATGACAGGGTGACATGGCTGGGCTGTGTGTGATATGACAGGGTGACATGGCTGGGCTGTGTGTGATATGACAGGGTGACATGGCTGGGCTGTGTGTGATATGACAGGGTGACATGGCTGGGCTGTGTGTGATATGACAGGGTGACATGCCTGGGCTGTGTGTGATATGACAGGGTGACATGCCTGGGCTGTGTGTGATATGACAGGGTGACATGCCTGGGCTGTGTGTGATATGACAGGGTGACATGGCTGAGCTGTGTGTGATATGACGGGGTGACATGGCTGAGCTGTGTGTGATATGACGGGGTGACATGGCTGAGCTGTGTGTGATATGACGGGGTGACACGCCTGGGCTGTGTGTGATATGACAGGGTGACACGGCTGGGCTGTGTGTGATAAGACTGGGTGACACGGCTGAGCTGTGTGTGATATGACGGGGTGACACGCCTGGGATGTGTGTGATATGACGGGGTGACATGCCTGGGCTGTGTGTGATATGACAGGGTGACATGCCTGGGCTGTGTGTGATATGACATGGTGACAAGCCAGGGCTGTGTGTGATATGACAGGGTGAAATGGCTGAGCTGTGTGTGATATGACAGGGTGACATGGCTGGGCTGTGTGTGATATGACAGGGTGACATGACTGGGCTGTGTGTGATATGACAGGGTGACATGGCTGGGCTGTGTGTGATATGACAGGGTGACATGCCTGGGCTGTGTGTGATATGACAGGGTGACATGGCTGAGCTGTGTGTGATAAGACAGGGTGACATGGCTGAGCTGTGTGTGATATGACGGGAGACACGGCTGATCTGTGTGTGATATGACGGGTGACACGCCTGGGCTGTGTGTGATATGACAGCGTGACATGCCTGGGCTGTGTGTGATATGACAGGGTGACAAGGCTGGGCTGTGTGTGATATGACAGGGTGACATGGCTGAGCTGTGTGTGATATGACAGGGTGACATGGCTGGGCTGTGTGTGATATGACAGGGTGACATGGCTGGGCTGTGTGTGATATGACAGGGTGACATGGCTGGGCTGTGTGTGATATGACAGGGTGACATGGCTGGGCTGTGTGTGATATGACAGGGTGACATGCCTGGGCTGTGTGTGATATGACAGGGTGACACGCCTGGGCTGTGTGTGATATGACGGGTGACACGCCTGGGCTGTGTGTGATATGACAGCGTGACATGCCTGGGCTGTGTGTGATATGACAGGGTGACAAGGCTGGGCTGTGTGTGATATGACAGGGTGACATGGCTGAGCTGTGTGTGATATGACAGGGTGACATGGCTGGGCTGTGTGTGATATGACAGGGTGACATGGCTGGGCTGTGTGTGATATGACAGGGTGACATGGCTGGGCTGTGTGTGATATGACAGGGTGACATGGCTGGGCTGTGTGTGATATGACAGGGTGACATGCCTGGGCTGTGTGTGATATGACAGGGTGACATGCCTGGGCTGTGTGTGATATGACAGGGTGACATGCCTGGGCTGTGTGTGATATGACAGGGTGACATGGCTGAGCTGTGTGTGATATGACAGGGTGACATGGCTGAGCTGTGTGTGATATGACGGGGTGACATGGCTGAGCTGTGTGTGATATGACGGGGTGACACGCCTGGGCTGTGTGTGATATGACAGGGTGACACGGCTGGGCTGTGTGTGATATGACAGGGTGACATGGCTGAGCTGTGTGTGATATGACGGGTGACATGGCTGATCTGTGTGTGATATGACAGGGTGACACGCCTGGGCTGTGTGTGATATGACAGGGTGACAAGGCTGGGCTGTGTGTGATATGACAGGGTGACATTGCTGAGCTGTGTGTAATATGACAGTGTGACATGGCTGGGCTGTGTGTGATATGACAGGGCGACATGCCTGGGCTGTGTGTGATATGACAGGGTGTCAAGGCTGGGCTGTGTGTGATATGACAGGGTAACACGGCTGGGCTGTGTGTGATATGACAGGGTGACACGGCTGGGCTGTGTGTGATATGACAGGGTGACATGCCTGGGCTGTGTGGGATATGACAGGGTGACAAGGCTGGGCTGTGTGTGATATGACAGGGTGACACGCCTGGGATGTGTGTGATATGACGGGGTGACATGCCTGGGCTGTGTGTGATATGACAGGGTGACATGGCTGGGCTGTGTGTGATATGACAGGGTGACATGCCTGGGCTGTGTGTGATATGACAGGGTGACATGCCTGGGCTGTGTGTGATATGACAGGGTGACATGCCTGGGCTGTGTGTGATATGACAGGGTGACATGGCTGAGCTGTGTGTGATATGACACGGTGACATGCCTGGGCTGTGTGTGATATGACAGGGTGACATGGCTGAGCTGTGTGTGATAAGACAGGGTGACATGGCTGAGCTGTGTGTGATATGACGGGTGACATGGCTGATCTGTGTGTGATATGACAGGGTGACACGCCTAGGATGTGTGTGATATGACAGGGTGACAAGGCTGGGCTGTGTGTGATATGACAGGGTGACATTGCTGAGCTGTGTGTGATATGACAGGGTGACATGGCTGGGCTGTGTGTGATATGACAGGGTGACATGGCTGGGCTGTGTGTAATATGACAGTGTGACATGGCTGGGCTGTGTGTGATATGACAGGGTGACATGCCTGGGCTGTGTGTGATATGACAGGGTGACATGGCTGAGCTGTGTGTGATATGACAGGGTGACATGGCTGAGCTGTGTGTGATATGACGGGTGACACGGCTGCTCTGTGTGTGATATGACAGGGTGACACGCCTGGGCTGTGTGTGATATGACAGGGTGACATGCCTGGGCTGTGTGTGATATGACAGGGTGACAAGGCTGGGCTGTGTGTGATATGACAGGGTGACACGCCTGGGATGTGTGTGATATGACGGGGTGACATGCCTGGGCTGTGTGTGATATGACAGGGTGACATGGCTGAGCTGTGTGTGATATGACGGGTGACACGGCTGCTCTGTGTGTGATATGACAGGGTGACACGCCTGGGCTGTGTGTGATATGACAGGGCGACATGCCTGGGCTGTGTGTGATATGACAGGGTGTCAAGGCTGGGCTGTGTGTGATATGACAGGGTGACACGGCTGGGCTGTGTGTGATATGACAGGGTGACACGGCTGGGCTGTGTGTGATATGACAGGGTGACATGCCTGGGCTGTGTGGGATATGACAGGGTGACATGGCTGAGCTGTGTGTGATATGACAGGGTGACACGGCTGAGCTGTGTGTGATATGACGGGGTGACACGCCTGGGATGTGTGTGATATGACGGGGTGACATGCCTGGGCTGTGTGTGATATGACGGGGTGACATGCCTGGGCTGTGTGTGATATGACAGGGTGACATGCCTGGGCTGTGTGTGATATGACAGGGTGACAAGCCTGGGCTGTGTGTGATATGACAGGGTGACATGGCTGAGCTGTGTGTGATATGACAGGGTGACATTGCTGGGCTGTGTGTGATATGACAGGGTGACATGACTGGGCTGTGTGTGATATGACAGGGTGACATGGCTGGGCTTTGTGTGATATGACAGGGTGACATGCCTGGGCTGTGTGTGATATGACAGGGTGACATGGCTGAGCTGTGTGTGATAAGACAGGGTGACCTGGCTGAGCTGTGTGTGATATGACGGGAGACACGGCTGATCTGTGTGTGATATGACGGGTGACACGCCTGGGCTGTGTGTGATATGACAGCGTGACATGCCTGTGCTGTGTGTGATATGACAGGGTGACAAGGCTGGGCTGTGTGTGATATGACAGGGTGACATGGCTGAGCTGTGTGTGATATGACAGGGTGACATGGCTGGGCTGTGTGTGATATGACAGGGTGACATGGCTGGGCTGTGTGTGATATGACAGGGTGACATGGCTGGGCTGTGTGTGATAGGACAGGGTGACATGGCTGGGCTGTGTGTGATATGACAGGGTGACATGCCTGGGCTGTGTTTGATATGACAGGGTGACATGGCTGGGCTGTGTGTGATATGACAGGGTGACATGGCTGAGCTGTGTGTGATATGACGGGTGACATGGCTGATCTGTGTGTGATATGACAGGGTGACATGCCTGGGCTGTGTGTGATATGACAGGGTGACACGCCTGGGCTGTGTGTGCTATGACAGGGTGACACGCCTGGGCTGTGTGTGATATGACAGGGTGACATGCCTGGGCTGTGTGTGATATGACAGGATGACACGCCTGGGCTGCGTGTGATATGACAGGGTGACATGCCTGGGCTGTGTGTGATATAACAGGATGACATGCCTGGGCTGTGTGTGATATAACAGGGTGACATGGCTGGGCTGTGTGTGATATAACATGGTGACATATCTGGGCTGTGTGTGATATAACAGGGTGACATGCCTGGGCTGTGTGTGATATGACAGGGTGACATGCCTGGGCTGTGTGTGATATGACAGGGTGACATGCCTGGGCTGTGTGTGATATGACAGGGTGACATGCCTGGGCTGTGTGTGATATGACAGGGTGACATGGCTGAGCTGTGTGTGATATGACAGGGTGACATGATTGAGCTGTGTGTGATATGACAGGGTGACATGCCTGGGCTTTGTGTGATATGACAGGGTGACATGCCTGGGCTGTGTGTGATATGACAGGGTGACATGCCTGGGCTGTGTGTGATATGACAGGGTGACATGCCTGGGCTGTGTGTGATATGACAGGGTGACATGGCTGAGCTGTGTGTGATATGACAGGGTGACATGACTGAGCTGTGTGTGATATGACAGGGTGACATGGCTGAGCTGTGTGTGATATGACAGGGTGACATGGCTGATCTGTGTGTGATATAACAGGGTGACATGCCTGGGCTGTGTGTGATATGACAGGGTGACATGCCTGGGCTGTGTGTGATATGACAGGTGACATGGCTGATCTGTGTGTGATATGACAGGGTGACATGCCTGGGCTGTGTGTGATATGACAGGGTGACATGGCTGAGCTGTGTGTGATATAACAGGGTGACATGCCTGAGCTGTGTGTGATATGACAGGGTGACATGGCTGATCTGTGTGTGATATAACAGGGTGACATGACTGAGCTGTGTGTGATATGACAGGGTGACACACCTGCGCTGTGTGTGATATGACAGGGTTACACACCTGAGCTGTGTGTTATATGACAGGGTGACATGACTGAGCTGTGTGTGATATGACAGGGTGACACACCTGAGCTGTCTGTATTATGACTGTGAGCGGGGAACACACATGATTGCTGAGCACACACAGAAGCACTGCCAGGGTATATGTCTGTGTTAGTAAATGACCCTCAGTGTGTGCTGGTCAGTGGCGGTACAGGTACGCTGTGTATGTGCTTTCTGTGTGGCTGACATGGATGAGAAGTTGGAATCATGACTCCCAGTGCTTCCGTCACTCAGTTAATGATACACCTGTAATAACACATCGCAGGTAAGTGAAATTGCTTCAGCAAACAGAAAGACAATCTTCTAGATAAGAACAAAATAAACAGCACATGCCTCTTCCCTGTCCATAACACAATAAGCATTATTTACTAACCCAAACCTATTGCCCTGCAGTGTAATCCTATATGGCTGCTGAGCGCACTATAAGGTACAGGCCTCTGAATAAATAAATGGGTAGTAAGTATGTCCGGCCCGGAGAATATCAGAGAGTCTCAGCTGACAGCGGGAATTTACCCCGTAACTCGTCCCAAAGTCACTCTACCCGTGTAAATTATAAATCCTCACACATAGCATATGACAGGTTCCAGCTTGCGTGTATTTCTAGTTAAATAGTCATCTGGCTCTAGTCCCAGCCAACATGTAGGTATACAATGCTGCCATTACTCCTGCTGAGAATAGGAAGCCTCTTATATTTATAGGATCATTATAAATATTGTTTTCCCTTATGAGTCTATTTACCAAAATAGTGATAAATGCCCCAAAACCTAATGTTCCTATTACAGAGGTGCGGGTTTGGTTTTCTGAAAACCGAACCCACCCGAATTTTTCATATCCGAGGACTTCCGAACCCAGGCTTGGGTTTCCCGCCAGACTCTAATTCCAAAGTGAGGCAAAACGTCATCAAAACAGTAAAAAAACAACGTTCATTCTGTGCCAGTGTGCCACCATTGCTATAAGCGCAGTGAGTCACAGCGGTGTGTAAAAAAAAAAATATGGATATGGATCAGTTGATAGAAGAGCAGGAGCAGCAACCAAGTACTAGTGTTGCAGCTGCTGCCAATCATCATGATAGTACTTCAACATCTACTAAAGGTGGTGCCTCAGACACAACGTTTAAGAAAGGGCACCTGAAATCTAAATATTTCACACTGTTATAGAAAACATCACCAGTAATAATAAAGGGAACGTTTACTGACAAAAATGTAAAATGACCAACATGCCATACACCACATGCAGTGGCAAGGAAAGACTCAGGCCACGGCCTTTGTTTGTGACTGGTGGTCCTGCTTGTGCTACTGCTGTTTCATGCACTAGAAGAATGCTTATTGCGGAAGGCGGGGCCAAACACAGTAACCTCATATGATAATGCAACACCTTCTCGCTTTGAGTCTAGTAGAGATGCCACCTTTAAAACAGACAAATCGGTGCCCCCAAAAAAGAAGACTACTAAGGGCTCGATCCAGAATAGAGCGCTGCTGCTGCAGTGTTTGCATGCTGGGGCATTTGAAGAGTGCGCATGCTCAGCGGCTGCATTGCGCGTGTGCACACTGTGATACACGAAAGCATCTCACTTGTGCAAACGCCTCTGCCTGACTGACAGACATAGGCATTCGCGGGGCAGTAGAGGGCATTGACTTGGCATTGGGGGGCATGATGCGGGCAATGCAGGCGTGTCCGGACCATTGCGCAGCGGACCGCGGCGACTGCATGACGTCACTTGAAGCCGCTGCGACCCGAAACATGGCGGGTAGCCGCCTGCCTAGCCGCCAGCTAGGCTGCGTAGGCAGAGGGCTACCCTAAACATGTTTGTGGTGGACTGGATCAGGCATGCGGGGTGGACTTGCTCTGTGCTAGGCATCCCCCAGAATATCAGGGTAATGGATCGTAGATGTGCAGTGTTTTTTGCACATCTATGATCCATGCTGAATTACAGGCTAAGGCTGAAGAACAAACTGTGTGTTCACAAGTCCTTGAGGAGAGTCTAGGGGTGTCCATGTTAGCTGTGTGAGTCTGACATTTCTGACACTGTACTCATAGAGAAGCTTCCTTCCACCACTTCTGCACCATCTGCAAATGTTGGGATGAACAACACAAGTATGGATGGTGACAGAGAAATTGAGGATGCTAGTGTGATGATGATGATGATGATGATGAGGAGGAGGAGGAGGAGGAGGATGTTGTTTGTGTCAAAGATGTTAGTCAGCCACCAGTAGCAGCAGTGTTCTTGTCCGTGATAAAAAGAAAGCCATTTTCATGCCTGGGCATAAGACCAAAAAAGCCACCTCTTGTGTGTGGAATTATTTGTACCCAAATCCTGACAACATTTGTGAAGGCATCTATCTGTACCATTTGTGAGGCCAAAGTAAGTAGAGGTAGGGTCGTTAACCATTAACCAGTTATGTCATTTGCAGTGAGTTCATGCAAGTTATTTATCAGAAAAATAATAATTTGTAAAATAATAACAATCAGTCCAGTATCAGCTACCAGCCGTTTGGACCATCCCATGCAATCTCCACTGCCAACACCCTCATCATCAAACTCCTCATTAATGAATGGGGATTGTTCTTCCAAAAAAAAATTTGTGCGGGGCCCTAACAAACCAAGCACTCCAGTCCCTGTCACTGAAATGCTTGGTTTGTTAAACTGTGCATGTCCTTTTAAATCAATATACAACACAAGGGTGGGTGGTATGGCCCAAGGACAATTCCATCTTGCACCACTAGATTTAGGAGGAAAAACATGTTATTATACCTTATACTCAGACTGGTGCACATCATAAAAGTACTACAGGGTTATGTTACACAATTAGGAAGGAAGGGGTGCAGTATGGCCAGCAGGTCAGCATCCTAATATTTGTTAGTGTAAGATTTTGATAGCTGATTTTGAGCTTGCAGTTCTACAGTGTAAGTATTCATTTTCTTAACTTCTTTTTCAACCCTTGTCAGGAATCCTTGGCTGTTAGCATTATATTTTTTCATGGCTTTTTCTCAGTTTCTGCAGAACAGACCAAGTCAAATGTAATTTGATAAATGAATCAATTAATAAATACTAATTATTCTATTTTATTCAGTTACAATTAATGAATCAATTTGCCAGGACTACAGCTCTAATAAACTGCTTCACTGGCGAAGCCCACCCGCTAATGGTGAAACAAAGTTTACACTGTCGACTTCAGTCCTGACAGTGTTATTGCACCTGGCCGCTGTGAGGGCTATGGACACACATATGTAATGATAGTGTTAGAGCCCACAGTCAAGCTCTTCAGAGTTTGATAAATAGCACAATCGCAACGTGTCCACATATTGTTAGTTTCTGGAAAGCAGGAGATACCTTTAATGAATAGCCTTATACTTAATTCAGCTGTAATCATGTGGAAACAGTCGGGGAAATAGGGTTGATTAAATAGGATAAAATGGATCCCGGACTTTCACGCAGCAATGTCTGATCACAAAACTCATACAATTCCTGGGTATCATGACCAGTAACTCCTCACCCGTTTCTCCACACTACATTATTACAGTGTCCTCAGAGGGTGTTTACTCAGTGTGTCGTGTTCCATACACCTGACTCATCAGTGTCTGACATTGGCCCTCATTCTGACCTGATCGCATGCAGCAACTTTTTGCTGCCTGTGCGATCAGGTAGACACCGCCTATGGGGGAGTGGATTTTAGCATAGCAAGGATGCGATCACTTGTGCAGCCAAGCTATGGCAAAAGGTTTTGTGCAGAATAGGAGTAGGTATAGACTTACCAGTTGCGATCACTTCAGCCTGTCAGGTCCCGGAATTGACGTCAGACATCCGCCCTCCAAACGCCTCGACACACCTGCGTTGGAATCACCACTCCCCGAAAACGGTCAGTTGATGCCCGGATCTGCCTTCCTGCTGTCAATATTCTTGCGGTCGCCATTGCGACCGCTTTCTTCGTAGGAAGCGTCGCTACCCAGAGACAGCCGTCGCCGCGCAACGACGCACCTGCGCATTGCGCCCACAGCGCATGCACAGTTTCTGCGAAAAAGTGCAGCATGCGATCAGGTCGGAATGACCCCCGTTGTGTGTATGTGTGTGTGTGTGTGTGTGGGGGGGGGGGGGTTATAAGGCTGTGACCCCTTCCGTAATGTCAAGATCCACCCTGTAAATGTGGCCTCTCCGTTTTCACCTGTTGGTTCAGAAGTGGGGCGCTCATGGGCGCAGGGTGTGATTCTGAAAAGCGTCCATTTTTTTTAAAGAGGTTTCCACATCAGAATAAGGCCCATAATGTCAACTCAGCCATGTGTGCTTCGGATGTACTCAGAGATACCCATCGGAAGGTACACACTTGGGCCACCCTTCACACGCAGCCATTTTTGGTGTAGTGGCGTAAAAAAGGTTTAGCGCAACATCAGGGCCGAAACTAGGACTTCTGTCACCCGGGGCAAGGCAGTAATTCGCCCCCCCCCCCCCCCCCCCCCCCAAAAAAAAAAACCCCACAAAACAAAAAAAATACAAATATATATATATACAAATAAACCCGCACTCTCATCTTCCTAATAGCAACAGCGGGGTGCACCCAGTGGAGAATACATTAAATTAATGAGTCCACATCAGGGATCGCTATTATATATATACTAGGTGCTTCATCGCGCCCTACGGGCGCTCTTCACACCGTCGCAAGGGGCTACGCCTCCTTAACCCTTGCATGCCTTTCTGGGGTTCAATATTTGTATTATATGGAGTATTACCTGCATTCCTTTGTTAGTGGTTAAATATTGCACAATGAAAGGGCGTGCGATGGTGAAGGGGGTGGGGTAGGGGTCCGCAGGCGCCATGGGTAGGGGAGGGGCAGGTACGGGTGGTGCGGTGGATGGGGAAGGAGGTCCAAAGGTGCTGCAGGTGGTGGAGGGGCAGGTGCGGGGGGGGGATTCGTGGGGGAGGGGTGGGTGAGGGGGGGACCACGGATGGAGGAGGGTGTCTGTAGATGCTGCGGGTGGAGGGGGGCAGGTGTCGGGGGAGACATATAAGGGTGACAAGGCAAGGCCAGGGGTGACAGGGACATGACAGAACACAGGGCACGGGAGAGATTGGTATTAGGGACAAAACAGTGGTGACAGACAGATGTGTCTTACCGGAGTCACTGCTGCTGGCTGCTGCTGTTCCACTCCAACCTGTTGGGATCTGCTGCTGGTGGAGACTTGGCATGGCTGACTCTCTTAGGCTGAAGTCCTGCTTCCTCTGCCCGTCCGCATCCCTCCCCCCCTCCTCAGTCACACACCGCAGACCTCGCGCAGCTGCCGGGCACTGTGGTAAGGTGAGACTGGAAATGACTGGTTAGCCCCCAGGAGATGCTGCGGCTGGAGGGAGGAGGGGGTCATAGCATGCACGTGGCGCGGACCTCGCGGCTGCTAGGCACTGTGGTAAGGGGAGACTGGGAGTGACTGGTTAGCTCCCAAGAGACGCTGCGGCTGGAGGGAGGAGGGGGTCAGAGCCTGCAAGCAGCTCGGACTTCTGCAGCGCTACCCGCCGGCTAAAGTGTGTGAAGGAGCTGGGCGCACCTCACTGCGGGTGGCAGCGCTGCAGCTAGCGGTGGGGTTTGCCGGGGCTGGAGATAACAGAGGCAGTACGGAAAGTGCAGAGCGGCAGGTGCCCCACAAAACTGCAGCTAAGAAGCGTGGAGTGTGCCAGAAAGTGACGCTCCTCCGCACCAGAGAGACCCTGCTGAGTATGCTGATGTGGGAGGGTCAAGTACGGCATACCCCCTCACACACCTCCATACCTCCCAAATGTCCAGATTTTCGCGGGGACAGTCCAATTTTTTGGGGTCTGTCCCGCTGTCCCACCCGCGGGTCGCAGTGTCCCACGGTGGGGGGGGGGGGGGGGGGGGCAGTTGGAAAGCTCCTGTACTCGCTGTTCTGCAGCGGTGAATAGTGGAGACAGAGGGAGAGGGGGCATCAGGGGGTACGGATTAAGGGGGGGTTCCAGCAGCAGAGGCGGATTAAGGGGGGGGGGGGGGGGCAGGCGGTACGTACCGTTGGCCCCACAGTTTTAGGGGGCCCCCCCAGCTCGAGTAGCTCTGTCCCAGCTCAGAAGCTCCCCCGTCCTGCCAGCAACAACGGCAGCTTTGTGATTCAGTCCGCACACGCTGCTGCGTGTTGGCAGGTGTGTGGTGTTGCAGGGAGGCAGCAGTCTCCCTGCTTTCTTCTGCCTGTGCGGATGTGTAGGGGGGAGCAACCACCTCCTCTGGATTTAGCCCCAGCTGAGGGGCCAAAATTCCATTAAAAAAAAATCCCGGAATTTGCATAAGGGGCGTGGCCTAGAGTCGCTCGATTAGACCACGCCCCCAATCCCACACCAGGCACAGCAATGAGATAGGGCTCCCCTGTCTCAAGTGCCCTGGGCCCCCTGGACTCATAATCAGCCCCAGGGGGCATGCCAGCAGCTCACAGAGTGCTGGGCATGCCCCCTCACTGACGAAAACGGGGACCCTCCCGTGAAGCCACGCCCCCTTTTCGCCGGGTGTGTGTCCCTCCTTCTGCCTGAAGAAAGCTCCTGAAGAAAGCTGGGAGGTATGCACCCCTGCCTGTGACATGCCCATACTATCTGCTTCTGCTCCTAGTCTCCAGATTATGCCAGATCTGTGACTCATTTGACTAACTCCGCCCAGTGTTGTGACTCCGCCCAGAGTTAGCAAATGAGTCACAAAGTCACAGATCTGGGCTATTATATAGGAGATAGTCTTCCTATGACCGGCACTCCACTTTCACATCAGAAATACCTGGGTGCCATACCATGCATCAAACAGAACTTCAATAGATGCAGATAGTAACAGGCTGCACTCCCCGAGCCATTAAAGGCTTGTGTAGCTGTGAACTCATTCAAATCCGGGGAGTACAGCTTGTTACTATAGGGGGGGAATGCTGCTATACAGGGGATACTGGTTTCCAGGAGTGCACATTTATTGGGCAAAAGGCAGCGCAGTGTTCACTTACCCCTCTCCCCCCTTCCTCCTCAGTGCAGCGTGCAGGCTTAAAATAGTGATGCCCCAGCACGCACCTTCCTTTATTGTTGGGTGCGCTGGGGTTCGCTCCCGGCCGCCGGACTCCCGCCTCCATCCTTCTCTACAAGCGTCTCAATGCGTGCGTCTGACGTCACACGCACAAAGCTTCAGCCGCAACCCGGAAGCGCCAGAAGCCTCTGCTGCCGACACCTGACTGGAGACAGCGGAAGCCAGCAGGTGTATCGCCAGCAAAGTGCAGCACCACAACTGGCCTCCTTAGCGCCCCCTACATCCCAGCACACCGGGGCATGTGCCGGAATTGACGTCAGACACCCACTCTGCAAACGCTTGGGAACGCCTGCCTTTTTCCAGACACTCCCAGAAAATGGTCATTTGACACCCACAAACGCCCTCTTCCTGTCAATCTCCTTGGGTTCTCCCGTGCGATCGCTATTTTCGCACCATCCCGTCGCAGAGCACCGATCCCCATTGCAGAGGTTCATCACGCCTGCGCATTGCGGTGCATATACATGCGCAGTTCAGATCCGATCGCCCGCTGTGCGAAACCGCAGTCTAGCGATCAGGTCTGAATTACCCCCCTTGTTTGGTTACCAAAACCGATGAACACGTATATCCAGTAATTGTATGTTAGGTCCCCGGGCGCAGGCGTCCAAATGACTTTTTATGAAAACCCTGCGCCTTCCCGGGCACCTGTACTCCTGGGAAAATGCTGCAGAAATATTTTCTCCCCTGAGCTGGGAGGTCAGTACTGCAGTCTTCAGCATCTAGGAAGCCAGCCCAAAACTCACCCACAGAGCTAACAATCTGCAGAGCGTGCGACTTCCAACACAACAACACAAAGTGATGACTCTGTTATGTGGACAGTAAGGGCGGGAGAATGTGTTATTGTGTGCGCTCTGCAGAATAGGATACTGTAGGACTATGACAATGGTGTGAGTTGAGGTGGTGTGGGAGGCTGTAGAAACCTGGGGGAGGCGGGGATCTGTCAGGAACAGGTTAGGCCGGCCTCTCAGGTGAAACTCATTACATGCACCTGTTAACATTCCTGAGCAGCCATAAGCACCACTCATTCTGGATTCCAGATACTGAACTATCCTGCCTCCTGGATGCTTGCAGACAGCGTACGTCTGGGTTGTCTCCTGACCTGATGTGATACGTTTTACACCTACCTGGCTATCCCCTTACCTGGATCTGTACACACACACACCTGTCTGAGCTGTCCACCTGCCTGCAGCCAGACAGGTACACCTGCCTGCTCGGTCTCCACACCTGGATCTGTACAGAAACCGCTCTCAGCCACCTGGGCCCCTCGCAGAAAAAAAAGGGAGGGGGGGACCACTTTGTTTTTGGAGCATGGAAAAATCCCTCCGCCACATTTTGTTATGCCTGGGAGGTGAGTGACGCAACCCTCTGCAGAGAGGCTCGGTAACATGTATGTAACGTGTAGGGGCAGGCTGGAGCCTTCCTGGGAAAATCTGCTTTTAGTAAGTGGGATGGTGCTGATAGGCTGTTTTGGGGGGTTGCTGTGACTGGGGTCTCATGGAGGGTGAAATACTGTGTGTGCTGATGAGCTCTATTTAGGACAAAATCATATATTGCCCTTTTCCTGCTGTCCATGTAGTAGGAGAAGAACTAAGCCTTATAGAGAGAGATAAAGTCCGAGCCAATCAGCTCCTAACTGCCATGATACAGGCTGTGTTTGAAAAATGACAGGAGCTGGTTGGCTGATATTTTATCACTCTCCAGTGCTTGGTACATAGACCCCCTTTATAAGGTGTGACAGTGTATAACGCTTGCCTCCCAAATGTCCTAATCTAGGCGAGACAGCCTCTATTCAAGTGGACTGTCCAACGGGACAGGACTTAAGAGGTCTATTTACTAAGCCTTGGATGGAGATAAAGTAACGCCCAATCGGCTCCTAACTGCTATGTCACAGGTTGTGTTTGAAAAATGACAGGAGCTGATTGGTTGGTACTTTATCTCCAACAAGGCTTAGTAAATCACATACATTGTAAACTTGATTCCCCATAGATTGTAAGATTGAGAGCAGGGCCCTCCTACCTCTATGACTCTTTGTTTTTACCCAGTTTTGTCTTCTAATTGTGTCCAGTTGTAAAGCGCAATGGAATGTGCTGCACTATATAAGAAACTGTGAATAAACAGTAAATAAACCCCTTATGTCCCGATTCCAGGACAGCTGGGTGATAGTTCCTGCTGATGGGTGCTGCTTGTTTCAGCGGCAGATGCATGTAGCATTAAAGGAATATTTTTAGGGAAACTGTCTGGGGTGTAGTCCTGCATTCGGGGGGAAGGAACGTGTGTTGTCCTCTCCCTGCTCATGTTCCTTCTCAGTCTGGTCTGATATTCATGTATGGTGTTTATGCTCCGATTCTACGGTGCTGCCTACACTTTGTGGCGCCTTATAAATAAAAGTTAATAATATAACACCGCCTTCTTGTGCGTGCGCCGCTGTGAAGTGGTCACTGTGTCCTGATTTGGGGAATTCTGTATAAAAGCCCCTTACACAATGAGGAGTAACCTGACAAAGCGGACCTCTGGAACGGCAGAGGAAGGAGCGTTGGGACTGAGGTCCTGGAGTGTTTATAATGTTCTAATATAAGGATATCCGGGAACGCTGCCCCTCACGCGGTTTCACTATATAGTTTATAGGTTTTGGTTTGTTACAAGGAATTAATGCAGATTTGCTCTTATTTGTTGGTGTGAAACTAATACTCCCAGTAACTACTCCTTATGCATGATAAGAGAGAGGAGAGATTGACTTTGGCCTATTGCACAACTGCAGTGATTACAGCATGGCTCAGACGCTCTGTGAGGAAAGTCATTGTGATACTTATTGTATGCAGAGGGCAGGGACTGTACATACTGTCCTCTCGGAGGAGACTTTCCCTCTGTGTACTTACAAGCCCTATGCTCCTCAGAGGCTTCTGCTAGAATGGGTCCCAGGCCTGTGTCTGCCAGCCGCCGGTTACATTCCTCTTGCTGAATTTAAAATTGAGACGTTTGAATGTCACTGGGAAGGGCGAGCTGGGAGCTACAGGAGACTGTGATAACAACAACTCCACCCTCCAGCGACTTTTACTATAAACCGTCTGCAACCACAAACTATTCCACCTTAGCCATCTAGTGATGTCCCAGTTTGCGAGGCCTCGTTTGTAGCCGCCAACACTTACATACAAACGTCCGGTGTAAGGGTGACCACCCGGCCTTCTGCCCCCAGCCTCTCCTGTCCGCTGAACATCACTCAGTTCTACTCTTATACATGTATTACACAGCGCTGTACGTTAAGGGGCTCATGATGCCAATACATCACCTGCGAAGACCAGAAACATGGTTATACGGTCCTGCCCAAATAAGAGGTGTGGTGGACACTCGGTATGAAAGGTAGCGGGGTAACAGTTGTAACTACTGTTGGGGAAAGCCAGGATTACGGCAGATACTGAGAATGGCATCCAGCACACAGGACGGGGAAACTCTCCACTGCGCAGGCATCCAGGATAGCACAGGACGGGGAAACTCTGCACTGCGCAGGCATCCAGGATAGCACAGGACGGGGAAACTCTGCACTGCGCAGGCATCCAGGATAGCACAGGACAGGGAAACTCTGCACTGCGCAGGCATCCAGGATAGCACAGGACAGGGAAACTCTGCACTGCGCAGGCATCCAGGATAGCACAGGACAGGGAAACTCTGCACTGTGCAGGCATCCAGGATAGCACAGGACAGGGAAACTCTGCACTGTGCAGGCATCCAGGATAGCACAGGACAGGAAAACGCTGCACTGTGCAGGCATCCAGCACACAGGACGGGGAAACTCTGCACTGCGCAGGCATCCAGGATAGCACAGGACAGGGAAACTCTGTACTGTGCAGGCATCCAGGATGGCACAGAACAGGGAAACTGCACTGCGCAGGCATCCAGGATCACCGCAGATACTGAGAATGGCATCCAGCGCACAGGCCGGGGAAACTCTGCACAGTGCAGTCATCCAGGATAATCACAAATACTGAGAATGGCATCCAGGATAGCACAGGATGGGGAAACTCTGCACTGTGCAGGCATCCAGGATAATCACAAATGCTGAGAATGACATCCAGCGCACATATGTACATTTCTGATCTGTTACGAGGACCCTTTACCCATCATTACCTATAAAGCCCACCTCTGGTATCACAGCTGCTGTAGAGCTACACACCCCAGCATGCCCTATTAGCAAAGCTGTGCCACATGTTGAATATCCCAGAATGAATCCCCTTCCTCCCTGCACTCCTTATATTTATCCTACAGCAATGAGAAAGACAAGTAGTGCTATGAGATAAAATATATATATATATATATCCAAATATTCCGAAATACGGAATATTCCGAAATACGGACTTTTTTTGAGTGAGATAGTGAAATCTTTGTTTTTTGATGGCTCAATGTACACATACTTTGTTTAATACTCAAAGTTATTAAACCTATTGTATTAAATGACCTACAGGCTGTGTGTATAAGGTGTATATGAAACATAAATAAATTGTGTGAATGTAGACACACTTTGCTTAATGCACAAAGTTATAAAAAATATTGGCTAAAATGACCTTCAGGCTGTGTGTATAAGGTGTATATGTAACATAAATGCATTCTGTGCTTAGATTTAGGTCCCATCACCATGATATCTCATTATGGTATGCAATTATTCTAAAATACGGAAAAATCCCATATCCAAAATACCTCTGGTCCCAAGCGTTTCGGATACTCAACCTGTGTGTGTGTGTGTGTGTGTGTGTGTGTGTGTGTGTGTGTGTATATATGTATATGTGTGTATATATATATATATATATATATATATACATACATACATACATACATACATACATACATACATACATACATACATACATACATACATACATACATACATACTCATATAGGTTGGATTTGTGTTGTTTGCTTACCCCGGTACATAAATTCTATAATTCCATCTATAAATAACTGAGTATTAGCCCTGGGCAGTGTACAGTGCTGTTCATGTAATGACTGTATACATGTCTGGTTAATGAATGCCTTGGTGAGCATAGACTTTATTTCCTGCCTGTGTGGGATGACAGGCTGATCCATGTTCCTGTCAGATCTTCCCGCCGTGATCAGCTGATATGTGCTGGGAGACCCTCCTGCGTATAGGCCTTATATTGCCCTGCGCACACTAATGTCACGTACACAAGCTGCGCCAGGCCGATTCCCGCTGTGCTTTGCCTGTATTCACCATCAAGATGGTTGCTATGGAGACCTGCGCCATTAGGGCCGTTCTGTCTGCAATGCAGAATGTTTGTACAAACACATATGGTTTAAATTGCATTAAATGAGTCGCAGCCAGTCTTTATATGAGGTGCAGAAAACTCTAAAGCTGGGCACACATTGGGCAATATATCAAGGACGGGTGTGTTCACCCGATAGGTCTGTGAACGATGTTTGCAGATATATCGGCGCATCTGGTTGTATATACGGGCAACCCTGCCCCCCCCCCCCCCCTCGCCCGTACACTGGCCTCAGGGACTGGCGCCACAGCTGGGCGGGCAAATTCAAATGTCCACCCACCTGTGATGTGAGGACCGGCATATCAAGCGGCAAGTGTATCTGCTTACGGTGATCTGCGGATGGCAGGTCCACCATCGATTTTTGCATGGGGGGTTGTCACTGTCCTAAAGGTCTGGGAGGAGCTTCTGTTTCCTGCGATTGGGGGGGGGGGGGGATTATCTATACTTCTAACAGAGCTCCAGTGGAATGTCTGGGTGACGCAAACAATGTGATTCATATGTGACCATGTACAGGTATAGCGATTACTGATTCATTAGGTGTTTTTCTGGTTTATTTATAGAGCCGTGGAAATCCCTTTTATCATCCATCTCTTGTCGTGATAAAACGTCTTTTCACAGCTCTGCGCTAATCAAGGAGCCGGTTACGGCAGGAGAATATCTGGTTTCTTCTGCGGTCTCCCGAATTTCACATCCCTCCGCAGGGGTGGAGCTACCATTGGTGCAGCAGGTGCGTTGCAACGGGGCCCCTGAGGACTAAGGGGCCCACTGCTGCCCAGACCAGCAATTGGTTATCCTCTGCGCCCCCCACAGGACATTTTGAGCACCTATCGGCGCTGGTGATCACAGCCACATATTGCCTCTAATTAACAGACAGCAGTAAATTCACTTCTGTGGATTAAAGGCAGCTCACAATTGGTTTAACTGGCATTGCCAAACTAAGGAAAGCACAAGGTGCCGGGACCCGTCACAGGCAGAGCAGAGGCCGCTGTGTTCCTGCCCCCACCCATTTACCTGGCCCCGGATTTCAGCACCACGCATGACATTGTGCTTGTGTACCCCTGTCACCCACTGCCTCTGCCTGTCATGCTTTCCCTGTCACCCACTGCCTCCCCCGGTCTCCCTTTGCCTCTCCCTGTTACCCAATGTCGTGTGGCATATTGTGTACTTGGGTTGGGATGGGGGAGAGGGGCCCAAATTCTATTTTGCACCTGGGCCCCCCACTCATAACTTCTGCCACTGTCCCTCTGGCCATAATATAGCAGAAATGCGGCTTGAGCTGTAGCAGGGTCACCTTGGAATACGAGGTGTGACTATTAAATAACAAGACTGTACTTGTAAATAATAAACCATTGTACGTGTGTTACAAGGGAGTAGGGGAACATTGACCTGGGACTATCCCAAACGGTTTTGTAAGTTTCACGCCTCTCGCACAGATAGTTTCTGAGAAGTGGTGTCTTTTTCCGTGTGTCGTAAAAATGCTTAACTTAAGAGTAGAGCAAGGTGTGAACTGTTTAGTTAAATTAAATAAAACGCCCACCGACTGTCTCTGTATGCTAACCGAGGCTTGCGGTTTCTATGTCACGTGCATGTGTGCTTGAGTGGCACAAAAGATTTAGTGATGGTTGTGAGGATGTGGAAGATAAAGAACATCCCCGAAGTCCTTGAACATCAAAAACAAATAAAGATGTGTTGGGTTTTTTTGTTTTTTTTTAAACTGTTCGAGTTGATCGTTGACTGAGCATCTGAATGACGGCAGAAATGGTAAACATCGCATAGGAAATGTTAGGCAAGTTTTGCATCAAGATCTTAACTTGACAAAAGTTTGTGCTAAGATGGTTCCAGGGCTTCTCACCGCCGAGCAGATAAAAAATCGAAACATTTTGAAAGAAATTCAAGCGGATCCACTTTTTTTTTTTTTTTCTTTTTTTTTTAAAGTAGAGTTATTACCCGTGATAAAACATGGATCTCCATGTACAATCCTGAGACAAAACGCCAATCCATGCACGGGAAAACACCATTATCACTAAGAATGAAGAAAGCACATCAAAGCAAATCCAAAGCCATGTCAATTGTTATCTTTGATACCAACGGTGTTATTTTGGTAGACTAGGTACCAGAAGGCAGTGATTCCACTTTACTATCAAAATGTTCTAGCATCTTTACAGGAAAGAGTCAGAAGAAAAAGGCCAGAGTGGTGGAAAAATGGTCTTGTACTCCATCGGGACAACGCATAAGCCCGCACAGCTCTCTGTGAGGCAGTTTTTGGCCGAGAAACAGATTGCGGTGCTAGAACACCTCCAGACCTAGCACCGAGTGACTTCTTCCTGGTCCCTAAAGTAAAATCTGCACTCAAGGGATCCATTTTGTATCAGTTACTGTTGTATGCTTTGCGCCTGGTGTTCTCATAACTGCGTCCCGTGTATGTAGCAAAATATCCCACAAACAGACCTGTCACACAGGATACAGCTGTCTCACGCCGCCCGCAGGTGAGGGAGGGGGTTCCCTTACCACAGCCAGACCCAAGGTCAATACACCAAGACAATAAGATTGCTGTTCTCATGGATTAATGCTGGCTCCTCACAGCAGATGACGGAAAACATGTTTATTCTAATCCACAGCCGTTCTCTGGCAGGTCCCTGTATATCAAAATAACGCAATGAGGAGTTCAGCAAAGGACAGCCGGGAACGCTGTCCTAAACGATCACTAGACTTCCTGGTGTAGGACCCGTTAGTCCATCCGCGCATGCATTGTATGACGCACAGTCCGCAGGGGGTGTTGGGAGGGATCCAATTGCATTTTCCTCTAAGAGGGATCCAAAATGAAGCCCACAGGCTTCTACTGGGCAATGCCATCTAAAGATGCCGTTACCGCCACATATCGCACCAATGAGAACTCTATTTGATGAAATGCATTAACAAAAATCACCAGAACATTGGCTCCGATACAGACTTTTTTCGCAGTGATCAGGACCCATGGATCTTCCAGCTGCTTATGTGGAAAAAGCCATGACTCTCTGCAGGGTTTCTTGCAAATCACCGGAGAGGGACTGTAAGATCCCTTTTCGATAGGGCTGCCCCACTGCAGTCACTGGGCTGACGTGGGCAGAACTTGTGAAATAGTGTCCCCATAGAAAACTATGGGGACGGCTGCTGCGGGGGCAGGGGGTGACAGAAGAAGGAGGTATCTCCAGCTTTCTGTATTGGTACATTTAAGGGATGTGTAATTCTACCCTTGCACGTGCGGAGACGGCAGTTTCCGCTTATTTTAAAGGCATAATTGATTGATAAATACGCCCCACTCCAATCTGATAAAGGTCTTTAGCCCTCAGATGCGTCACCTGTTTGCTGTACCACTCCGTACTCAAATACAGATTTATCCCTTTACTACGTCGTCTATTGTGTGTTATAACCCACTTCTGCTCCCTTACAGTGAGTTACTGCATGTATTTAATGTGGGAAATACCGGGGAACGCCATGCGTCTCCCCTCCATCTTGGGGATGTGGTAATTTCAGTATACACTTTGTCAAGCTTCAAAAACTAAGTTTTAAGCGTTTGACTGAGTGAACGAATGCTACGTCCAGCCCTGCTCCCTCCCATAGAAAGAGGGACTGGATTGCAAAGAGGGATTTGCATCATCACACCCCATGCCCCTCCTCAGTAAGTGAGTGGGATGAAGGAGGGTGTCCTGCACTCTTGGGCAAGCCGTCAAGAGAGGTCACAGGCCCGGGAACTCAGGGAGCGTGGCCAAATCCGGGGAGGCATTACCATACCCCCTGAAAAAAAAAAAGGGGGGGACGCTGGGGTTCACATACGGGGTAATTTGTTCCTCTCAGTGCTGCAAAGGGGGACAATCCTTAGCAGCTGACCCGGGCCCCTCCACAAACCTGGGTAATTGGTACCGGACTTCTTCTCGGCACCCCAGCTGCTGGTAGTCTCCTGGACATTCCAGAATACAGTGAATTTCCATTGCTGCTGCATTTAAATGCTGCAATGGCAGCCCGATTTGAACCCTTCATCTGGCCGATTTGCACCCGTTCGCCTAAAAGTGTAATGAGTCAAACTGACTCATTACAAGTTGCCTGTGCGTGCTGCCACTGGAGATGAGCAGCTGCTGGGGCAGGGGAGGAGGAGAGGGAGGGGGACTCGGAGCCGCAGCAGCGCACTGTAATTGGTGGCAGTGCAA
Source organism: Pseudophryne corroboree (assembly GCF_028390025.1). Classification (NCBI taxonomy): domain Eukaryota; kingdom Metazoa; phylum Chordata; class Amphibia; order Anura; family Myobatrachidae; genus Pseudophryne; species Pseudophryne corroboree. The sequence goes on from NC_086450.1 coordinate 494,559,428, forward strand.
CTGCAGCTGTCCCTCTCCTTCCACATTGGCTGGCCGTGATCGCTCCCTACCTTGCTCATGGACGATGGCCGGACCCTCACAGTCTTGGCAGCGGTAAGCAACACTGTTGGGGCTGGGGGCATATGTGTACCTGGCACTGGGGGCATATGTGTATCTGGCAAACTTTTTTGAATCACGGCGCCCTAGAATATCAGAATTTTTTTCACGGCACCCCCAGGCCAAAAATTTCTTATTGAGAAATGTAGAAATATTACATTAAGTAGATCGCGATTATATGTCATCCTTAGGGTCAGTTGTGTGGTGAGGGACAAGGTTTGATTCTGTTTGTCCACGTGTTTTATGACTGGCAGCCACTAGCTCTGGTTTTGCCTATTATATTGACCATAAATAATTTTAAATTGGTCCTGGACCACCAACCCAGGGCACCCCTGCAACTGTCCCGAGGCACCTCAGGGAGCCACGGCACACAGTTTGGGAACCACTGCCGTAATGTGTAAAAGTGGCTCTACCTGGTGTAGTGGCGCTACTGTGCGGCATAATTTGAATAATGGAGACTACTGTGCACTGTAATATGAATTGGTATTTTTGTGGCCACACCCCTTCCCCATGAAGCCACGCCCCTATATTTTTGTTGCGCACCTCCGGCACACACTCGCCCCATTTTAAATAAGGGGGGCACCAATGCCGTTTTTTGCACACAGCGCTAAAATGTCTAGTTATGGTTTTTATTAGTAAGAAAGAGGTAGCACTTTAGCTCTAAGCATAGAATACAGTCTATATAATCATGGCCATGATTTTGTTATAAATGCCACTTTTACCCTCCTGGGTTTGTATTACCACGCCTGGCTTATTGTAAAAATCTTGCAGCCATATCTGGAGATGAGAATCCAAACTGTATTGTAAGCTTCACGGAGGTACCAAGGGTTCCAGCTGCCTCTATGTGGCTGATACGCGTTTCCCCGTCTGAGCCAATAATCAGCGGCTTCCTCAGTCATCTGCATCACTGTGACACCGCCAGCCGCCTGCGATTCTGCAATGATCAGCCTGCCCATCGGAACGTTTGCTGCTGCCGTCAGCACTTCCGCCGTCTGCGCAGCTCTCCGGCTATTTGGCCTGCGCTGTTGATGCATTTGCAATTCCTGCAATCTGTTTTGCATATACTGTATTGTGATTACAACAGCCACGACACACCTGCTATACGCCCCGCATCACAGGGATTGCGTACCCATCCCACTGACACGCCTCCAGCACTCCTATGGATTGTTACTTAATGCGGTCGCTACTGTGTTTGCAGATACCTAGGCACGATTACAGAAAACAGACGGCGCGTGGTTATGTACGCATGCGCAGTGCATCAGTAATTGCTCATTGGGTGAGGCCCTTGGCGTTCTCTCCCGGGGCAGGGGCTGATGTGCATGATGCCTATTCTCTGTATAGTACTGCGGAATGTGACTGGCGTTACATAAGGAAACAATCATTGGAACTGTAAGTTACCGCTACAGTAAAACGGGCTGCCAACACCATTCCGCCATTAAATTATATTGCTGGTGCTATAGTGAGGGATATAAAGCGTATAATGGAACTGGAAGATAATAAAAGGAATGACTAACAAGACAGAGCCGTAAGATTTTTATATTGCCAATGTTTATGTCTTATAAAAGATAAAGTAAAAGTCTATCTCTATAAAACGCTGCAACGTGTATATATAATACCGCGGTGCATTTTATGTGCACTGTCCTTTATTGAATGGAGGCTTTTTATGTTTGGGTATTATATTGGTTATGGGGAAATGTAGGGACAGTTAGGACTGATGGTGTTTTCTGTAAAGTAAATGCTATGTACTAAGTCATGGCGAGAAAGTACCAGCCAATCAGCTCCTAGCTGCCGTGTTAGAAAAATGACAGACAGGAGCTGATTGGCTGATACTCTCTCTCTCTCTCTCAACGTTATCGCTCCAAGTTCTGATACATTTCCTCCCTATGACAGTGATGGCGAACCTTTGGCACTCTAGCTGTTGTTGAACTACACATCCCAGCATACCCTGCTACAGTTTTGCTAAAACTGTAGCAGGACCTGCTGGGATGTGTAGTTCAACAACAGAGTGCCAAAGGTTTTCCTCATCCCTGCCCTACGGTATGGCCCTGTAGAGGAGAGAGGTCAGTGGGTTTGGGACTACAGGTTCAGTATAGGAGAACCTCCCTCTCCATTCCCCTATGGGGCAATCACTAGCAGTGGCACTCGGGTGGGTAGTGGGGCACCACACCCTTTATTGGTAGAAGTGTATGGGGTCGTACCCAGTAACCGGTCCCTGTATTAGATGGGCCCAGGGTCCGTGGCACACATCCTGAGGTGTAGCCGCTCTCTGGTCAGGGTCTCTGTGTCGGTAACATCCCACGTCGGCTTGTTACTAGTAATGCCAGATGTTATGTGTCTCTCATCCTCATGCCTGTTTGTTCTTCTTTACAGCCTTGAACATTGCATCCTGCCAAAGTAAGTTGTCTTTGTGTCTGTCTGATCTGTCACTGTCTGTGCACTGTATCATAGTGAATATCATATCCCTTACATATTGCTATGTACATGCCAAGGGCTGTGCAGCTCTGTTGGCATGTCCCCGTGAGACGTGACCGCCTCCATGAGGTGAGGACACACCCCTCACGCTAGAGCTGTTTTAGCGCCCCACTCCATCCCATTTATATTGTACTGAATATCCTATCCTGTTATTATACTGATTTTATAGCGTTCTATTATTATTATGGTCCAGTATATCCATGCTTGGCCACAGGTGAATTAATTAGCACCTCAGTCTGGTTGATCTGTGCCAAGCCATGGATATTCTTAAAACCTGGTCTGTTAGAGTTCCTTGTGGACCGCGTTTGTGAACCTTTTGATATATAACAGATGTAGGTCCACTTTGCCAACTAGGAAAACTTCCGCATTGTTCCTGCATGAGAACAGGTCTCTGCACTGACTTGTGTGCAGGAATAGAAGCTGGCAATCTTTTTCACATTTATGTCAGTGCCAAAGTTACTTGAATTAGCTTCTGTGGCAAGCCGTGGCTCCTTGTGGTTCTGTACGTAAAGTTGGAATGCCACAGGGACACCCGTCTGTGTATATATAGTGCCAACATATTATACAGTGCTGTGCACCATGGGGAGATATGCAGAACAAAAGGCAAAGCCCACGTGAGCTTACACTCTACATTGGATAGCAGGGTGCAGAGAAGGTGATGGGTAAGGAGCTATTGGAATGTCAGGTTACCGGGAGACCTCTAGGAAGAAACGCGTCCTACAAGTAGAGCCGGCCCAACACAAGGAAGAGCGGAGGGGTAAAGAGGGAGAAAATGCGGCTTAATGGGCACTGTATGGAAGCGTAAGCCTATAGCAATGAGCACATTCACGCTGAGATCCATAATAAGCAGTAACTCTGTTCCTACAGAAGCCGACCGCATTGTTGGAGGACAAGATGGAGATATTACGAGTTTCCCGTGGCAGGTCAGCCTGTGGTACAACTCGCAGCACGCGTGTGGCGCATCTCTGATCTCTGCGCAGTGGTTGTTGTCAGCGGCCCATTGCTTCCCAGTGTAAGTGTCCCATGTGTGAGGGCAGGGCCGGCTACTGCCCTCCAATGCTACTATAAGGTGGTGCTGCTGCTGTCCTCCTCTTTCTCCTCCCTGGTCCACCTGGTTCTGTCTTGAAGAGCTTTCTCACCCAATTCCCCCTGTGTGTCCCCGAATGACTGGCTCTATATGCTGGATCTATACTATAGACATGTGCGTGAATTTAGTTTGCCTCTGACTTTCATCCTCTTCCCTCCTATTGGTGACTGGTAACAACAATGCACCGACATATTCTTCTTCTTCTTCCCAGAGAACACAGCATTACAGATTATACGGTGGTTGTTGGAACAACGACTCTGACCAACCCCGGCCCCGATGTCCAGTCGGTAATGATAGATTCTGTGTACAAGAACCCGGCGTACACCCCTGATGCCTATTCCTGGGATATCGCTCTTGTCAAACTGAAGTCTCCCGTCACTTTCAGTAATACCGTGCAGCCCATAAGACTTCCATCCGCCAGCGTCCAGTTTCCAGCCGGGATGCAATGCTCGATCACCGGATGGGGAAATACTAAACCCTCAGGTAAAGAATCTGCGGCACCCCGGATGCTGGCGCGGGCACAGATAAGTTAGGTGCAGCTGGTACCTTACACTGGAGACGCCGACTCCCCAGACGGCAGCAGAGGCTGGGCCCATACACACAGCAAAATGACTGTTACTCAGCTCTTAACATTATCTCTCTCTATAGGGGGGATGTACTAAGCCTTGAAAAATGATAGAGAGATAAAGTACCAGCCAATCAACGCCCAACTGTCATGTTACAGCCTGTGGGGTCTATTCATGAAGCAGTGAAAAGACAGAAGAAGTGAGCCAGTGGAGAAGTTGCCCATGGCAACCAATCGGCTGCTCCGTACAATTTATATAGTATGCAAATTGTAAATGTTACTTCAATGCTGATTGGTTGCCATGGGCAACTTCTCCACACTTTTTCCGCTGCTTCATAAATAGACCCCTGTGTTTGATAAATGGCAGGAGCTGGTTGCCTGGTACTTTGGGGGTCTATTCATGAGGCCGTGAAAAGTGTGGAGAAGTGAGCCAGCGGAGAAGTTGCCCATGGCAACCGATCAGCATTGAAATAACGGTTATAATTTGCATACTATATAATTGTACGGAGCAGCTGATTGGTTGCAATGGGCAACTTCTCCACTGGTGCACTTCTACACTCTCTTCACGGCCTCATGAATAGACTCCTAATCTCTCTCCACTTTTTCACGGTTCAAGGCTTAGTACATCTCCCCCCACCCCCCCACCCTCCTATGGATCATCTCTTTCCAAAGATTAGTAAGCAGGGTCTTCTTATATGTAACTCAGGTGGACATTTACTAAGCAGTGATAAAAGTGGAGACGTTGCCCATGGCTACCAATCAGCTGCTCTGTATACTTTTATAGTATGCAAATTATAAATGTTACATCAATGCTGATTGGTTGCCATGGGCAACTTCTCCACTTTTATCACTGCTTAGTAAATGTACCCCTTAGGTTTTTTGTATGTAGATGACTATAGCGAAATGTAACTCCCAGTTGCTGCAGGGACATCTTCCTCCTCAGCTCAGTACACTGTCAGGCTCCAGGTGCTACCAATCTGTCTTTCGCACACTCAGTCAGAACTGCGGTCTCCAATGCTCTACGCAACGGCTCGGTCCCTCGGAAACACTTCAGTGTCGCCGCTTGCCCCATCTCCTCGGCATCTCCCAAATTCGGCTGGGCATGTGCAAGCAAGAAGTCTCTGTACCCTTGCCAGCATGCCCTCCTTGCGCTCCAGTGCACCACCAAGTGTTGACATCTGGCACTGCAGGGTCCGTACGCTTCAGTAAGAAGCCAGGTATATCACAGGGCTGTAAGAGGACAGTAGAGAGGGATGTGTCTGGTTATATAGCACACCCATATTCCATAGCGCATAACTGAGAATACTGTATTTGACCATTCACATCGGTTCCTGCCCCAGTGGAGCTTGCAATCTATATTCCCTAACACATGTACACATTCACGTTAGAGTTAATCTACCAGCCAATTAACCTACAAGTATATTTTTACATTGGGGGAGGAAACTCGGAGAATATACAAACTCCACACAGTTGGGGCCATGGTGGGAATGGAACCCATGACCTCAGTGCTGTGAGGCAGGAATGGTAACCATTACACCGTCTGTATTGGTTATGGAGAAGTCATCCTCTACTTCACAAATTTTCTACCTTTTTCAACTGGCGGCACACTGAACAAAATTAGCAATGCACTCCGTACCATGGGGGTCATTCAGACCTCATCGCACGCTAGGGTTTTTTCGCTGCAAATCAGGTCAGAACTGCGCATGTGTATGCACCGCAATGCGGAGGTGCGTCATACGGGTACAAAGCAGAACATTGCTGAGCGATGGATTTAATGAGGAATCCATTCGCACGGCCAATCGCAAGGTGATTGACAGGAAGAAGGCGTTTGTGGGTGGCAACTGACCGTTTTCTGGGAGTGGTTGGAAAAACGCAGGCGTTTGCAGGGCGGTGTCTGACGTTAATTCCGGTCCCGGACAGGCTGAAGTGATCGCAGCGGCTGAGTAAGTTGTGGTCAACTCAGAATCTGCACAAAACTTTTTTGTACTGCTCGTCTGCACAGACGATCGCACACTTGCACAGCTAAAATACACTCCCCTATGGGCGGTGACTATCTGATTGCAGCGCTGCAAAAAATAGCGAGCGATCAGGTCTAAATTAGGCCCCATGTTATCTATCTTGTGCCCCTTAAGTCACATGATGCCGCTCTGCCCTGCCCCTTGGGTCACATGATGCCGCTCTGCCCTGCCCCTTAGGTCACATAATGCCGCAGTGCCCCTTAGGTCACATAATGCCGCTCTGCCCCTTAGGTCACATAATGCCGCTCTGCCCCTTAGGTCACATAATGCCGCTCTGCCCCTTAGGTCACATAATGCCGCTCTGCCCCTTAGGTCACATAATGCCGCTCTGCCCTGCCCCTTAGGTTACATAATGCCGCTCTGCCCTGACCCTTAGGTTACATAATGCCGCTCTGCCCTGCCCCTTAGGTCACATAATGCCGCAGTGCCCCTTAGGTTACATAATGCCGCTCTGCCCTGCCCCTTAGGTTACATAATGCCGCTCTGCCCTGCCCCTTAGGTCACATAATGCCGCTCTGCCCTGCCCCTTAGGTTACATAATGCCGCCCTGCCCCTTAGGTTACATAATGCCGCCCTGCCCCTTAGGTTACATAATGCCGCTCTGCCCCTTAGGTTACATAATGCCGCTCTGCCCTACCCCTTAGGTCACACAATGCCGGATTGTAGTTCCTTTTACGTCTCTCAGTACCCCCAGTTCAGTGCCACGTGCCCTTGGTCTGCTCTGCCCAGTCAGGCTCAGAAGTCTTTGGCAGCTCCTGCTGCAGCTGTTTCACACAACTCGCATTCACGCTGTGTGCTGTCTTTTGCTCCTGCCAGTGTGTGTCCGGAGCCAGGCCACGTGTGTGTCCGTGCATTCTATACAGTGTGTATTTGGCAGTGTGTGAGACGCGGCGGTGTTGCGATTGGTTGCTATGGGCGACACGGCCACTATTCAGTTGTAGATGCGTTAATCAATCTACCCTGAGACTCTCTTAAATAAAAAGAAACAAAAATAATTCAGTAAACTTTTTTGCAGTTTGTCATAGTTGTTTTAAACTTAAACTAGCAGACTGGGACTTGTAGTTCCACAACAGCTGGCGAGCTGCTTGCTATAATATGTAATGCTGCTGTTCTGTTGTCTCTGCAGTTAATCTCGGCGGCCAGCAGACCCTGCAGGTGGGAAAAGTCACTATCATTAGCAGGAGGACGTGCAGCTGTCTCTATGGCATCAACCCTACGCCCGAAACACTGACCATCCAGGCCGATATGATGTGTGCCGGAACAACAGACGGCTCCGTCGATGCCTGTCAGGTACGAGTACACATATACTGATGGGGGGCCTGTACCCCGCTCTTGCCACACACGGGGGGTAATTATACTGACGGGGGGGGGGGGGGGGGGCTGTACCCCGCTCTGCCCACACCGGGGGTACACTTGTACTGACCGGGGGCCTGTACCCTGCTCTCCCCACACACCGGGGGTACTTATACTGACTGGGGGGGCTGTACCCCGCTCTCTCCACACATCAGGGGTACGCTTATAGTGATGTGGGGGCTGTACCCCGCTCTCTCCACACAATGGGGGTATGCTTATACTGAGGGGGGGGGGGGGGGCTGTACCCCACTCTCTCCCCCACTCTCTCCACACAATGGGGGTACATACATGTAAGTATATATCTGTAGGTGTAGCAATAACAGCTGTGTCCTGTGTCTCCCAGTCTAACACTCTATCGCCGCTTTATTCCAGGGTGACTCAGGCGGCCCCCTCTCCTGTTACACGAATAACAACTGGTACCAGGCCGCAATCGTCAGCTGGGGCGACGTGTGTGGGACGCCTAACAGACCCGGAGTCTACATCTCGGTCCCTGCCTATAGCAGCTGGATTGCGGGCTACAACACGGGCGCTCAGATTGATGACTTTGTGGTCAACACGCCTCCGGTGGCGGATGGTGAGAGCGGCTGCACCGGCGCAGATGGTGAAATCTACCCTTACCCTAATGGTGCCACCGTCGTCCTGGTCACCTTCGCCGCCCTCCCTCTGTATTGGCTGACGGCTTATCTGCTGACCGATTTATAGACCGTTTGCACTTTGTTCTCGATCCAGGTCTTCCAACGTCAAGTCTGAGGTGATCTTGTTAAGACTAGATTTCTCCTTCCTGTAATCATACTGCCCAGCTCAATCCATAGACCCAAGTCTCCAACCTCTTACTGCCCAACGTGTACAGACCAGCTTGGGGCAAGAGGTCTGTCGCTCCACGTGCTGCCGCAAAGACAACCCCAGGAGTGGGAAATGGCTCTCTACCTATGCTGTATGTAAGGGACGCGTCCTCGTTGCCAGGACAGGTTACCAGCAAGACGTCCTTAACCCTACAATGCCAGCTCCTGATCAGTCTCCAGGCTTCCCCGTTCAATAATAAAACACCCCCTCTCCAGTCTGTAATTACTGGTATTTTAATGATAAAAGCAATATGTGCCTTGTACTATCCATGGTTCCTAGTGCATGGATATGCCAACACGTTTATACAGGAGCGCAATGGGAAGTCTCCCATCATTAGAACATTACTGTCTCCGCTATGGTCTTCTCTAGTCACAGGGATTTTAGGATAACCCTTCTATGATCTATGGGGCTATTAACTCTGTAGAAGACAGACAGACCCCTCCGAGGCCAGAGCACAGTAGAGTTCTAGGACCAGGTTCCAGAGAACAATTTCAGATTTTAGGCTACACCAGGAACACATTAATATATTTTTCTAATGATTGTATTTAGGCTATAATGATGCCCTTTTTTGAGAGATTTTCTTTAAACCGGTTTAGCTTAGATGCAAATATGCTGTAAATGGGATTTCATTAAAAATCTGTACTTGGAACAGCAAGATTCCGGCGACCCTTCTGTATTCTGATTTCTGGCACGCAGGTGTCCAAACACTTCTCCACAACGGCTACACACAGATTAGCGTTTCCCAAATCCGGCCCTCTGGGACCCGCAGTCACGTTTCCCAGATCCTCTCGAAGAATCACACAGGGAATAATCAGTGTCGTCTTTCAGTGTGTATCAGTCAGTAATGAGCAGTTGGGACAACCGGAAAACATGCCCTGTTAGCAGCTTCGGTATCCCAGACTTATCATTGGTAAAAGTAAAGCAGGGGAGATTATGTTCTGTAACCATTGCATATTTCCACTTTTAGAAATCCTGCTTAATTCAGCACTGACAGTCGTAACGCAGAGTGGTTGTCGGTTCCGTAAAAGACTCGTTTGCTCTGGTTTCTTGTAAACTGGAGCCAGTTCCTGCGTTTAGTGTCACAGCTGCAGCGGCGGCACCTTATCAAAGAGGGGACCGTGGATTGCCGCATGGAGCTGGTGGGGCTTACAGCTTCTGGAATCCAAAATCAGGACTTACACACCAGAAATCCTCTATTATAATACTATGCATTAATACATGAAGTGATAATGCGGGGTTAGGAGATGATTAATATAATGCATTCTCTTAAGTTCAGAGACTGTGAATGGATTAGCAGAAACACAACAGGTGAGTGTCCTGGCCTGATAAATAGGGAGACGGGACACTTAGAAGCAATCCTGGCGTCTGCAGCCAATGTCAGGCTCTTAGATAATATATTTTTGAAGACATTACTAACAGTACCCAGAGGAGAGTAATAATAGCACATACTACACTTAGCGACTCAGTCCCATCTATCCCCAACGACCGCTGTAAATGAAGAGACTCTGCGTTCAGACCAGGGTAACATTTATTACATGTATCAGGGGAAGATATTTCCACGGCTACCAGTATAACGGGAGTATTAGCGCTCTTCCTGCGTTACACATCCTGGACCGCTCTCCCAGTAATCCCGCCACACGCAGGGGCGCTGGGAGACGGCGCTCAGTATTTCTAACTCTGAAATCTTTTCATAAGAAAAAAAGTTCTTTTGTAAATAAAAAAAAGTCTTGTAAACAGAAATAAAACGTTTGTTACTCTCTATGGTACAGAATATTATTTCCAAGCAAACTACATGGATTTATTTCCTCCTCCAAGCGAGGACTTGACATCCGCTCCTGCTAAGTGCGAGTGGTGGCAAATCTGGCAGGTGTGTCCTCCGTGCTTCAGGGATTTTTTCCGAGCCTTCACCTTTTTATTTTTTGGGGACCTTCATTAGTTTGTGTTTTGGCGGAGCCCACTTCAGGTTCGGGGAATCCACTGTGGGAGTAGGGAAAAACACAGTGATAAGTATTAGTGAGCAGAGGAATCTGTGCACTAGTGCTACAAGACTATCGCCGCCACAAGTAACCTATAGCTGCAGCTTTCACAACGTGGAGATTTACCAGGACACAATACGTATATATGTCAGGTGTTAAGACACCGTAGGGACCGGAACACAGGCTGCCCTATAACAAGCCACCTGGGAGTCCTGGGGACGGGAAGAAGGGACGAAATCTCCATCGGATTTCTACCGGTCACAAGTTTCTCCATAAACTAAAACCGCTGGAACGTGGCAATGACACCGTTAATCTGGGGAAAGCTTCTATAATCAATACTCTGTTTATTTGTAATTTGGGAAAAGAAATGTTTTATATTTGGGAGTCGTGTTCTTTGTGGATCAGTGGTCACATTGCTATAATAATTATATTATGCATTCAAAGATGAGGTTGGGGAAAAAAAGAGAAAGAGAAGAGGATCTGTCACCGAAGACAGATCCTTTTCTCTTTCTCTTTTTTCCCCCAACCCTATACTATGATATGATCTGTGGTGGCACCCCCTACAAAGCTATACACAATTAATGTTATATCTAAATTAGGTGCACTTTCTTACTTGTCTCCTGTGCCAACTGATTTCCCCTTTCCCCTTTTTCCTTTGCGAATCATTCAAGGATGAGACAGGGGAAAAAAATGTAATGTTAAACAGGCCGCTCATTTATTTCTATACCACCCCTCTGATCCGCGTGTAGGCCAAATACATCTGCCGTAGAATAATGTGTTTGTCACAGGGTAACACTGCAGCTTACGGCTAGATTTCTAGATAATGGCAGCCAGCGAGCCTGGTCCCTTGGTGAGAGTATGCATTACTGAGGCCCACTGTGACCAGCACTGGTCTACTTTTACCTAGATTAGGGGTATGCAGCTGCTGGGGAACTGCACATCCCAGCATTCCCTACCACAGGTTTGCTATTAGACCATGCTAAAAATGTGGCAGAGCCTCCTGGCATGTGTAGTTCCGCAGTAGCTGGAGAGCCGTATATTTAATACCCCTGACTAAGGGGGACCGGGTGCAGAGGTAAAACACAGACATCGCTGCCACAGACTGAGGGGACCGGGTGCAGAGGGTTACAGCGACACCACTGCCACAGACTGAGGGGACCGGGTGCAGAGGGTTACAGCGACACCACTGCCACAGACTGAGGGGACTGGGTGTAGAGGGTTACAGCGACACCGCTGCCACAGACTGAGGGGACCAGGTGCAGAGGGTTACAGCGACACCGCTGCTACAGACTGAGAGGACCGGGTGCAGAGGGTTACAGCGACACCGCTGCCACAGACTGAGGGGACCGGGTGCAGAGGGTTACAGCGACACCGCTGCCACAGACTGAGGGGCCTGGGTGCAGAGGGTTACAGCGACACCGCTGCCACAGACTGAGGGGACCGAGTGCAGAGGGTTACAGGTACACCACTGCCACAGACTAAGGGGACCGGGTGCAGAGGGTTACAGCGACACAGACTGAGGGGACCGGGTGCAGAGGGTTACAGCGACACAGACTGAGGGGACCGGGTGCAGAGGGTTATAGCGACACCGCTGCCACAGACTGAGGGGACCGGGTGCAGAGGGTTACAGCGACACAGACTAAGGGGACCGGGTGCAGAGGGTTACAGCGACACCGCTGCCACAGACTGAGGGGCCTGGGTATAGAGGGTTACAGCGACACCGCTGCCACAGACTGAAGGGACCGGGTGAAGAGGGTTACAGCGACACAGACTGAGGGGACCGGGTGCAGAGGGTTACAGCGACACCGCTGCTACAGACTGAGGGGCCTGGGTGCAGAGGGTTACAGCGACACCGCTGCTACAGACTGAGAGGACCGGGTGCAGAGGGTTACAGCGACACTGCTGCCACAGACTGAGGGGCCTGGGTGCAGAGGGTTACAGCGACACAGACTGAGGGGACCGGGTGCAGAGGGTTACAGCGACACCGCTGCCACAGACTGAGGGGCCTGGGTATAGAGGGTTACAGCGACACCGCTGCCACAGACTGAAGGGACCGGGTGAAGAGGGTTACAGCGACACAGACTGAGGGGACCGAGTGCAGAGGGTTACAGCGACACAGACTGAGGGGACCGGGTGCAGAGGGTTACAGCGACACCGCTGCTACAGACTGAGGGGCCTGGGTGCAGAGGGTTACAGCGACACCGCTGCCACAGACTAAGGGGACCGGGTGCAGAGGGTTACAGCGACACAGACTGAGGGGACCGGGTGCAGAGGGTTACAGCGACACCGCTGCTACAGACTGAGAGGACCGGGTGCAGAGGGTTACAGCGACACTGCTGCCACAGACTGAGGGGCCTGGGTGCAGAGAGTTACAGCGACACAGACTGAGGGGACCGGGTGCAGAGGGTTACAGCGACACTGCTGCCACAGACTGAGGGGCCTGGGTGCAGAGAGTTACAGCGACACAGACTGAGGGGACCGGGTGCAGAGGGTTACAGCGACACAGACTGAGGGGACCGGGTGCAGAGGGTTACAGCGACACCGCTGCCACAGACTGAGGGGACCGGGTGCAGAGGGTTACAGCGACACCACTGCTACAGACTGAGAGGACCGGGTGCAGAGGGTTACAGCGACACCGCTGCCACAGACTGAGGGGACCGGGTGCAGAGGGTTACAGCGACACCGCTGCTACAGACTGAGGGGCCTGGGTGCAGAGAGTAACACAGACACTGATGCCACAGACTGACAGGAATGGGTACGGAGCATTAGAGCCTGGCAGAGGAGAATGCAGCTGATCATCCCTGTGTGTACTATATGTCCTGACCTGTAATGGGGGGCTTCTTGTACTGTGCGCTCTTGAGATGTTCCTCCACCAGTTTGGGGGTGACACAGATGACATGCTGTCCCTTCCAGTATTTCACCATGTTCAGCGATTGCAGGGTCCCGATGATGTCATTCTGCGTTATACTGGTCATACGGCTGAAAGGAAAGGTGTGCGGTTATTGCCATGTGGAGATTTTGCCCTGTTCAACGGATGAGGGGCTGAGCAGCCATTGGCTTAGGGACTCCTCACCTGAGGTCTTTGATGGAGAGAGTCCCTCTGAAATCCCGCAGGATCTCCAGCAGAACCCAGGACCAGTAGCTGCGGTAGCTGAGCTTGCCCAGGTCGGAGAGCGGCTTCTCGGGGGAGCCCACCGTGTTTTCTAGCTTGGACAGCTCATAACCTGTGTTGTTGGGGACAATTAGAGTCGCTCAGTGACATGACCCACATATTACACTGTTTCTGTCTCCGAGCACTCCGCTTCTGCCCCATTTACCTCACCTGCAACAGGGACCACACCCCGTCCTTTATCCAAACTTATTTCCGTACAATCCACTTTCTTTCAGCTTCTGAATTAGTGTCAGGTGGCACATCACATCGGCAGGCAACCTGTGGCACTCAGACTGCCGTGGAACTACACATCCCAGTATTCCTTGCCACAGTTTTAGTACAACCCAACCGCAAAGCTGCAGCAGGGCATGCTGGCAGGTGTAGTTCTACAGCAGCTAGCACGCACAGGTTGCCTAACCGTCATAAAATATCTCGCTAAAATCTCAAAACACAAGATTATCCCTGGTGCCGTCTAAGCCTACTGCGTGGAGAGGCGGACTGCCATCTGCGAAACGCGTCACGCAGCGCGATGGACTTTAAATTGTTTTAGTTTTGCTATCATTTCTTATTGTTTTAAGTCTGTTATTTTATCATTCTATTTTTATTATTATTATTATTATTATTAATAATCCTCCTGACCCCAGCCCAACATTACTGTGTGACCATATCATACAGCCCACCAAAAACCTTTGCAATCTGGTGGACCATTATGCAAGAGATAGCGCCTATCCTTGTGTATCCATGCCTATTTCCCTATAGAATGTACGCTGTGAGCAGGGCCCTCCTACCTCTATGTCTGTCTTATTACCCAGTCTTGTTTTATCTTTGTTGTTTCTAATTGTTTTATGTTATCATTGTGTCCGGTTGTAAAGCGCAACAGAATTTGCTGCGCTATATAAGAAACTGTTAATAAAATAAATAATATTATTATACTATGAATTTTTTAGCATATGTTATTTTGATCTTCTGAGATTGATTCTTTGTATATCACAGGACTTACTGGTATATAGATATGGAATTTGTAATTTTACACACAGTAGTTGTAAGCGGTACTGTCTGGCCGCTGTATTGGGCGCATTAGCAGTCTGGCACATTAATGTGTGAATTATTCAATAAACAGAATTTGACCCTTATTGGCAATAGTGCGTGTTTATTCTGCTACACTGTAGCGCGTGATACAGAAACACCGGGGATAACCAGATTTATGGTTAAGAACTTACAGTTGTTAAATCTCTTTCTGCGAGGTACACTGGGCTCCACAAGGAATGACATCGGGGTGTAGTGTAGGATCTTGATCCGAGGCACCAACAGGCTAAAAGCTTTGACTGTTCCCAGAATGCTTAGCACCGCCTCCTCTATAACCCCGCCTCCAGGCACTGGAGCACAGTTTTGTTAACCAGCCCAATGTAGTAGCAGGTAAGAGAGACAACAACCGTTAGTAGCCACATACACCACATTCTCATGACAGGAGAAGGTACCAGCGGCTAATGCCATACAAACCCAAAGAAGCTAAGTGCGTCAGGGTGGGAGCCCTGTGGAATCCAGTGTACCTCGCTGAAAAAGATTTAACAAAAGGTAAGTTCTTACCATAAATCTCGTTTTCTGCTGCGGGGTACATTAGGCTCCACAGGGAATAACATCGGGGATGTCCTAAAGCAGTTCCTTATGGGAGGGGACACACTGTAGCGGGCACAAGAAGCCAGCGTCCAAAGGAAGCATCCTGGGAGGCGGATGTATCAAAGGAATAGAACCTTATGAACTTGTTCACTGAGGACCACGTTGCCGCCTTGCACAATTATTCAAGGGCCGCACCACGGCGGACCGCCCAAGAAGGTCCAACCGACCGAGTAGAATGGGCCTTGATGGTAGCAGGAGCTGGAAGGCCAGCCTGTACATAAGCATGTGCAATCACCATTCTAATCCATCTGGCCAAGGTCTGCTTATTAGCAGGCCAGCCACGTTTGTGAAAACCAAACCGTACAAAGAGAGAATCAGACTTCCTGTAAGGAGTTGTCCTCTTCAAATAGATACGGAGAGCCCGTACCACATCCAAAGACCATTCTTTGGAAGACAATTCAGGAGAGACAAAGGCCGGAACCACAATCTCCTGATTAAAGGTGGAAAGAAGACGCCACCTAAGGTAGGTACCCGGGACGTGTTCTAAGAACCGCCCAGTCACGGTGAAAATTCAGATAGGGGGACCTACACGACAAGGCCCCAAAATCAGACACCCGTCTAGCAGAGGCAATAGCCGGTAGAAACAATACCTTAAGGGAAAGCCACTTAAGGTCTGCAGATTCAAGAGGCTCAAACGGAGACTCTTGTAAAGCCTCCAGAACCACGGCAAATCCCAAGGAGCCACAGGCGGGACGTAAGGAGGTTGAATCCATAACACACCCTGAGTGAACGTATGAACATCAGGCAGAGTGGCAATTTTTCTCTGAAACCAAACCGACAAGGCAGAAATATGAACCTTGATGGAGGCCAGACGAAGGCCTAAGTCCAGGCCCTGTTGCAGAAAGGCCAAAAGTTTGGCCGTACTAAACTTGTAAACATCATGATTATTAGATGTGCACCAAGTAAAGTAAGCATTTCAGATCCTATGGTAAATCAGAGCAGAAGCCGGCTTACAGGTCTTCAACATAGTCTGAATGACCGCCTCAGAAAAACCCTTGGCCCTTAGTACGGAAGCTTCAAGATCCACTCCGTCAAAGCCAGACGGGCCAAATCCTGGTAAACACAAGGGCCCTGAACGAGGAGGTCTAGTCATTGTGGAAGCAGAGGACGACGCTCCAATGAGAGACCCTGGAGGTCTGAGAACCAATGCAGTCTGGGCCATGCTGGAGCGATCAGAAGTAGGATTCCTCCTTCTTGCTTAAACTTTCTTATTACTCTGGGCAGGAGTAACACCGGAGGGAAAACATACGGCAGCCGAAAGTTCCATGGAATTGCCAGAGCATCCACGAACGCTGCTTGAGGATCCCTTGTCCTTGCTCCGAAGACCGGAACCTTGTGATTGTGTCGAGACGCCATCAGGTCCACATCTGGGAGTTGAAATACTTCTGGATGGAGGCTCCACTCTCCAGTGTGTACGTCCTGACGACTGAGGAAATCCGCTTCCCAGTTTAGGACTCCTGGGATGAACACTGCCGATATGGCTGGCAGATGGCGTTCTGCCCAATGAAGAATTCTGGATACTTCCCTCATTGCCATGCGGCTTCGAGTGCCGCCTTGATGGTTGATGTACGCCACCGTAGTGGCGTTATCCGACTGTACTTGAACAGGTCCGTTCTGAATTAAATGCTGGGCCAAGTTCAGAGCATCGAACACCGCCCGCAGTTCCAGAATGTTTAATCGGGAGGAGACACTCTTCCTTGGTCCACTGACCCTGAAGGGAGTGTTGCTCCAACACCGCGCCCCAACCTCTCAGACTGGCATCCGTTGTTAAAAGGACCCAGTTGGAGATCAAGAAGGGATGACCCGTGCTCAATCGTTGGTCCTGAAGCCAGCAGCTCAGTGACAGACGGACCTCCGGAGACAAGGCGATCATGTGAGACCTGATCCGGTGAGGCAGGCCGTCCCACTTGGCAAGAATCAATTTCTGTAGAGGGCGGGAATGGAATTGAGCATACTCCACCATGTCAAAGGCCGACACCATGAGACCTAGCACTTGCATCGCCGAATGTATCAACACTTGCGGACGAGATAGGAAGCATCGAATCCTGTCATGAAGCTTCAGGACCTTCTCCTGAGACAAGAACAACCACTGGTTGTGAGTGTCTAACAACGCCCCCAGGTGCACCATGCTCTGCGCACGGACCAGGGAGGATTTCATCCAGTTGATGAGCCACCCGTGGGCTTGCAGAAACTGGAGCGTGAGACCCAAATGGCGTAGGAGAATTACTGGGGAATTTGCCAGGATCAACAAGTCGTCCAGATACGGGAGGATCCTGACCCCTTGACAGCGGAGTACAGC
The DNA here is from genome assembly GCF_028390025.1 of Pseudophryne corroboree. Classification (NCBI taxonomy): domain Eukaryota; kingdom Metazoa; phylum Chordata; class Amphibia; order Anura; family Myobatrachidae; genus Pseudophryne; species Pseudophryne corroboree. The sequence continues at coordinate 494,576,965 of NC_086450.1, forward strand.
CGCCATTACCGCCATGACCATGGTGAAGACTCGTGAGGCCGTGGTCAAGACAAAAGTTAACGCCCGATATTGGTAATGGAGGTTTCCAGTAGCGAACCTCAGATATTGCTGATGCGACATTGCAATAGGAATATGCAGGTAAGCATCCTGTATGTCCAGGGAGACCATATAATCCCCTGGTTCCAAAGCCAGAACAATAGAGCGAAGGGTTTCCATACGAAACTTGGAGACTCTCACAAATTTGTTCAAGGACTTGAGGTTGAGAATGGGCCAAGAGGACCCATTCGGTTTCGGGACTAGGAATTGCGGTGAATAGTACCCCTTGCCTCTCTGAGCCAGAGGCACCTGTACTACCACTCCTGTGTCCAGGAGGGACTGTACCACCGAATGAAGAGTTTTTGCCTTCACCTGATCCGAAGGGACGTCCGTCAGGCAAAATCGATGAGGGGGTGTAAATCGCTTTTAAGCGACCCTCCACACGCTTATCCGTCAGTTCTTTGAGAAGTGACGGTAGTTACAGGCAGAGCAGAGGACACCACCAGCCGCGCCACTTGCGAATCCACTGGCGGGGGTGTTTCCTAATTTTTACTTAGCTCCGCGGCGAGCCAGCATCTTCTTGTGAGGTGTGCATTTCTTTCCTGGATTTTCCCAGGATTCCTGACGTATTTCAATTAAATGGTCAGAATGAGGTAAAACTTGTTTAACAACCTTCTGACGTTTAAATCTGGCCGGTTTCTTGCTTGGTCTTAGGCGGGTGAGGGTTCGACGTCTGTTTATTCAGTGAGTGGTTCAATTGCTGTAACTGAGCGGACAGTTGATCTGCCCAAGGCGGATTAACCGTAGGGACCATAAGCGGTTGTACCGGCAGGATGCGGTCAAGATCCCGCCGGCCGGAATCCCGGCGGTCGAAATACAGATACCGGAATCCCGACATATTCTCCCTCCGTGGGTGTCCACGACACCCATAGAGGGAGAATAAAATAGTGTGCCGAGCGTAGCAAACCCGCAAGGGGCTACATTCCGCTCCCCTCCCCTGTCGGGATTGTGCTGGTCGGGATTCCGGTGTCGGTATTTCGACCGCCGTGATCCCATCCAGCGGGATTTGGTACTGATCTCGTACCGGCACAGGAGGTCCCATAGGGGGGGCAAGTCTAGTTACCAGTGTACTTAACGTGGCTAAAGTAGCCCAAGCTGGGTCGTTATGAACCTCCGTTGTTACAGTTCCACTGTGGTGTAAGGAACCCGCAGAACCTGGACCCTCTGCTGCTGTTTTCCTCTAATATGTCTGCAGCATCGCCCACCACGCAATGTGGGATCAGCCCCAGCTCTGTCGCCCCTTGTAGCGGACACATTCGAAAGCTCAAATCACGGGCAACCCAGTACAATATCAGCAGTCTAATACCTTAACAAGAACCCCCTGTGCAGTGTATGAGCACAAACAGAGAATTCAAGAGATATATGGTGACTGACAATCACAGAGAAAAATACACAATAAGTATATCCTGTGAAACACCTATATTAAACAATAACCCTGACGCACTTAGCCCCCTCAGGTTACAGAGTATAGGGATAGCAATCTGAGTGAGATACACGGAATGGAGGTCACACAGCAGCTATATGCACACACACACAGTCACATGTACAATGCAGAAATTATGACATGCAATAAAGCTGCACTGGACTAGCAATACAAAAAATAATACTAAGTACAGCTATATAATCAAAAGATATAACAATGCACAGTAAAGACTGGATGTATATCACAGGGTACTTGTACTAAATAACCCTGACTAAATGCACTGTTTCTTAACTAACACTGTCAGCAGACATGTAGAATACTTAAGTGTCCTGTAAAATGCACAGCGCTGACATGCAGGCGGCTTTACAGAGGAGGATTTGCCCAAACAGTCCCAGGACCAGCTCTGCTTGCTACAATGGCGGCCAAACGCTGACAGGGAGTGAGGGAGAGAGAGAGAGAGATGCAGCTCCAGGGTGGGAACATTTACTCTAAATGGCGCCCAGGGGCTGGGGGAGGGGCTACAGGTCAAAGTCTTATCCCCTTGCTGGGCTTCACCTCCGGGTACTGTGGGCTATGTATAAACGGTTTTCAGTAAAACCGACCTGTGCCCTTGCCCTGGTGGTCTAGTGGGGTCCCTGTACTACCACAGTGTCCACGCTAGCGCGCGGCCTGCCTCCCACCGGTTGCGCCGGATCGCGGTTTCCAGCGGGTGCCGCTTGGGGAACCCTCTTACCTCCTCCCAAAATGCGGCCACGCGATCCTGGAGAGCTGCGGCGAGATGTGTGACTGACAGTAGCAAACCGGAGCCTCCGCTGTAAGTACCCGGCAACAAGGGAGCGGGAGTATACAGCGCTGCTGGGGGAGGTGATGGAGCTGCAGCAGATGTCTGACTGACATCTAACACACACAGTCTCTGCTGCAGCCCTTGAAGTCTTCAGATTTCACTTTAAAAAAGCTCTTCTGAGGGATGCTGGAGCAGCCCACCTGTTGTATGTCTGCACTGCATGGCACCAACTACAAAACTGAGCTCCTGTGCACAGAGGCGGGGTTATAGAGGAGGCGGCGCTAAGCATTCTGGGAACAGTCAAAGCTCCTGTGCACTGAGGCGGGGTTATAGAGGAGGCGGCGCTAAGCATTCTGGGAACAGTCAAAGCTCCTGTGCACTGAGGCGGGGTTATAGAGGAGGCGGCGCTAAGCATTCTGGGAACAGTCAAAGCTTTTAGCCTGTTGGTGCCTCAGATCAAGATCCTACTCTACACCCCGATGTTATTCCCTGTGCAGAAAATCCATTATTTGCATCCCACCTCAGGAGATATATTGGGCACTCTTTATCTCCCTCTAAAGGCTGTGGTCTTATTAACACAACACCAAAAGGCATCAACCAAATAAACCTATGATCACTTCCTAAAATCTCAAGGTGCATCCGCCACATTGAATCACAGAGTCAAGAGAGACCCACAGGAAGTGTTTGACAATTTAACAGCAGATCCTGGCAGCCTTGGATCTTAACATTTGCTTGACACCACATAGTCTACAACTATTTTTATACAACGACTAATAGTTTCCTACCATTTAAGACAGGCGCAATGGTTTCCTATCCCTATTGCACCCTGTAGCAGTGGATGAAAGCACTACTCCTAGTTCTTGCCTACTCTTGGATGGATGCCATCAGCACCCATTAACGACTACATCACCAGTGGCATCACCCACATGGGCCACACACAGTCCCATAAGCCACATCTAACAGGCGACCACAGAGGAGTGTGCCACTTACTGAAGGCGATGAGAAACTTCCCGTAGCCTCGCCTCTGGTACGGCGGGAGGGTTAGGATACAAGCCACGTTGTTTCCATCTGGGGACTCTTTCTCCTGCAAACACAGAGGTTATCTCAAATCACTCACAATCCACTTAAGGGCGGTCAAGGACAATATGCAGACTACACCGTACTTACCTTAGAGAAATAGCCCACAATGTGAGCCCCTTGCCGGTCCACTTCCGTCAAGATGTAGAAGACGAAAGGCTCCACGTCGAAGTACAAAGTCTTGTGGTCCAGGAAGAGCTTGGCCAGGAGGCACAGGTTCTGGCAATAGATTTTGTGGTCCTTCCCGTCCACCTCGTACACGGATATGTTGTTCTTTCTGTAAATCTCCTTCCCTGGGGGTTGCCGCCACTGGCATAGTCCCTGGAGGAAGAAGATGCAGTCCATATGTAGAAGGGCAGAACCTTGTCCAAGTCTACCCTATCCCTATACGCAGGTGCTTTGTGGGGTGAACAGATACTAGCGCAGCCTACCCAACAGGAGACGCAAATAACTGGGAACTAGTGTTATCACCGAGGCACAAGGCACAGAATGTTGGGGAGTATTGCTACTGACACTAAGTAACATACGTCTTCAGGGCAGGTTCTTACCAGGTGGTAGCGATAACTCTTCTCAAACTTCATGTACTTCAGGCAGTACTCGCATACCCAGAGTTTAGGCTGCTTCCCATAATCCTCTGGGAAGGGGGAAAAGTACCACGCATCAATCTCGTAATTCCCAATGTGGATCTTGTCCACGTACTTCACTTTTGTGATCTGGGTTTTAAATGAAGAAAGAAAAACAAAAATGACTCTAAGATCATACACAGCATTGACCAAACGGAACCCGCTGACCAGAGCGGAGTCCCAATGAGAATCAGCACCGTCACACGCACCGCCTCATGCTCCTTCTCCAGCGCTGCAGTAGTGGGGTCCATCTCCGCATAGGTCTGAGGAAGAGAGAGAGAGTGTGGAGAAGACAGTTAGAGGGACACAGACACCTCTAAACCTGACGGAACATTAGAGCAGGACTTGGTCTATCAAGAGTCTCCAAGAGGAAAGGTTTTCTATAATGGGTGTCCTAAATCTATATCCACGACTGTGATTATCAATAGACTTTCTTCACGTGATCAACAATTCCACGTATATATGCCGCCTCCGCATTATACAGGTCTGTAGACACTGGTGCAGGGCACATGAGAATAGTAACTACATAGTCTCGGGTCATCGGAACAGGCCAGATTACAGGTCTATGGTCACTAGTGAATCACGTGAGGGCAGGAACGATAGAAGTCCATGGACGCCGGAACAGCCGTACCTTCTGCACATGGTTGATCTCATCGTGTTTCCTCTTCTGGTTCCTGGTGATTTTCCTCTCTGGCTGCTCGGAGAGCTCGTTCAGGTACTGGTCTGTGTTTTTCTGGACTGCGTCCTTAGCGGTCTTCGTCAGTGCCAGGCGGTTTTTATCCACCCACTCATCCAAGCGGCGGTTGACTAAACATGTAAGACAAGGGAGGGGGGTGAGTAAATGATCAGCAGTGATGGGACCTCAGGCTAAGGAGTTTGCCACATGACATAAGACGCACTACCATCAACACCTCGGGATATTTAAAGCACTTACAGCCCACGTAATGCACATAGAACTCCTCGCGTCCCTCCTGCTCGTTCAGCCGAGACTGGATCACCTCTGCGGAATCTGGGGGAGGAGAGAGAGGAGGCACGGTTCCATCTATGGTCTCCAACACAACAACAAGCAACAGGCACGTTACTCATCTTCCTACATTACATCCATCCAGAGCAACACCTGTGTCCAAGTCTATTAACCACTTACCTGGCATGGTCGCATCGTTTGCGACCACACCAGACAGTGAGCTATCTGATCAGGTCGCAAGCGATGTGACCAGTGAGATACACAGGGTGGGTGGCTGCAGGAAGAGGACTTTCTCGCAGCTGCTGCTCTCAGGAGGGAAGACACACCAGCCTAGCGGTGAGCTATTTTAATGAACTGGATTATTTCATAGGTTTATCAGCACTGCTATTTTATTCTGTGTTCCATTTGCTTGTGGGAGTAAATATCCAATTTTTTAGTAGCTGCAAGGCATAAGCAAACCACAACAGCACCCTAAATAGACCTTGGTATTTTTCTATTTGCTCTCAGGAGGGACCTCCTGGTCAATCTGCTTCCCTGAATCCTCCTACCAATCAATGCGGCCAGCCCAGCAGCTACAGCCAATGTAAACGGAGGGCAAAAGGACTGAGGGATCCGCCTGGAACCTGCTGATCTAATGGGGCAGTAGGAGATATGGCCGGACAGATACACAGCAGGTGACCGTACATTAATCCAGGATCTAATTTATAATTCAATATAGTGTTTGGATGGATGAATAGTCGGAACAATGCTGAGAGAGCAGCATAAATAGAGGAAGAATGAGAGGACGGAATGAGACCCTTATAGTATATAGACTAATAACACAGAGACATCCGTGGACTCATAATACTCTGTAGATCTTACGCCAAGTGTTGTCTGCTCTCCGACACAGGTAAGTCTCCCCGATCTCCACCGTCACCTCAGGGTCTCTCCCCCCTCTTGTGGACACACCGGTTTCCCCTCCGGATACGTCATCGTCATCCTCCTCTTTAATGCTTCCTTGCTCCAGACCATCATCGTGGGAGGGGAGAGAGTCCTGTTGGTCCTCCCCGACCTCCAGAGTATCGGATCGATGCTCTTCTGGGGCAGAATCGTCCATGACCTCCACCAGGACCTGAGTACGGGGGGAAATAAAAGGTGTATGAGAAACCACGGAGCGCACAGCTTGCCCCCACCCATAGAAAGTTCTGGACACCTGGCTGTAGGGACGCGGATTCATCACTACCTCTGACACAAGGTCTTATAGCCATCTCTCCTTTTCTCTCTCTATACGTCCTCTTTAGGTGAACTCAGTTCTTTTAACTTCCAATACCACCTCTATGCTGATGACACTCAAATCTACCTCTCCTCCCCTGACCTCTCCCCGGCTCTCCTCACTCGTACCTCCAACTGTTTCTCTGCTATCTCTTCCTGGATGTCCCAGCACTTTCTTAAAACTCAACATGTCTAAGACTGAGCTGATCATCTTCCCTCCCTCCAGCATAACCTCACCTCCCACAATCTCATTACCCATTGATGGCATGACTATCTCCTCTAGCCCCCAAGTGCGCTGTCTTGGCGTAATCCTTGACTCCTCCCTCTCCTTCAAACCACCCGTCTTCTTCACTCCGCTAATGCACACAAACTCTCCTGTCTTCTGGTTACTTCCTCCCACTCCTACCTCCAAGATTTTTCACGTGCTGCACCACTTCTCTGGAATTCCCTACCTCTCCCCCTCAGACTCTCCACCTCTCTACAGAACTTCAAACGGGCTCTCAAGACCCACTTCTTCACCAAACCCAGCCAAATCTCATCCTGACCCTCTGTCCCATGCTCGGTCTACCCCATCTGTGTCACCCCTGTCTATCTGCCCCTCCCCTTTAGAATGTAAGCTCTCACGAGCAGGGCCCTCTTCCCTCATGTGCTTATCCTTTTCTTACTTTAATAATCCTCAACTGCCCAAATCCTACAGTTCTCGGCCACCTCGATACTTACCTCAGTGTCTACTGGTGTATTTATGTTAGTTACCCTGTACTTGTCCTATATTGTCTTCACCTGTAACTCACTGTCTTCCTGTTTTGATTATGTGCATATGTGCTCTGTAATTGGGCGCTGCGGAACCCTTGTGGCGCCATATAAAGGATAATAATAATCACTTCTAGAGGGACAGGATTACCTCACAGATCTATGAACCTCTTCGGCAATGGTTTATAATACCGGCTCAATGACCAGCAGGAGCCCCCATTCCTCTTTAAATGCTGGACAGTGCACAGTCCATCGGATGTAGATGGGCCGAGGTGGGGGGGGGGGGGGGGGGGGTAGCATGGGCTGTACAGAGGACACGTGTGATGGGGACGAGGTGATCAGTCAGGAGGACGGACACTGGGAAGCACAGGATACAGAGATATTGGGGAGCTATGCACAGACATCCGAGGCGCAGGGTACAGAGTGTACCAGGAATGACGGACATTACCATTACACGTTCAGTTTATAGCAGAGGGAAAGGTGCGGCCCTTAATCTAACATTAACAGTCTTACCCGCAATGTCTATCAGCTATATCTACCCACGCAGAGACATCGCACAGTCTGGGGGTCAGTGATCTCCTACGTAACACCCTCTGAGGTATCAGAGGTACAGACATAAACACCAGGGGGATGAAAGAGAAACATGGACGATGTCCAAAGATGACAGAACCAGACTTCTAATTAAGAACGCAAACACTAAAAGAAAACACATACAGGTCATAAAGTCACAACCAATCCCTCCGGCTGGTAGGTAAACATGTCTGATTACGCAGGTTACACAGTGGTTACAATAACACACACACACACACACACACACACACACACACAAAACTACCGCAAGTCACACAGTTGTGGCAGCTAGATAAACACATCTAATCCAGTTGGACTGGACTTCACACGGATGCTGAATATTTAGCATTAATGGGTATGAGATCACAGGGGCACAGAGTATATACAGGGGATTGTGGTGAGCGTCAACATCGCTCTCCGACCGTCCAGCCATTCGGACAAATGATTCATACCGGGCCCCGTCCATTAATATCTCTCCAATAAATTACCTCGTAGATGTTTTAGATCGGAATATTATTCCTTTATATACCACCACTTATATTACACAGAGCTGCACAGATAATGTCAAATTGTTCACATCAGCCCCTGCCACACGGGAGCTCACAATCTAAATATCCAACCACACACAATGGGGTCTATTGCGTCAGAAGCCATCTAATATACCAATGTGTCTGTGGACTGTGCGAGAAAAGCAGACCACAGGGAGAACATATAGACTCCACACAGATACATCACTGCTCCAAGTCGAACCCATGACACCAGTGTTGACAGACCGCAATACTAACCACTGTGCTCCTGAGCTGCCCTGGTTGCCCTGTGAATGTTGCCATATATTAGTACAGAATAATAACTGCTTGAAAGAAGTCATTGTTATCAGTTCTCACTTTTACAACTTATGAATGAATAATTACAGACATGGACACGACAGACTTACAGCAAGAGAGGCTCCATCTAGGCAGTGGCGCTTCGGACGGTTATGGGACCACACTGAATAGAGGACTCTAGGGCTGTGGCAATCCAGCTCTTCTTCATTGGTGGTGGTGGGGACCTGGGAAGTGTTAGTAGGTGCACTGCCTGGAGGTCTCCCTCAGTCTCATCTCTTAGCTGGAGAAAAAACACGCCTGAAGCCACAATTTGTAACTAGCCTAAATAAGTCACTTTTATTCTGAAATGGTGTAACTGTAAACTACGGGTGACCAGCGGATCGGTGTGGGATTTAATGGGGCGGTTAGAAATCTTATCCGCTTCACTACCTCTTCCAGAATATTCTCTTTTCTTATGCACCTTCTATTTGTAGCTGCACCAAGCTTCTGCTGTTCATGAAACAAGGACATCTAGTGGCCTCAGCTGGTACTACAGGACTCACACTTGGGGCCTAATTCAGATCTGATCGCAGCAGCAAATTTGTTAGCTAATGGGCAAAACCATGTGCACTCTGGGGGGGTATCATGTAACAGGTGCAGAGAGAGTTAGATTTGGGTGGGTTATATTGTTTCTGTGCAGGGTAAATACTGGCTGCTTTATTTTTACACTGCAATTTAGATTTCAATTTGAACACACCCCACCCAAATCTAACTCTCTCTGCACATGTTACATCTGCCCCACGTGCACTACACATGGAGGGTAATTCAGACCTGATCGCAGCAGCAATTTTGTTAACAGATGGGCAAAACCATGTGCACTTCAGGTGGGGCAGATATAATATGTGCAGAGAGAGTTAGATTTGGGTGTGGTGTGTTCAAACTGAAATCTAAATTGCAGTGTAACAATAAAGCAGCCAGTATTTACCCTGCACAGAAAATAGGATTTTAATACCTACCGGTAAATCCTTTTCTCTTAGTCCGTAGAGGATGCTGGGGACTCAAAAAGGACCATGGGGTATACACGGGATCCGCAGGAGACATGGGCACTTTAAGACTTTAAATGGGTGTGAACTGGCTCCTCCCTCTATGCCCCTCCTCTAGACCTCAGTTATAGGAACTGTGCCCAGGAGAGACGGACATTTCGAGGAAAAGGATTTTTGTTAACCAAGGGTGAGATACACACTAGCTCACACCACAACACACCGTACAACATGGCATTTAACTAAAACCAGTTAACAGCATGAACCAAAAAATCAGCAACAGGCTGATCGTAACTAAAACACAACCTTTGCGTAGCAAAAGCAATAACCATGAACAAGTACTGCAGATAGAGTCCGCACTGGGACGGGAGCCCGGCATCCTCTACGGACTAAGAGAAAAGGATTTACCGGTAGGTATTAAAATCCTATTTTCTCCTTCGTCCTAGAGGATGCTGGGGACTCCAAAAGGACCATGGGGTTTATACCAAAGCTCCAGACCGGGCGGGAGAGTGCGGATGACTCTGCAGCACCGATTGAGCAAACATGAGGTCCTCATCAGCCAGGGTATCCAACTTGTAGAATTTAGCAAAAATGTTTGAACCCGACCAAGTAGCTGATCGGCAAAGTTGCAGCGCCGAGACCCCCCGGGCAGCCGCCCAAGATGAGCCCACCTTCCTGGTAGAATGGGCCTTCACTGAATTCGGTAACGGCAATCCAGCCGTAGAATGAGCATGCTGAATCGCATTACAGATCCAGCGTGCAATAGTCTGCTTAGAAGCAGGAGCCCCAATCTTGTTGGAAGCATACAGGACAAGCAGAGCCTCCGTTTTCCTAATACGAGCCGTTCTGGCTACATAAATTTCCAAAGCTCTGACCACATCGAGAGACTTTGACTCAGCCAAGGCTTCAGTAGCCACAGGCACCACAATAAGTTGGTTCATGTGAAACGAAGAAACCACCTTGGGTAAAAACTGTTGACGAGTTCTCAACTCCGCTCTATCCTCGTGGAAAATCAAATAGGGGCTTTTGTGAGACAAAGCCGCCAATTCCGACACCCGCCTTGCGGACGCCAAGGCCAACAGCATGACCACTTTCCAAGTGAGAAATTTCAACTCAACCGTTTGTAAAGGTTCAAACCAATGTGACATAAGGAACTGTAACACCACGTTAAGGTCCCATGGTGCCACTGGGGGCACAAATGGAGGTTGGATGTGCAGCACGCCTTTCACAAAAGTCTGTACTTCTGGAAGCGAGGCCAATTCCCTTTGAAAGAAAATTGGTAAGGCCGAAATCTGCACTTTAATGGAGCCTAACTTCAGGCCCGCATCCCCACCTGCTTGTAAAAAATGGAGAAACCGACCCAGCTGAAATTCTTCCGTAGGACACATTTTCTCCAAATACGGTGGTAATGCTTCGTCGTTACCTCGTTCCTAGCTTTCAGTAGGGTGGGGATGACCTCGCCGGGAATACCCTTTCGTGCTAGGATTTTGCGTTCAACCGCCATGCCGTCAAACGCAACCGCGGTAAGTCTTGGAACACGCGCGGCCCTTGCTGTAACAGATCCTCTCGTAGAGGAAGAGGCCAGGGATCTTCCATGAGTAATTCCTGAAGATCCGGATACCAGGCCCTCCGTGGCCAATCTGGAACAACGAGTATCACCTGAACCCTTTTCTTCTTATGATCCGTATCACCTTTGGGATGAGTGGAAGTGGAGGAAATACATAGACAGACTGATACACCCACGTTGTCACTAGGGCGTCCACTGCTACTGCTTGAGGGTCCCTCGACCTGGAACAGTATGTCTGAAGTTTCTTGTTGAGGTGAGACGCCATCATGTCTATTTGAGGAATTCCCCAACGACTTGTCACTTCTGCAAAGACCTCTTGATGAAGACTCCACTCTCCTGGATGGAGGTCGTGTCTGCTGAGGAAGTCTGCTTCCCAGTTGTCCACGCCTGGAATGAAGACCGCCGACAGAGCGCTTGCCTGTTTTTCCGCCCAGCGAAGAACTTTTGTGGCCTCCGCCATCGCCACTCTGCTCCTTCTTCCGCCCTGGCGGTTTATGTGCGCTACTGCTGTTATGTTGTCCAACTGAATCAGGACGGGCAGGCCGCGAAGATGATGTTCTGCTTGTAGAAGGCCGTTGTAGATGGCCCTTAATTCCAGAATGTTTATGTGCAGACAAGCCTCCTGGCTTGACCATTTTCCCTGGAAATTTTGTCCCTGTGTGACTGCTCCCCAACCTCGGAGACTTGCATCCGTGGTTACTAGGATCCAATCCTGGATCCAGAACCTGCGTCCCTCTAGAAGGAACTTTGGAGCCACCACAGAAGAGAAATCCTGGCCCTGGGAGATAGGCTTATCTTCCGGTGCATGTGTAGGTGAGACCCGGACCACTTGTCCAACAGGTCCCACTGAAAAACCCTGGCATGGAACCTGCCAAACGGGATGGCCTCGTAGGCCGCCACCATCTTCCCCAGCACCCGAGTGCATTGATGAATCGACACCCTTGCCGGTTTCAGAATCCCCTTGACCATGTTCTGTATTTCCAGAGCTTTTTCCATCGGGAGAAAAATTCTCTGCAGTTCCGTGTCCAGAATCATGCCTTCGAACGACAGCCGTGTTGTCGGAATCAACTGTGACTTTGGCAAATTTAGGAGCCAACCATGTTGCTGTAGAACTGTCAGGGAGAGCGCAACGTTTTTTTATTAACTTCTCCTTTGACCTCGCCTTTATCAGGAGATCGTCCAAGTACGGGATAATTGTGACACCCTGCTTGCGCAGGAGCACCGTCATTTCCGCCATTGATTTGGTGAAAATCCTCGGGGCCGTGGAAAGACCAAACGGCAACGTCTGAAATTGGTAATGACAATCCTGAATAGCAAACCTCAGGTAAGCCTGATGAGGAGGATATATGGGGACATGTAGGTAAGCATCCTTTATGTCGACTAACACCATAAAATCCCCCCCATCCAGACTGGAAATCACCGCTCGGAGAGATACCATTTTGAATTTGAATCTTATCAAATATAGATTGAGGGATTTTAAGTTCAGAATCGGTCTGACCGAGCCATCCGGCTTCGGGACCACGAACAGGCTTGAATAAAACCATTCTCCCCGATGTGACGGAGGTAACGTGACAATGACTTGCTGTTGACACAGCTTTTGTATTGCAGCGCACACCACTTCTCTTTCCGGAAGAGAAGCTGGCAAGGCCGATTTGAAAAATCGGTGGGGGGGGCACGTCTTGAAGCTCCAGTTTGTATCCTTGGGCCACAATTTCCAGCACCCAAGGATCCAGGCCTGAGTGAGCCCAGACCCGACTGAAGAGCTGAAGACGTGCCCCCACCGGTGCGGACTCCCGCAGCGGAGCTCCAGCGTCATGCGGTGGACTTGGCAGAAGCTGGGGAGGACTTCTGCTCCTGGGAGCTTGCCACAGCCGGTGATCTTTTTCCCCTTCCCTTACCTCTAGCAGCAAGGAAGGAGGACCCTCGTCCTTTTCTGAATTTACTAGACCGAAAGGACTGCATCTGATACTGAGGCGTTTTCTTTTGCTGTGGAGGGACAAAAGGTAGAAAAGATGACTTACCCGCGGTAGCTGTAGATACTAGGTCCGCGAGTCCCTCACCAAACAAAACACCACCCTTATACGGCAGTGCCTCCATAGCCCTCTTAGAGTCAGCATCACCATTCCATAATGCTCTCCTAGCCGAGATTGCCATGGCATTGGCCCTTGATCCCAAGAGGCCAATATCTCTCTCAGCCTCCCTTAGATAGACTGCAGCGTCCCTGATATGACCAAGCGTCAAAAGAACGCTATCCCTATCCAGGGTGTCCAAGTCAGATAATAAGTTATCTGCCCACTTTTCAATTGCACTACTCACCCATGCTGATACCACTGCAGGTCTGAGCAGTGTACCCGTAGTGACATAAAAAGATTTCAAGGTAGTTTCCTGCTTACGATCCGCAGGATCCTTTAGGGCTGCCGTGTCAGGGGACGGAAGCGCCACCTTCTTGGACAGCCGTGCTAGAGCCTTGTCCACATTGGGGGTCGACTCCCACTTTGGGTATGCCATAATAATTCTCTTGGGAATCAGCAACTTTTTGTCAGGAATTTCCCAAGCCTTTTCAAAAAGAGTATTCAGTTCATGAGAGGGAGGAAACGTTACCGGAGCTTTCTTTCCCTTAAACATACAGACCCTTGTCTCAGGAACAGCAGGGTCTTCCGAGATATGCAACACTTCTTTTATTGCCACAATCATGTACTGAATGCTCTTAGCCAGTTTAGGATTCAACCTGGCATCACCATAGTCGACACTGGAGTCCGAATCCGTGTCGGTATCTGTGTCTGCTATTTGGGTAAACAAACGTTTTTGTGACCCTGAGGGGGTCTGAGTTTGTGACAAAACATCTCCCATGGATTGTCTCCATGCTTGGTTCTGAGACTCAGATTTGTCTAATCTCTTATGCAACGAAGCCACACTTGCATTTAAGACACTCCACATATCTACCCAATCAGCAGTCGGCGGCACCGACAGAGTCACTCCCACATTCTGTTCTGCCCCCACACCAGCCTCCTCCTGGGAGAAGCATTCAGCCTCAGACATGTCGACACACGCGTACCGACACTCACTATCACACTGGGCTATAGGGAACAGACCCACAGTAAGGCCCTTCAGAGAGACAGAGAAGGAGTTTGCCAGCTCACACCCAGCGCCTCACCCGGTCTGAAGGAATATACAATGCCCCAGACCTTGCAGCGCTTTTATATATATATATATATATATTTTCAACACCAAATATGCTGTGCCCCCCCCCCCCCGTTTTTGCACCGATACTTGTGACACAAGTGTAGGGCCAGGACCAGCGTCTCTGCAGCTTGCTGTGAAGAGAGAAGATGGCGCTGACAAGAGCTGGAAGGACGAAGCCCCGCCCCCTAAATGGCGCGCTTGAGTCCCACTTATTTTTAAACTGGCGGGGGTCTGTATACAGTGCCTGGTCACTGTATACCTCTTGGCCAGATCCCAAAAAGAGGTTTTATTGCTGCCCAGGGCGTCCCCCCTGCGCCCTGCACCCGTGTAGTGCCATTTGTGAGCGGGAGCAATGGCGCGCAGTGGTACCTCCAAGACTGATTTCTTCTGCCGCCTTCACTGAAGTCTTCTTTGCTTCGGTTACTCACCCGGCTTCTATCTTCCGGCTCTGTGAGGAGGACGGCGGCGCGGCTCCGGGACGAACGGCGAGACCTGCGTTCCAACTCCCTCTGGAGCTAATGGTGTCCAGTAGCCTAAGAAGCAGAGCCTATCATTTAAGTAGGTCTGCTTCTCTCCCCTCAGTCCCACGAAGCAGGGAGCCTGTAGCCAGCAGTGCTCCATGAAAATAATAAACCTAACAAAAATAAGAATTTACTTACCGATAATTCTATTTCTCGTAGTCCGTAGTGGATGCTGGGAACTCCGTAAGGACCATGGGGAATAGCGGCTCCGCAGGAGACTGGGCACAAAAGTAAAGCTTTAGGACTACCTGGTGTGCACTGGCTCCTCCCCCTATGACCCTCCTCCAAGCCTCAGTTAGGATACTGTGCCCGGACGAGCGTACACAATAAGGAAGGATTTTGAATCCCGGGTAAGACTCATACCAGCCACACCAATCACACCGTACAACCTGTGATCTGAACCCAGTTAACAGCATGATAACAGAAGGAGCCTCTGAAAAGATGGCTCACAACAATAATAACCCGATTTTTGTAACAATAACTATGTACAAGTATTGCAGACAATCCGCACTTGGGATGGGCGCCCAGCATCCACTACGGACTACGAGAAATAGAATTATCGGTAAGTAAATTCTTATTTTCTCTGACGTCCTAGTGGATGCTGGGAACTCCGTAAGGACCATGGGGATTATACCAAAGCTCCCAAACGGGCGGGAGAGTGCGGATGACTCTGCAGCACCGAATGAGAGAACTCCAGGTCCTCCTCAGCCAGGGTATCAAATTTGTAGAATTTAGCAAACGTGTTTGCCCCTGACCAAGTAGCTGCTCGGCAAAGTTGTAAAGCCGAGACCCCTCGGGCAGCCGCCCAAGATGAGCCCACCTTCCTTGTGGAATGGGCTTTTACAGATTTTGGCTGTGGCAGGCCTGCCACAGAATGTGCAAGCTGAATTGTACTACAAATCCAACTAGCAATAGTCTGCTTAGAAGCAGGAGCACCCAGCTTGTTGGGTGCATACAGGATAAACAGCGAGTCAGATTTTCTGACTCCAGCCGTCCTGGAAACATATATTTTCAGGGCCCTGACTACGTCCAGCAACTTGGAGTCCTCCAAGTCCCTAGTAGCCGCAGGTACCACAATAGGCTGGTTCATGTGAAACGCTGAAACCACCTTAGGGAGAAATTGAGGACGAGTCCTCAATTCTGCCCTGTCCGTATGAAAAATTAGGTAAGGGCTTTTATAGGATAAAGCCGCCAATTCTGAGACACGCCTGGCTGAAGCCAGGGCCAACAGCATTACCACTTTCCATGTGAGATATTTTAAGTCCACAGTGGTGAGTGGTTCAAACCAATGTGATTTTAGGAACCCCAAAACTACATTGAGATCCCAAGGTGCCACTGGAGGCACAAAAGGAGGCTGTATATGCAGTACCCCCTTGACAAACGTCTGAACTTCAGGAACTGAAGCCAGTTCTTTCTGGAAGAAAATCGACAGGGCCGAAATTTGAACCTTAATGGACCCTAATTTTAGGCCCATAGATAGTCCTGTTTGCAGGAAATGCAGGAAACGACCCAGTTGAAATTCCTCTGTAGGGGCCTTCCTGGCCTCGCACCACGCAACATATTTACGCCAAATACGGTGATAATGCTGTACGGTTACATCCTTCCTGGCTTTGATCAGGGTAGGGATGACTTCATCCGGAATGCCTTTTTCCTTCAGGATCCGGCGTTCAACCGCCATGCCGTCAAACGCAGCCGCGGTAAGTCTTGGAACAGACAGGGTCCCTGCTGGAGCAGGTCCCTTCTTAGAGGTAGAGGCCACGGGTCCTCTGTGAGCATCTCTTGAAGTTCCGGGTACCAAGTCCTTCTTGGCCAATCCGGAGCCACGAGTATAGTCCTTACTCCTCTCCTTCTTATGATTCTCAGTACCTTGGGTATGAGAGGCAGAGGAGGGAACACATACACTGACTGGTACACCCACGGTGTTACCAGAGCGTCCACAGCTATTGCCTGAAAGTCCCTTGACCTGGCGCAATACCTGTCTAGTTTTTTGTTGAGGCGGGACGCCATCATGTCCACCTTTGGTTTTTCCCAACGGTTCACAATCATGTGGAAGACTTCTGGGTGAAGTCCCCACTCTCCCGGGTGGAGGTCGTGTCTGCTGAGGAAGTCTGCTTCCCAGTTGTCCACTCCCGGAATGAACACTGCTGACAGTGCTATCACATGATTTTCCGCCCAGCGAAGAATCCTTGCAGCTTCTGCCATTGCCCTCCTGCTTCTTGTGCCGCCCTGTCTGTTTACGTGGGCGACTGCCGTGATGTTGTCTGACTGGATCAGCACCGGCTGACCTTGAAGCAGAGGTCTTGCTAGGCTTAGAGCATTGTAGATGGCCCTTAGCTCCAGGATATTTATGTGAAGTGATGTCTCCAGGCTTGACCACAAGCCCTGGAAATTTCTTCCCTGTGTGACTGCTCCCCAGCCTCTCAGGCTGGCATCCGTGGTCACCAGGACCCAGTCCTGAATGCCGAATCTGCGGCCCTCTAGAAGATGAGCACTCTGCAACCACCACAGGAGAGACACCCTTGTCCTTGGTGACAAGATTATCCGCTGATGCATCTGAAGATGCGACCCGGACCATTTGTCTAGCAGATCCCACTGGAAGGTTCTTGCGTGGAATCTGCCGAATGGGATTGCTTCGTAAGAAGCCACCATCTTTCCCAGGACCCTTGTGCATTGATGCACTGAGACTTGGCCTGGTTTTAGGAGATTTCTGACTAGTTCGGATAACTCCCCGGCTTTCTCCTCCGGGAGAAACACCTTTTTCTGGACTGTGTCCAGGATCATCCCTAGGAATAGAAGGCGTGTCGTCGGGATCAGCTGCGATTTTGGAATATTGAGAATCCAACCGTGCTGGCGCAGCACTATCTGAGATAGTGCTACCCAGACTTCCAACTGTTCCCTGGATCTTGCCCTTATCAGGAGATCGTCCAAGTAAGGGATAACTAAAACTCCCTTCCTTCGAAGGAGTATCATCATTTCGGCCATAACCTTGGTAAAGACCCGGGGTGCCGTGGACAATCCAAACGGCAGCGTCTGAAACTGATAGTGACAGTTCTGTACCACAAACCTGAGGTACCCTTGGTGAGAAGGGTAAATTGGGACATGTAGGTAAGCATCTTTGATGTCCAGAGACACCATATAGTCCCCTTCTTCCAGGTTTGCAATCACTGCTCTGAGTGACTCCATCTTGAATTTGAACCTTTGTATGTAAGTGTTCAAGGATTTTAGATTTAAAATTGGTCTCACCGAGCCGTCCGGCTTCGGTACCACAAATAGTGTGGAATAGTACCCCTTTCCCTGTTGTAGGAGGGGTACCTTGATTATCACCTGCTGGGAATACAGCTTGTGAATGGCTTCCAATACTGCCTCCCTGTCTGAGGGAGACGTCGGTAAAGCAGACTTTAGAAAACGGCGAGGGGGAGACGTCTCGAATTCCAATTTGTACCCCTGAGATACCACCTGAAGGATCCAGGGGTCCACTTGCGAGTGGGCCCACTGCGCACTGAACTTCTTGAGACGGGCCCCCACCGTGCCTGAGTCCGCTTGTAAAGCCCCAGCGTCATGCTGAGGACTTTGCGGAGGCGGGAGAGGGCTTTTGTTCCTGGGAACTGGCTGTTTGCTGCAGCCTTTTTCCTCTCCCTCTGCCACGGGGCAGAAATGAGGCGCCTTTTGCCCGCTTGCCCTTATGGGGCCGAAAGGACTGCGCCTGATAATACGGCGTCTTCTTAGGTTGAGAAGCTACCTGGGGTAAAAATGTGGATTTTCCAGCAGTTGCCGTGGCTACCAGGTCTGATAGACCTACCCCAAATAACTCCTCCCCCTTATAAGGCAATACTTCCATGTGCCTTTTAGAATCCGCATCACCTGACCACTGCCGCGTCCATAAACCTCTTCTTGCAGAAATGGACAGCGCGCTAACTCTTGATGCCAGTCGGCAAATATCCCTCTGTGCATCACGCATATATAGAAATGCATCCTTCAAATGCTCTAT
This sequence comes from Pseudophryne corroboree, assembly GCF_028390025.1. Classification (NCBI taxonomy): domain Eukaryota; kingdom Metazoa; phylum Chordata; class Amphibia; order Anura; family Myobatrachidae; genus Pseudophryne; species Pseudophryne corroboree. Next base: position 494,595,605 of record NC_086450.1, read on the forward strand.
AGTCAGTAATATACTGTCCCTATCTAGGGTATCAATATTTTCAGTCAGGGAATCCGACCACGCCACGCCCGCACTGCACATCCAGGCTGAGGCGATTGCTGGTCGCAGTATAACACCCGTGTGAGTGTATATACATTTTAGGATATTCTCCAGCTTTCTATCGGCAGGTTCCTTTAGGGCGGCCGTATCAGGAGAGGGTAGTGCTACCTGTTTAGACAAGCGTGTGAGCGCTTTATCCACCCTAGGGGGTGTTTCCCAACGTGCCCTATCCTCTGGCGGGAAAGGGTATGATGCCAATAACCTTTTAGGAATTATCAGTTTTTTATCGGGGGAAACCCACGCCTCATCACACACTTCATTTAATTCCTCGGATACAGGAAAAACTACAGGCAGTTTTTTCTCACCAAACATAATACCCTTCTTAGTGGTACTTGTATTATCAGATATATGCAATACATTTTTCATTGCTTCAATCATGTAACGTGTGGCCCTAGTGGAAGTCACGTTTGTCTCCTCATCATCGACACTGGAGTCAGTATCCGTGTCTGTGTCTGCCATTTGAGGTAACGGGCGTTTTAAAGCCCCTGATGGCGTTTGAGACCCCTGGACAGGCACAAGCTGAGTAGCCGGCTGTCTCATGTCGTCAACTGTCTTTCGTAAAGAGCTGACACTGTCACGCAATTCCTTCCATAAGCTCATCCACTCAGGTGTCGACTCCCTAGGGGGTGACAACTCTATAATAGGCAATTGCTCCGCCTCCATCTCATTTTCCTCCTCAAACATGTCGACACAATCGTACCGACACACTGCACACACACAGGGAATGCTCTGATAGAGGACAGGACCCCACTAGCCCTTTGGGGAGACAGAGGGAGAGTATGCCAGCACACACCAGAGCGCTATATATAGACAGGAATACCACTATAAAATGTGCTTTTCCCTTTATAGCTGCTGTTATTATTAAAACTGCGCCAAATTAGTGCCCCCCTCTCTTTTTTACCCTTTTCTGTAGTGCAGGACTGCAGGGGAGAGTCAGGGAGACGTCCTTCCAGCGGAGCTGTGATGGAAAATGGCACCCGTGTGCTGAGGAGATGGGCTCCGCCCCCTTCTCAGCGGCCTTTTCTCCCGCTTTTTGGTGAGTTCTGGCAGGGGTTAAAATACATCCATATAGCCCTGGGGGTTATATGTGGTGTATTTTTGCCAGCCAAGGTGTTTACATTGCTGCTCAGGGCGCCCCCCCCTAGCGCCCTGCACCCTCAGTGACCGAAGTGTGAAGTGTGCCTGAGTAACAATGGCGCACAGCTGCAGTGCTGTGCGCTACCTTGTTGAAGACTGATGTCTTCTGCCGCCGATTTTTCCGGACCTCTTCTTGCTTCTGGCTCTGTAAGGGGGCCGGCGGCGCGGCTCTGGGACCGAGCTCCGAGGCTGGGCCTGTGTTCGGTCCCTCTGGAGCTAATGGTGTCCAGTAGCCTAAGAAGCCCAAGCTGGCTGCAAGCAGGCAGGTTCGCTTCTTCTCCCCTTAGTCCCTCGATGCAGTGAGCCTGTTGCCAGCAGGTCTCACTGAAAATAAAAAACCTAAAACTAAACTTTCACTAAGAAGCTCAGGAGAGCCCCTAGTGTGCACCCTTCTCGGCCGGGCACAAAAATCTAACTGAGGCTTGGAGGAGGGTCATAGGGGGAGGAGCCAGTGCACACCAGGTAGTCCTAAAGCTTTACTTTTGTGCCCAGTCTCCTGCGGAGCCGCTATTTCCCATGGTCCTTACGGAGTTCCCAGCATCTACTAGGACGTCAGAGAAAGTCTTTTTTAGAGAAACTCTGTAGAGCTCCTCAGTGTGTGACCAGTCTCTCTGGGCACAGAATCTAACTGAGGTCTGGAGGGGCATAGAGGGAGGAGCCAGTTCACACCCATTTAAAGTCTTAAAGTGCCCATGTCTCCTGCGGATCCCGTCTATACCCCATGGTCCTTTTGGAGTCCCCAGCATCCTCTAGGACGAAGGAGAAAATTTGAGGGAGTCAGTCCCTCTATAGATAATGTGAACGGATAAAGTGGTGGAAATAATAAGAATTTACTTACCGATAATTCTATTTCTCATAGTCCGTAGTGGATGCTGGGAACTCCGTAAGGACCATGGGGAATAGCGGCTCCGCAGGAGACTGGGCACAAAAGTAAAAGCTTTAGGACTAGCTGGTGTGCACTGGCTCCTCCCCCTATGACCCTCCTCCAAGCCTCAGTTAGGATACTGTGCCCGGACGAGCGTACATAATAAGGAAGGATCTTGAATCCCGGGTAAGACTCATACCAGCCACACCAATCACACCGTACAACTTGTGATCTGAACCCAGTTAACAGTATGATAAACGTAGGAGCCTCTGAAAAGATGGCTCACAACAATAAACAACCCGATTTTTGTAACAATAACTATATACAAGTATTGCAGACAATCCGCACTTGGGATGGGCGCCCAGCATCCACTACGGACTATGAGAAATAGAATTATCGGTAAGTAAATTCTTATTTTCTCTGACGTCCTAGTGGATGCTGGGAACTCCGTAAGGCCCATGGGGATTATACCAAAGCTCCCAAACGGGCGGGAGAGTGCGGATGACTCTGCAGCACCGAATGAGAGAACTCCAGGTCCTCCTCAGCCAGGGTATCGAATTTGTAAAATTTAGCAAACGTGTTTGCCCCTGACCAAGTAGCTGCTCGGCAAAGTTGTAAAGCCGAGACCCCTCGGGCAGCCGCCCAAGATGAGCCCACTTTCCTTGTGGAATGGGCTTTTACAGATTTTGGCTGTGGCAGGCCTGCCACAGAATGTGCAAGCTGAATTGTACTACAAATCCAACGAGCAATCGTCTGCTTAGAAGCAGGAGCACCCAGCTTGTTGGGTGCATACAGGATAAACAGCGAGTCAGATTTTCTGACTCCAGCCGTCCTGGAAACATATATTTTCAGGGCCCTGACTACGTCCAGCAACTTGGAGTCCTCCGAGTCCCTAGTAGCCGCAGGTACCACAATAGGCTGGTTCATGTGAAACGCTGAAACCACCTTAGGGAGAAATTGAGGGCGAGTCCTCAGTACTGCCCTGTCTGAATGAAAAATTAGGTAAGGGCTTTTATATGATAAAGCCGCCAATTCTGAGACACGCCTGGCTGAAGCCAGGGCTAACAGCATGACCATTTTCCATGTGAGATATTTCAATTCCACAGTGGTGAGTGGTTCAAACCAATGTGATTTTAGGAGACTCAACACTACATTGAGATCCCAAGGTGCCACTGGAGGCACAAAAGGAGGCTGTATATGCAGTACCCCTTTGACAAACGTCTGAACTTCAGGCACTGAAGCCAGTTCTTTTTGGAAGAAGATTGACAGGGCCGAAATTTGAACCTTAATGGACCCTAATTTTAGGCCCATAGATAGTCCTGTTTGCAGGAAATGCAAGAAACGACCCAGTTGAAATTCCTCTGTAGGGGCCTTCTTGGCCTCACACCACGCAACATATTTCCGCCAAATGCGGTGATAATGTTTTGCGGTTACATCCTTTCTGGCCTTGACCAGGGTAGGGATGACTTCATCTGGAATGCCTTTTTCCTTCAGGATCCGGCGTTCAAACTCCATGCCGTCAAACGCAGCCGCGGTAAGTCTTGGAACAGACAAGGTCCCTGCTGGAGCAGGTCCTTTCTGAGAGGTAGAGGCCACGGGTCCTCCGTGAGCATCTCTTGAAGTTCCGGGTACCAAGTCCTTCTTGGCCAATCCGGAGCCTCGAGTATAGTTCTTACTCCTCTCCTTCTTATGATTCTCAGTACTTTGGGTATGAGAGGCAGAGGAGGGAACACATACACTGACTGGTACACCCACGGTGTTACCAGAGCGTCCACCGCTATTGCCTGAGGGTCCCTTGACCTGGCGCAATATCTGTCTAGTTTCTTGTTGAGACGAGACGCCATCATGTCCACCTTTGGTTTTTCCCAACGGTTTACAATCACGTGGAAGACTTCTGGGTGAAGTCCCCACTCCCCCGGGTGGAGGTCGTGTCTGCTGAGGAAGTCTGCTTCCCAGTTGTCCACTCCCGGAATGAACACCGCTGACAGTGCTGTCACATGATTTTCCGCCCAGCGAAGAATTCTTGCAGCTTCTGCCATTGCCCTCCTGCTTCTTGTGCCGCCCTGTCTGTTTACGTGGGCGACTGCCGTGATGTTGTCCGATTGGATCAAAACCGATTGACCCTGAAGCAGAGGCCTTGCTTGACTTAGGGCATTGTAAATTGCCCTTAGTTCCAGGATATTTATGTGAAGAGACGTTTCCATGCTTGACCACAAGCCCTGGAAATTTCTTCCCTGTGTGACTGCTCCCCAGCCTCTCAGGCTGGCATCCGTGGTCACCAGAATCCAGTCCTGAATGCCGAATCTGCGGCCCTCTAGAAGATGAGCACTCTGCAACCACCACAGGAGAGACACCCTTGTCCTTGGAGATAGGGTTATCCGCTGATGCATCTGAAGATGCGATCCGGACCATTTGTCCAGCAGATCCCACTGAAACGTTCTTGCATGGAATCTTCCGAATGGAATCGCTTCGTAAGAAGCCACCATCTTTCCCAGGACCCTTGTGCATTGATGCACTGACACTTGTCCTGGTTTCAGGAGGTTCCTGACTAGCTCGGATAACTCCCTGGCCTTCTCCTCTGGGAGAAACACCTTTTTCTGGACTGTGTCCAGAATCATCCCTAGGAACAGTAGACGTGTTGTTGGAATCAGCTGCGATTTTGGAATATTTAGAATCCACCCGTGCTGACGTAGCACCACCTGAGATAGTGCTACTCCGACCTCTAACTGTTCCCTGGACCTTGCCCTTATCAGGAGATCGTCCAAGTAAGGGATAATTAAGACGCCTTTTCTTCGAAGAAGAATCATCATTTCGGCCATTACCTTGGTAAAGACCCGTGGTGCCGTGGACAATCCAAACGGCAGCGTCTGAAACTGATAATGACAGTTCTGTACCACAAACCTGAGGTACCCTTGGTGAGAAGGGTAGATTGGGACATGGAGATAAGCATCCTTGATGTCTAGAGATACCATATAGTCCCCTTCCTCCAGGTTCGCTATCACTGCTCTGAGTGATTCCATCTTGAATTTGAACCTTTTTATGTAAGTGTTCAATGATTTCAGATTTAAAATCGGTCTCACCGAGCCGTCCGGCTTCGGTACCACAAACAGCGTGGAATAATACCCCTTTCCCTGCTGTAGGAGGGGTACCTTGATTATCACCTGCTGGGAATACAGCTTGTGAATAGCTTCCAATACTGCCTCCCTGTCGGAGGGAGACGTTGGTAGAGCAGACTTCAGGAACCGGCGAGGGGGAGACGTCTCGAATTCCAATTTGTACCCCTGTGATACTACCTGCAGGATCCAGGGGTCCACTTGCGAGTGAGCCCACTGCGCGTTGAAATTTTTGAGACGGGCCCCCACCGTGCCTGAGTCCGCTTGTAAAGCCCCAGCGTCATGCTGAAGACTTGGCAGAAGCGGGGGAGGGCTTCTGATCCTGGGAAGAGGCTGCTTGCTGCAGTCTTTTTCCCCTTCCTCTGCCCCGGGGCAGAAATGAGTGGCCTTTTGCCCGCTTGCCCTTATGGGAACGAAAGGACTGAGTTTGAAAAGACGGTGTCTTTTTCTGCTGAGAGGTGACCTGGGGTAAAAAGGTGGATTTTCCAGCCGTCGCCGTGGCCACCAGGTCTGATAGACCGACCCCAAATAACTCCTCCCCTTTATACGGCAAAACTTCCATATGCCGTTTTGAATCCGCATCACCTGACCACTGTCGTGTCCATAAACTTCTTCTGGCAGAAATGGACAACGCACTTACTCTTGATGCCAGGGTGCAAATATCCCTCTGTGCATCTCGCATATATAGTAATGCATCCTTTAAATGCTCTATAGTCAACAATATACTGTCCCTATCCAGGGTATCAATATTTTCAGTCAGGGAATCTGACCAAGCCACTCCAGCGCTGCACATCCAGGCTGAGGCGATTGCTGGTCGTAGTATAACACCAGTATGTGTGTATATACCTTTTAGGATATTTTCCAGCTTTCTATCAGCTGGTTCCTTGAGGGCGGCTGTATCAGGAGACGGTAACGCCACTTGTTTTGATAAGCGTGTGAGCGCCTTATCTACCCTAGGGGGTGTTTCCCAACGCGCCCTAACCTCTGGCGGGAAAGGGTATAATGCCAATAATTTATTAGAAATCAGCAGTTTTTTATCGGGGGAAACCCACGCTTTGTCACACACCTCATTTAATTCATCTGATTCAGGAAAAACTATGGGTAGTTTTTTCACACCCCACATAATACCCTTTTTTGTGGTACTTGTAGTATCAGAAATGTTCAAAGCCTCCTTCATTGCCGTGATCATGTAACGTGTGGCCCTACTGGACATTACGTTTGTCTCGTCACCGTCGACACTGGAGTCAGTATCCGTGTCTGGGTCTGTGTCGACCATCTGAGGTAACGGGCGCTTTAGAGCCCCTGACGGTGTTTGAGACGCCTGGACAGGCACTAACTGATTTGCCGGCTGTCTCATGTCGTCAACCGTCTTTTGTAAAGATCTGACACGGTCACGTAATTCCTTCCATAAGCCCATCCACTCAGGTGTCGACTCCCTAGGGGGTGACATCTCTATTACAGGCAATTGCTCCGCCTCCACATCATTTTCCTCCTCAAACATGTCGACACAATCGTACCGACACACAGCACACACACAGGGAATGCTCTGATAGAGGACAGGACCCCACGAGCCCTTTGGGGAGACAGAGGGAGAGTTTGCCAGCACACACCAGAGCGCTATATATATGCAGGGATAACCTTATATAAGTGTTTCTCCCTTCTATAGCTGCTGTATATGTATTTTCTGCCAATTAGTGCCCCCCTCTCTTGTTTTACCCCGATTCTGTAGCAGGACTGCAGGGGAGAGTCAGGGAGCCGTCCTTCCAGCGGAGCTGTGAGGGAAAATGGCGCTTGTGTGCTGAGGAGATAGGCTCCGCCCCCTTTTCGGCTGCCTTTTCTCCCGCTTTTTTTTTAGGAAAACTGGCAGGGGTTAAATGCATCCATATAGCCCAGGAGCTATATGTGATGCATTTCTTTAGCCATATAAGGTTTAAAACATGTTTTATTGCGTCTCAGGGCGCTCCCCCCCAGCGCCCTGCACCCTCAGTGACCGGAGTGTGAAGTGTGCTGAGAGCAATGGCGCACAGCTGCAGTGCTGTGCGCTACCTTATTGAAGACAGGAACGTCTTCTGCCGCCGATTTTTCCGGACCTCTTCGCTCTTCTGGCTCTGTAAGGGGGCCGGCGGCGCGGCTCCGGGACCCATCCAGGCTGAACCTGTGATCGTCCCTCTGGAGCTAATGTCCAGTAGCCAAGAAGCCCAATCCACTCTGCAGTCAGGTGAGTTCGCTTCTTCTCCCCTTAGTCCCACGATGCAGTGAGCCTGTTGCCAGCAGGTCTCACTGAAAATAAAAAAACCTATTTAAAACTTTTACTCTAAGCAGCTCTGGAGAGCTACCTAGCATGCACCCTTCTCGGCCGGGCACAAAAATCTAACTGAGGCTTGGAGGAGGGTCATGGGGGGAGGAGCCAGTGCACACCAGCTAGTCCTAAAGCTTTTACTTTTGTGCCCAGTCTCCTGCGGAGCCGCTATTCCCCATGGTCCTTACGGAGTTCCCAGCATCCACTAGGACGTCAGAGAAACAACGCTAACACGAAAGTATACAATGATAATGCAAAAACTAGTCACAGCTAAAGATTACGTTAGTTTTCTCAACACCAACACTTAATTTATTTTTCACACATGTCTATAACGCCTCTACTATCACCTTCCTGGATGTCACCCTGGAAATAGTTGATGGTTCCATTCAGACATCGAATCACATCAAGGAGGTAGGCAGCAACGCTTGCCTTCATTTTAAATGGGCCTTGGAAAACTAAAGGGGTGTACACACGGGGCAGATGTGTGCTGAACAATCTAGCACAGACCGCTCAGCACACATCTCTCTCCCCCCACTCAGCGCGATGTGTACTGAGCGAGGGGGGGGCGCTCATTTCACCCAGCGCTGAAATGAGCGATCCCACTAGAATTGGCATGCATGCCAAATCTAGAGCCGGCGATAGCGATGCGTGGCCCTGTCGCCGGCACCCCTACACACGAAGAGATCTGTGCTGAAATTCTAAGCAATCTAGTCAGATCTCTCCGTGTGTACCCCCCTTAACATTCCAAAAGGACAATTAATGCGCATCAAACGGAATTGTTCTTCGGATGAACTGTTTACCACACAAGCTGCAGGGATGCTTCATGCATCTGAAAGCAGAGGTTACCCTAAACAACTCTCATCCAATGCATATGAAGAGGTTCCGACCATGAATAGGAGAGAACTGGCCAAACCTATACAGGAAACCACATCTATTCAGAGAGCAACGTCATTCATCTCAACCTTTAACAATACGTGTCGGGAAACCAGACAAACTATACTGAACAACTCTAATGTATTCAAATATGATCCCTGTTCTCAAAGAATGCATACCATCCAACCCCAACTTTATTTTTAAAAAGAATCGGTCACCGAAAACTATTCTGGCTCCAAGCTTACCGAAACCTATTCCACTGCAAGATAATAGAATACTTATTACCTAATACTTAGAATACTTGGGGCAGATGTATTAACCTGGAGAAGGCATAAGGAAGTGATAAACCAGTGATATGTGCAAGGTGATAAAGGCACCAGCCAATCAGCTCCAATATGCAAATTGACAGTTAGAAGCTGACTGGCTGGTGCGTTTATCACCTTGCACTTATCACTGGTTTATTACTTCCTTATACCTTCTCCAGGTTAATACATCTGCCCCGTTATGACTAAAGTTAATAATCGCAGTATCCCCAGAGACTTTTGTAAATGCCATAATGGAGATCCAGAATCACTTAGGGTGATCGGCTTGGAACATATTCCTGCCGCGAAGCGTGGGGGTGATAGATTTGGGAAATCTACTGGACCTTCAAGCTAAATTGTTTACATCCACAGGGTCTTAATGAAGCATTAGAATGAAGTACAGTACTGTAATGTAAATATACTGTTCCATCGTCTTTTGGGGGTCATTCTGAGTTGATCACTCGCTGTCGATTTTCACAGCGCAGCGATCAGGTGAAAAAACGTCATTTATGCGTATGCCCCGCAATGTGCACGTGCAACGTAAGGGTACAAAGCCCTTTGTGGTTGTGCTCAGGTTCTAGCGAAGTTTTTCTTCGCACTGACGGCCGCAAGAAGATTGACAGGAAGGGGGCATTTCTGGGTGTCAACTGACCGTTTTCAGGGAGTGTTTGCAAAAACGCAGGCGTGTCTGGGCGTTCGCAGGGCGGGTGTATGATGTCAAATCCGGACACGAATAGGCTGAAGGGATCGCAAGCGCTGAGTAGGTTCAGAGCTACTCTGAAACTGCACGAACTGTTTCTGCAGAGCTCGGCTGCAAATGCGTTCGCACTTCTGCTGAGCTAAAATACACTCAACAGTGGGCGGCGGCTTAGAGTTGCATGGCTGCTAAAACTAGCTAGCGAGTGATCAACTCGGAATGACCCCCTTTGTTTGAAACGATATGCTCGTCTCTTATGTACATGTGTTTCGGTTTCCAAACTAATTGTCAGGTGGTTGCATCATTTATTAATAATTTCTATTCAGCATTATGAACTACCTGTCATTCTAATGGATTTATAAATGCTCGTAGGAATTAACTTTACTATGAAGTAATACAACCCCTTTTAAAGTTTAGATTAATCTCCTTCCCGTTTTTGTGCTCATGAACGGAAATGTGCGTTCCACCGCGGTATTTCCTTATCACGTGACAGGAAGTGCGTTCTGTGGACGCGAGTTTGCGTTCCACGGCGGCACTTCCGGGTCGCGTGTCAAATCGGCCACATTTGTGCAGGGAAAGCTCTGTATATCGGAGCCCATATTACTGCGAACATGTGACGGCGGCCCTGATCACGTGCAAAGAGAGAACTAATATGTCCATTTTTGTGTCCAGTAACACCATTCAGTGATTCAGAATCTGTGTCATGTGACCGGGAAATTGGTCATGTGACCGCATAGTACTTGTAACTACAGTTAAACCTACAGTAGTATTTTTTTGCTTCCAGCATAATTGCGTCTATTCACGGGAGAGCGGAGCGCTGGGCATGACTCCACAGTGATGGCGAATGGGAGGCGTGGCTCACAGACTCCGCATATCCCGGCAGCCCACACCCTTTGCTAGGGCAACACCCCTTTTTTTGGGAGAGCACTGCCGCTCCTAAATCTTGGTTCAAAAAATGTTGGGAGGTATGGCTAAAGTGCCAGCCAATCAGCTCCTGTTATTTTTCAAACACAGCCTGTGACACGGTACTTTATCACTCTCCCCGGCTTAGTACATAGACCCCCCCCCTCACGCTCCCTTCCACATGGCCACAGATACACACAACAGAGTGTGCATCAGTCCCTCAGCCACAAATGGGAACGAAACTACTGATCTGTACTGTGAGGTAGGAATGCTAACCACTACACCAACTGTGTTGCCACCCAGGTGTGTGTGGTAAATTTTCACTATAATTCAGAACAGACTAACCAAAACATTTGTATCCAAAAGAAGTGCAACAGGCACTGAATATCTGTATTTTGATATGTTGTGAAAATGCCATCACAATGAGGGGGGTGTAGTCATGTGACCAGCGGATTAACTCCCCCTACTTCCCGCCCCCTCACAATGCCGACCAGCAGGGACTATTCCCAGGGGCTTGTTGCGCTCGCCCCGACCCTCCCGCGCCGGCATTCCGCCGCCGGGATCCAGCAGTTGGGATGCTGACCACCGGGTTACCCGGCGCCAGTAACGTGATACACACCCCAAGGAGATGGTATCGGGATGCTTGTAGTCAGAATACCGACAAGCTCAGGATTCCGACGCATACTAGGTAAATATGCTACCCCAAATCCCTAACCTCCTAATCCCCCACCCCCGCAGCCTAACCCTAACCCCCATAGCCAAAACCTAACCTACCCTCTCACCCAGCCTCACCCTACCCTTTACCCCCGGCAGCCTAAAGGCCCACACACACTAGACGATGTCGCTCTGAGCGACTTGGTCTAGTATTTCCCCTGCCGGGACGGGCGGTCAGCGGCCGCCCGTACACACTAAGCGATATGACCGCTCATATCACTCAGTGACGTCACGCAGCCACCAGCCGTGCATGCAGCTCCTGGACGACAGTCCAGATTGAGCTTGCATGCACTGCCGACAGCGACGAACGTTGCCGAAATGCGGGGCAGCGCATCATTCATCGCCGGTGGCATACACACTGGCCGACAAAATGATCCACGCCGCTCAGGAAGGGGGAAAATGAGCAACTTCGCTCGATTTAATCGGCCAGTGTGTATGGGCCTTAACCCTTCACCCTCCCACGTGTCTTAACTCTCTGCAGTCTCCACACACTTACGTTCGGGATCCCTCCGTCAGTATTCTGAGCCGTGTTGGTATTTCGTCTGCCAGGATCCTAACTGGATCCCATCACAAGCGTGTTGGGAATACAATACCGTTGCCATTGTTCTATGCCCCACGACCAGCACTATACGTATACCCTATAGGTGGAGCAGGATACCCAGTCTTTAAGTAATGTCCCTGAAATAACTTTACAAAAGATGGTAAGTGCAGGTATCACCACATCCCGCTCCTTCTCTGTGTCTGCCTCAAGCACCACCTCACACCCTTCCATCCTTCCTGTTGGTGTCCCTCAGGGTTCTGTCCTTGGACCCCTTCTGTTCTCCCTGTATACCTCTTCCCTGGGTGCGCTCATTAACTCATTTGGCCTTCAATACCACCTCTATGCTGATGACACACAACTCTACCTCTCATCTCCTGATCTGTCCCACTCTGTCCTCTCTCAGGTTTCCAGCTGCCTCTCTGCAATCTCCTCCTGGATGTCTGAACGCTCTCTAAAGCTCAACATGGACAAAACGGAACTCATCATCTTCCCCCCATCCAGAGCAACACCCCCGACCAATATCTCCATCATTGTTGACAACACCACCATCTCCCCTGTTCCCCAACTCCGCTGCCTGGGCGTCACTCTTGACTCCTCCCTCTCCTTTGCACCCCACATCCAAGCTCTGGCACAATCCTGTCGTTTCCAGCTACGCAACATTGCTCGTATCAGGCCATATCTCTCCCAGAGTGCAACTAAACTCATCATCCACTCACTGGTCATCTCACGACTTGATTACTGCAATGTCCTCCTCACTGGCCTCGCTTGCTCCCATCTTGCTCCCCTCCAATCTGTCCTGAACTCTGCAGCTGGGCTTATCTTCCTCTCCCGCCGCACCACATCTGCCACTCCTCTTCAACAAAATCTACACTGGCTCCCATTCCCCTACAGAATCCTCTTCAAACTCCTCACCCTCACATACAAGGTCATCTCTAATTCCACTGCTCCCTACATCTCCAACCTCCTCTCCCTTCATACTCCCTCCCGCCCCCTACGGTCGACTAATGACCGTCGCCTCTCCACCGCCCTGGTTACTGCTTCCCATGCACGAGTTCAGGATTTTGCACGTGCTGCACCCCTTCAGTGGAACGCACTCCCCCGCTCCATTAGACTCTCCCCAACCTTGCAAAGCTTCAAACGGGCTCTAAAAACCCACCTATTCATCAAAGCGTACCCTTCTGATGCATAACCCAGAGCTGAAGCCGCGCCTCCACCCCCCTGCCTCATGCCGTGAACATCTCAGCTTTGCTTGCATACTGCCATCAGGCTACCTCCCACTTGCCTGCACCTCTTGTCATCTGTCTGTCGCCCCTCCCCATTAGATTGTTAGCTCTTCAGAGCAGGGCCCTCTTTCCTCTTGTTATCTAAGCCCTCGTCTCAACACATTTCACTCACAGCTCTCCCCCACTCAACGACCATTTTTATCCTGCTAGTAAAGGCTCATCTCCATCTATGACCACCAGCCCCTAGTAGTACGATGATCACTCCCTCAATACTTACATCTTAGCTGTATTATGTCTTGAGAATGTGTGGTGCTCTGTTACCTGTACTCTATTTCTGTTATTTATTTACTGTAATGCAATGTTTTGTCCCCTGTACTGTCCTTTGTACGGCGCTGCGAAACACACGTGGCGCCTTGTAAATAAAATGTAATAATAATTATCCCCCGCTCAGTCCCCCCTGCTTCAGGTGGCCTCCACTTTATAGGTGACACAGGAGCGGATTTAGCCTTTTCTTTTTTTTTTGTTTTGTTGGGGGAGGCAGTTTAAGACTACTGACTCCTCCCCCCTCTACTCATTACTCCTCCCTTCTTACATTCCTGCCATCAGTATATTTGACATTTTTTTTACATTTTTCCATGCACTTTTCTCATTTCCAAGTGACAGACCCCATTCATCCAGGCTGTAACGATCAAGGTATCACTCAAAACTTCCACGATAATTTCCACAGTCCCAATACAAAAAGTCATCAAGCTCCAAAAATTCTTAATTTCGGAATTTGACCGTGAAACGGTGCACCATCCTGAGATGACACGCAGTCACACGAATTTCTGCACATGTGAAAGGTGAGAGAGGCGGTGTTCCCATGTGCTGCACACTCAAGTCGCTGGTAATATTTTTAGACTTGGTTTCAAGTGATCCAGGTATCCCAGCCTAACGTGACCGGCTCAATTGGTACGTTTCTAGAAACTCTGGGCTGACGGAGGAGAGGGGGAGGAGCTACACACTTCTTCAGTTTTCTTAAAGTTAAAGCTCCTGACAGCCACCCGGCTATACCCCAGTGTCTACAGCCTCCAGTGTCCCCTAGTGGATGAAAGAGAAAAGGGCATACACAAGGAGATGAATGGAGGGAGGGTAGAGGGAGATGATTTGTATAAGTGGGGTACAGGCAGGGGCTATACAGCGAGGGACAGTACGGTTTGGAAGCTAGAGGGAGACATGTATGATGGATGGATGGATGGACTATTGATAAATATAAGAAAGTCGAGGAGAGAGAGGAAGGGAGGCAGAAGCGACAGTACAAGAGAGAGGGATAGACATTGTTGGATGAAAGTTAAGTACAGGGATAAAAAAGGAGGAAGAGAAAAAAAAAAGACAACGAGGTCTATTCATCAAGCACGGAAAAGAGTGGAGAAGTGAGCCAGGGGACAAGTTGCCCATGGCAACCAATCAGCTGCTACTTCTCCAACTCTTTTCACTGCTTCATGAATAGACCCCAGAGAGAGACAGACAAGAGGGTATTGGGAAGCGCTGCGAGTGACAATGAAATAAAGCCATAGTATGATGGCGAGAGGAACAGGATACGGGTGAAAGAGGCAGATAGAGAGACTAGAAGGGAGATATTGAGGGATGTGTAAAGGAAGTTGAGCGATGCGACAGTGTGTGTGAGAGAGAGAGAGAGAGAGAGAGAGAGAGAGAGAGAGAGAGAGAGAGAGAGAGAGAGAGAGAGAGAGAGAGAGAGAGCAGGGGGAGGGGGGAAATAAGACACATTGGAGAAAATAGGATTTTACTTACCGGTAAATCTATTTCTCGTAGTCCGTAGAGGATGCTGGGGACTCCGTAAGGACCATGGGGAATAGACGGGCTCCGCAGGAGATAGGGCACTTTAAGAAAGCTTTGGATTCTGGGTGTGCACTGGCTCCTCCCTCTACGTCCCTCCTCCAGACCTCAGTTAGAGAAACTGTGCCCAGAGGATATGAACAGTACGAGGAAAGGATTTATGTAACCTAAGGGCGAGATTCATACCAGCCACACCGTATAACCTGTGATAAACTACCCAGTTAACAGTATGAACAAGTAACATAGCCTCGGTTCAAGACCGACCAACTATAACATAACCCTTATGTAAGCAATAACTATATACAAGTCTTGCAGAAGAAGTCAGCACTTGGGATGGGCGCCCAGCATCCTCTACGGACTACGAGAAATAGATTTACCGGTAAGTAAAATCCTATTTTCTCTAACGTCCTAGAGGATGCTGGGGACTCCGTAAGGACCATGGGGATTATACCAAAGCTCCCAAACGGGTGGGAGAGTGCGGATGACTCTGCAGCACCGATTGAGCAAACAGGAGGTCCTCCTCAGCCAGGGTATCAAACTTACAGAACTTTGCAAAGGTGTTTGACCCCGACCAAGTAGCAGCTCGGCACAGTTGTAGTGCCGAGACCCTCGGGCAGCCGCCCAAGAAGATCCCACCTTCCTAGTGGAATGGGCCCTAACCGATTTAGGCAACGGCAATCCTGCCGTAGAATGCGCTTGCTGAATCATGTTACAGATCCAGCGAGCAATTGTCTGCTTTGAAGCAGGAGCGCCAATCTTGTTGGCCGCATACAGAACAAACAGAGCTTCAGTCTTCCTGATCCTAGCTGTTCTGGTCACGTAAATCTTCAAAGCCCTGACCACATCCAGGGACTTGGAGTCCTCCAACTCCCGTGTAGCCACAAGCACGACAATAGGTTGGTTCATATGAAAAGATGAGACCACCTTGGGCAGAAATTGAGGACGAGTCCTCAACTCTGCCCTATCCACGTGAAAAATCAGGTATGGGCTTTTATATGATAAAGCCGCTAATTCCGAAACACGCCTTGCAGAAGCTAAGGCCAACAACATGACCACTTTCCAAGTGAGGTATTTCAACTCCACTGTTTTGAGTGGTTCAAACCAAGGTGACTTGAGGAAACTTAATACCACGTTAAGATCCCAAGGCGCCATCGGAGGTACAATGGGAGGCTGAATATGCAGCACTCCCTTCACAAAAGTCTGTACTTCAGGAAGAGAAGCCAATTCTCTTTGAAAGAAAATGGATAAGGCCGAAATTTGGACCTTTATGGACCCTAATTTTAGGCCCAAATTCACTCCCGTTTGAAGGAAGTGAAGCAGACGGCCCAAATGGAACTCCTCCGTAGGAGCAACTCTGGCCTCACACCAAGAAACATATTTCCGCCATATACAGTGATAATGTTTCGATGTCACATCCTTCCTAGCCTTGATCAGGGTAGGAATGATCTCCTCCGGAATCCCTTTTTCAGCTAGGATCCGGCGTTCAACCGCCAAGCCGTCAGACGCAGCCGCGGTAAGTCTTGGAACAGACAGGGCCCCTGCTGCAGCAGGTCCTGCCTTAGAGGAAGAGGCCACGGATCTTCTGTGAGCAACTCTTGCAGATCCGGATACCAAGTCCTCCTTGGCCAATCTGGAACAATGAGAATTGTTCTGACCCTTCTTAGTCTTATTAATCTCAACACCTTGGGTATGAGAGGCAGAGGAGGAAACACATAGACCGATCTGAACACCCATGGTGTCACCAGAGCGTCTACCGCTACCGCCTGAGGGTCTCTTGACCTGGCGCAATACCTCTTTAGCTTTTTGTTGAGACGGGACGCCATCATGTCTATTTGAGGCAGTCCCCACCGATCCACGATCTGTGCGAAGACTTCTTGATGAAGTCCCCACTCTCCCGGATGCAGGTCGTGCCTGCTGAGGAAGTCCGCCTCCCAGTTGTCCACCCCCGGGATGAACACTGCTGATAGTGCGCTTACATGGCCTTCTGCCCAGCGCAGAATCCTGGTCGCCTCTGCCATGGCCACTCTGCTCCTTGTGCCGCCTTGGCGGTTTACATGAGCCACTGCCGTGATATTGTCCGACTGAATCAGAACCGGTTTGTTCTGAAGCCATTCCTCCGCCTGGCGTAGGGCGTTGTAAATGGCCCTTAACTCCAGGACATTGATGTGGAGACAAGTCTCTAGGCTTGACCAGAGACCTTGGAAATTTCTTCCCAGTGCGACAGCCCCCCAACCTCGGAGGCTCGCGTCCGTGGTCACCAGGATCCAGTCCTGAATGCCGAACCTGCGACCCTCTAGGAGGTGAGCACTGTGCAGCCACCACAGGAGAGATACCCTGGCCCTGGGAGACAGGGTGATCCGTTTCTGCATTTCTAGATGGGACCCGGACCATTTGTCCAATAGGTCCCATTGGAAAGTCCTCGCATGGAACCTGCCGAAGGGGATGGCCTCGTATGAAGCCACCATCTTCCCTAGAACCTTTGTGCAATGATGCACCGAAACCTTTTTTGGCTTTAAAAGGTTCCTGACCAGGGCTATGAGCTCCTGAGCCTTCTCCACCGGAAGAAAAACTCTTTTTTGGTCTGTGTCTAGAATCAGGCCCAAAAAGGTCAGACGCGATGCAGGTACTAGCTGGGATTTCGGTAAATTGAGAATCCAGCCGTGCATCTGCAACGTCTGCACGGACAGAGACACGCTGTCCAGCAACTTCTTCCGAGATCTCGCCTTTATAAGGAGATCGTCCAAGTACGGGATAATTGTGACTCCCTGCTTGCGCAGGAGCACCATCATTTCCGCCATTACCTTGGTGAAAATTCTCGGGGCCGTGGAAAGACCAAACGGCAACGTCTGAAATTGGTAGTGACAATCCTGTACTGCAAATCTCAGAAACGCCTGGTGAGGGGGGAAAATCGGAACATGAAGGTACGCATCCTTTATGTCCAGGGACACCATCCAATCCCCTCCCTCCAGGCTGGCGATGACCATTCTGAGCGATTCCTTTTTAAACTTGAACCTCTTCAAGTACAGGTTCAGGGATTTTAGATTTAGAATGGGTCTGACCGAAACGTCCGGTTTCGGTACCACAAACAAGGATGAATAATAACCCTCTCCTTGCTGGAGATGAGGAACCGTGATTATCACCTGTTGAATGCACAAATTTGTGAATTGCCGCTAACACTAGCTCCCTCTCTGACAGGGAAGCCGGCAGAGCCGATTTGAAAAACCGGCGAGGGGGCATGTCTTCGAATTCCAGTCTGTATCCCTGGGAAACAATCTCTATTGCCCAGGGATCCACCTGTGATTGAACCCAGACGTGGCTGAAAAGACGAAGACGTGCCCCCACTTAATCTGACCCCCCTCCGGAAAGCCCCAGCGTCATGCTGTGGACTTTGCGGAAGTAGGGGAGGACTTCTGCTCCTGGGAACTAGCTGAGTGCAGCTTTTTCCCCCTGCCTCTACCTCTGGCAACGAAGGACGATCCTCGTACCTTCTTGTTTTTATTGGAACGAAAGGACTGCATTTGATAATGTGGTACCTTCTTAGAATGCTGCGGGGGAACATAAGGTAAAAAATTCGATTTACCGGCCGTAGCAGTAGAGACTAGGTCAGAGAGGCCTTCTCCAAACAACTCCTCCCCCTTGTAAGGCAATGACTCCATATGCCGCTTTGAGTCTGCGTCTCCCGTCCACTGTCGGGTCCACAAGAGCCGCCTAACAGAAATAGACATAGCATTTATTCTAGAGCTTAGTAAACAAATGTCTCTCTGAGCATCCCTCATATACAAGGCAGCATCTCTGATATGCTCCATGGTCATTAGAATGGTATCCCTATCTAAGGTGTCCATCTCCGTAAATAAGGAGTCTGCCCATGCCACGACAGCACTACAAACCCAGGCCGACGCCATGGCCGGCCTAACTATAGTTCCTGAATGTGTGCAAATGTGCTTCATGGTAATTTCCTGCCTGCGATCAGCAGGATCCTTGAGGGAAGCCGTATCCGGAGAAGGCAGAGCCACCTTCTTGGATAAGCGTGTCAGCGCCTTGTCTACTTTAGGCGCAGATTCCCATCGTATCTGATCCTTCTGTGGAAAAGGATCGCCATGAGAATCCTTTTGGGAACATGGAGTCTCCTATCCGGAGATTCCCAAGCCTTTTCGCATAATTCGCTTAGCTCAAATGAGGACGGAAAGGTGACCTCAGGCCTTTTCCCTTTATACATGTGAACCCTCGAGTCAGGGACAGGGGGTTCCTCCGTGATATGCAAAACCTCTTTTATGGCAATAATCATGTACCCAATACCTTTTGCCACCTTTGGCTGTAATTTTGCATCCTCATAGTCGAAACTAGAGTCAGTATCTGTGTCGGTATCTGTGTCAGCGACCTGGGAAATGGGGCGCTTTTGAGACCCTGAAGGTCCTGGCACCACAGGGACAGGCACGGACTGGCTACCTGACTGATCCCTAGCTTCAGCCTTGTCTAATCTGTTATGCAGGAGATTTACATTTGCATTCAAGACATTCAGCATATCCACCCAGTCCGGTGTCGGCGTAGCCGACGGCGACCTGACATTCAAGCACTCCCCCTCCACATTAAGCGAGCCTTCCTCATCAAACATGTCGACACACACGTACTGACACACTGCACACACCCAGGGAAACTTTTTCCGAAGACAGTATCCCCTGAAAGGCCCTTTGGAGAGACAGAGAGAGAGTATGCCAGCACACACCCCAGCGCAACAACCTGGAGACCAACACAGAATGCTTTTCCCCAGCAGCGCTGTATTATACTTTATCCACCAATTATGTGCCCCCCCCCCCCCTCTCTTTTTAAACTCCCTTCACCGTGTGTAAGCAGGGGAGAGTCCGGGGAGCTTCCTCTCAGCGTTCTGTGGAGAGAGAAATGGCGCTGGTGAGTGCTGAGGGAGAAGCCCCGCCCCCTCGGCGGCGGGCTTCTGTACCGCTCAAAATCGTGTAAAATGGCGGGGGCTCAATTATATACATGTACAGTGCCCAGCTGTACATGTATATACCTATTTGCCATCTAAGAGGTGTTATTATTGCTGCCCAGGACACCCCCCCCCTGCGCCCTGCACCCATACAGTGACCGGAGTGTGTGAGGTGACGTGGAGCAATGACGCACAGCTGCAGTGCTGTGCGTTACCTCTGTGAAGCTGAAGGCTTCTGCCGCCTGAGACGTCTTCTTGCTTCTTCTCTTCTGGCTCTGTGAGGAGAACGGCGGCGTGGCTGCTATCCGTTCAGATGGTCGACAGTCATTAGGTCGACCACTATTGGTCAACATTGACATGGTCGACATCGACACATGGTCAACACATGAAAGGTCGACACATGAAAAGGTCGACATGAGTTTTTTAACTTTTTTTTCTTTTGGGGAACTTTTCCATACTTTACGATCCACGTGGACTACGATTGGAACGGTAATCTGTGCCGAGCGAAGCGAAGGCACCATGCCCGAAGCATGGCGAGCGAAGCGAGCCATGCGAGGGGACGCGGTGCACTAATTGGGGTTCCCAGTCACATTACGCAAAAAACGACACCCAAAAAAGTAAAAAAACTCATGTCGACCTTTTCATGTGTCGACCTTTCATGTGTCGACCATGTGTCCATGTCGACCATGTCAATGTCGACCAATAGTGGTCGACCTAATGACTGTCGACCATAACATGGTCGACCATTCATACCGGAACCGGCGTGGCTCCGGGGGTGGACGCCCAGGACGAATCTGTGTTCACCCCCTATGAAGCTAATGGTGTCCAGTAGCCGAGGAAGCAGATCCTATCAGTTAAGTAGGTCTGCCCCTCTCTCCTCAGTCCCTCGATGCAGGGAGCCTGTTGCTAGCAGTGCTCCCTGTAAAAAAGTAAAAATCCAAACAAAAATGCTTTCTGTAGCAAAGAACTCAAGAGAGCTCCCTGCTGTGCGCCCTTCATCCTCTGGGCACAGTGTAAAACTGAGGTCTGGAGGAGGGACATAGAGGGTGGAGCCAGTGCACACCCAGAATCCAAAGCTTTCTTAAAGTGCCCTATCTCCTGCGGAGCCCGTCTATTCCCCATGGTCCTTACGGAGTCCCCCGCATCCTCTAGGACGTTAGAGAAAATGGTTTTGGGTTTGTTTTTTTCAAAACATTTTTTTAGATATTTTAAGCAACTTGGTCAGTTCAAATTAAATACGGTGCCCACCATCCCGAACATAACACTGTAACCAGAAACAACGGCGCAAACTGTGCTTAGTGCGCTGGCCTCAACATTCTTATAAAGGGGGATTGCAGATAGGAGGGAAATGCTGCAAACGCCCCCATTGTATAAGTCATACTCTCCACCGTTCATCCTGCCGCATTAATAACATGCATGAGCTCCTGTCCCAGTCTGCGTCAGTCACGCTGCCAGCGCTATAAAAGCCTCTTCTCCAGCTTCTATATTTGTACCTTCACTCCAAAAACAGTGTAAATAAAACGTAGTCTATAGTATCTGTCTTACAAGTAATTTTCTAAGCAACATGAACAAAATCTTAGTAATTACGCGTAATTAGCCGCTGAGATGCACCAGGGACAAGCAACGAGCTAGGAAGATACCGATATTTCTTCTAAAACGAGAGAACTAATACCTTGTTTACTAATTTGTTTATATTTGACTAAAAACGTTTATTTTTGTGGACGTGTCCCCCAAGTATCTCAGTATTTGCTATTCCGGCCGCCTTTTCCTGCATCTGCCTCACCTTACCAAGCTTGGAGGTATTGCCTGAGTGAGGAGCCCCACCCTCTGACGTCCCATACTCCTGTGAGAGGGGCGAAAGCCCAAACCACTGTGAGGTGGTGCTGCCGCCATAGGCGTGTGCAGATGCAGACACAGGGGTGCCGCTCCGGGGCCTCACCCCGCCCCAGGATAACGTACTACCTCCTCCACTCCTTGCTCTGGGACATAAGACTGCTCATCTGGGCCTATGTCCTGGGCAGGAAGGGTGTGTGTGTGTGGGGGAAGAAGGGGGGGGAGTTAGACCATTAAGCGGCGGAGAGGTGAAGTAACTGAGCGGCACCCCCATGTCAGCATGTATGCACGCCTATGGCTGCTGCAGGTGACACTGCTGTATAATGGAGCAGCCAGAGGCAGAACAGAATTAGTGGGTGGGAGGGAGCTTGAGGCACTTCCTACATGTGGTGGGCGGTCGCCCTTATCGCCTCCCACAGGATCCACCAGTGCTGTGGTGTAAGTGACGGGGTGCTGTAACAGCACACGGTGACAAGGAAAGTAAAGGGAACCTGGGTCAGGTAAACTAGCAGGAGGCAGACCCAGACACCCCGCAATTTGCATCTCACAGCAAGGGTGGAGCCATTCCCTCAGGGGCGTGACTGGTTTCTAGTGAGCCAGGCCACGCCCCCTCCCGGCTCCCTGCCCCCGCGGGAGGAGCACACGCGCACAGGGAGGGAGCCCGACCGTTTGAGCACGAGTACAGGTCACCTGACCCAATTTGGGAGCTGCGGGGGCGCCAGTGACTAAGCACCTCGTGGTACAGTACCTGGTAAATCACATGACCGGTCCGTCCTACGACACACCCCTTCGGATAACGTCACCGGGAGAATCGGGCCCCGGGTCTTCCCCGGCCGCTGCCTGTGAAATGGACGAGGCCTCGCCGCACCGAAGAACGCACACACGCGAAGATAAAATAGCCGCCGCTTTCTCGGCCTGAGCTAGGCCGCAATCCAAGGGCCGGAAACACGCTAGTGTCGGAGCTCGGTCACGTGAGGATGGGCGGCCATCTTGTGTATGTCTCCGGCGGCCGATCCTTCCTGCGTCTTTGTGCGCAGTATGTTCGTTGCACGCGCGTGCGCAGTGTGACGGCGCCAGGAGGTGGCGCATGCGCAGTGCCTGATCGCAGTGGACGCATGCGCAGTGTGTTGAGGAATGGCAAGGACGCATGCGCTGTGCGTGGAGGGCGGCCATGTGCGCATGCGCGGTGTGCAGCTGCGGGTGGCGCATGCGCAGTACGAGCACGGGAGGGGATATAAGGGGACCGCGCGGTCGCCTCGGCCGCCATTTTGTTACGTCTCTCGGACGGACACGTACTTCGTTGCTCTCCCGCTCCCGGTGTAGTAATCTCCGCCACACACCCCAGACATGGCTGCCGTGGCTCAGGCTGCCTCCACCGAGGCCGAGAAAAATGAGACCCTGGCTGGGGATGAGGTCGATAACGCGGAGGATCCGATGGAGGAAGAAGAGGATGAGAACGACGACGACGGAGGCGAGGACGATTCGGAGGATGTGACCGTGCAGATCGGGTCCACCTACTCGTGCCGGCGGGCGGACGGATCCTTCCGTGAGTCTCACTCTCTCTATATATGTGTGTGTGTGTGTGTGTGTGTGTGTGTGTGTGTGTGTGTGTGTGTGTGTGTGTGTGTGTGTGTGTGTATGTATATATATATATATATATATATATATATATATATATATATATATATATAATAATCCACTGATATATGTACTATATACCCTCATATGCTGTATATATAGCTCCTTCTGGGTGTCTGCTACTCCCCGTATATATTACTATATATTCTCCCCTCATATACTTCATATACACCAATTGCCCTTACACCTATATACACCCTGTATACTGTATATATACGCCTCCTTCTGTGGGGGTCTCCCCCCTATATATACTATATACCACCCATATACTGTACAGACTCCTTCCATGAGGGTCTTCCTATATATACTATATACCCCCATATACTGTATAGACTCCTCCTTCCATAAGGGTCTCATGTATACTGATATACACCTATAGTACTTATACTGTATATCACCTTCTGTTAGTGTCTCCCCAATTTATACTATATACCCCCATATACTGTATATACACCTTCTGTGAGGGTATCCCCTATATACACTATATACCCCCCATATACTGTATATGCTCAGTTGTGTGAACATCGGCATTGTGTACAGATGTGGAGTAACTGCCCGTGATTAGGATAATCTGGAGTATTTGCTGTATGTATGATTCTATTGCTTTTATAAAATGTCTAGTTATTTGGGGGTGATAGTGCGGAGTATATCCTACAGATGCAGCACATGTCCGGGGAACTCTTCTCATGCACCCTTCTGCCCTTTACATTTCCCTGCATAGACAATGTATAATGCTGGAGGGTATCCATCCGGCTTTCCAGTAAGTGTGAAATGCTATTCCTGGGAATCCCCCTCAATGTATCATAAGTTAGCTGTTGAATTAATGAACAGGGTATTTTTAGCTTTTGGTGAAGGGGTCAGTATGGGAAAGATGGTATATTGCACCTGGCGGTAGAGCATGTGGTTGTGTATAATTATGTTGCTCGGTATTGCACTAGGAGTGTTTGCTCATGGTATAACTGTGTTCTCTCTCGGCAGATGATGCAGAGATTGTGAAAACCCGGATGAATAAGCAGGCGGGCAGGGAGGAGTTCTACGTGCATTACGCCGGATGTAAGTAATACCTTGCTGCCACTGCTGCGTCTGTAGTGTTACTTATCTCTCCCTTTCCTCAGATGGTCTGTGTGCAGCGTTTCGTCCTGTTGGGAGTGATAAGGACAGTATCTACTAGTGTCTGGCCCAGGGCGTCAGCGGCAGGAAGTGTTTAGTGCAGTGGCAATTGGCACACGTGGGCCTCCGTTTACAGGTCATATGCTCAATTACACGGCTACTAAACACCTTTAGTCTACAGGGCTTTATTATGTGTACTCTCCAATCAAGGTCACTGAATCTGAACTGTCTTTTCATTGCTTTGGGCTTAAATGTCTTAATTAGAGCAACCAGCTGGTTGCTCTGTTAGTGTCTGGTTCTGAAGAGGTCACAACGGCCTTGAACGAGTCCATACAAAGTCATCCTGCTCTAAGGGTCAGTGACGTGGTGGCATCGCTTCAGCTGCATGACCCATATGGCAGGAGTGACCTTTGTTAGTCTTAGACTGCTGGGATTGTGCTCCTGTAAGGTGAGAATATAGGCATTTAATTAGTGGCAATATTCAGCCTAAATCCTACTGCCCCGAAACAAATTTAAGGTTGCCCGAGGCCTCCACTGGTTTTGTAGAACAAGCTATGTACAGGGTGCGTGAACGGTTGGATCCAGCTATGATGTCATGGAATTATACCAGGCAAGTTCATCGATAAAGCACAAGGGGCCCTGATTATCTGGTGCAAGTCCCACCCCCACCCCCCCATTGGTTGCATTAGTCTTTGTTGTGACACAAGCTCCAATGGGTGACTTCAGTTACTTGTGATGAAAGGTTCTATGTAGCAGTAGAAGTTATGGATGATGTGCAATTCACACGTCTCCCATGTATACATATGGTAGGCTAACCATGCATTTTCCTGCACACCCATATGGGGCAGGTAGGTAAATTCTTGATGTGGTAATGTAGGGAGCTGCCAGCATCGCCCCACGTTACATCTAATTGCATTCTCGCCTAAAGGGCCATACTGACGGGGAGGTCTAGCACAGACTGCTCAGCACACATCTTTCCCCCTGCTCAGCACAGCGTGGTGTGCTGAGCAAGGGGGGGGACGGACACAGGGGCCACTCATTTCACCCAGCGGTGAAATGAGTGGCCTAGATTGTGCCCGCATGCTGGCCAATCTAGCACCGGTGATAGCGACACCCTGTTGCCCCTACACACGGAGCGCTGTTCAGTTAAATTCTGAGCTGTCTAGTCAGATTGCTTAGAAATTAGCTGAACATCGCTCAGTCTGTACCCCCCTTAAGGCTTGTTGACTTGCGTAGGTGAAGAGTATCCATATTCACTTTTACATGCAGAATGTTAAACATTTATTTAGCCTTTCACAGCTTTGAGCTTTTAATCCCTCATGTTATGCACCTGGCAATCATGCAGTCTACCTTAGTTTCCTAGCTTAAAGCGGCCTTTTGTTCAGGGCCCATTGTCAGCTTCCTTCCTTCAACTGTAGAGGGCGCTATGAACTCACCACCGACATAGTGATTGGCATGTTAGGACACTTTACAGGTTGAAGCGGTTGGTTTGTTTCGTATGCAAAATCATCATGTGTTCTTTATGCTGGAAATCTGTCGGTAAGTCAGAGCTCGGGTTTGAGCCAAACTCCTTCCTCTCCTCCCCATCTGTATTTGTTATAAAAATGTCTGCTGTAAGCTCGCTTTTTCCTGCAGTGAATCGTCGCCAAAACGAGTGGGTTGACAAAACGCGCTTGGTGCTGACCAAACCAGTGAAGGACGGTGATGCAGAAAACGGTACAGACCAGGAGATGTCAGACGATAAACCAGCTCAGAAACAGGAGTGCGATGAATCCGAACCTGACGCTAAGGTAACACGAGGTTCAGTCCTGTCAGTCTACTCCAGCAGCTCTCGCCGCCTACACCGGAGGTTTGCGATAGAGGCTTGCTGCGTGGTTTTGTCCCTCTTCTGGCTAGGTGAATAGTCATTGCACACACCTAGCCCGTATTCTGGTCCGTCTTTCTGGGCTATGCTCACCCAGTTGTCTCATCCTCTTAATTCTGGAGGATGCAACTGAATTTCATTCTCATTTTATTTTCATTCATTCCTCATTCCCATTGGCGGGCTGAAGGCATTGGCCAAATTACCTATGTACACCTGTGATGGGTTTTCTGCCTGTGGGACCTGCTCCATGTAGGGATCGTGCGTTCCCTGCAGGCAGCAGCACTATCGCAGATGTGTGCTTGCTGTTATAAAGGTTTCTGGGCAGGTGTTAGGTTTTTATAGGCACTTTTGTTTTGCAAAATTCAGATTTTATTGAAATTTTTTTTTTTGTTTTTTTTTTTTTTTTTTTTTAATGCGTGCGTTTTGTTGCCTTTAGGCTGTTTCGGCTTAATTTGTGCACATTCTGAGTTTGCCACTAAACGCTGCAGTTTCTTTTTATTTGGTTTTATTTAGTGTGTGGTTGAACAATAGCGGTCGGCAACAAGTCTTGTAATGACCTCTGAGGATATGCAGTCTCATCCTACCTGGGTAGGACACTGTAATGATCCGTGTCGGGTTGTAGTGTAAACGGAAGCCTTGTCGATGTGACACGGCTCACGTTTATACTATATGGAAGGGCTGGGAGATCATGTGACCTCCCAGCGCTGCATCACTAGCAGCGTCACCAACCCGACAATATGCCGGGATTGTGACTGCTGATGGGAAAGGGGCCATCGATGCGTGTTGCAGCCGGGTATCGCCCGTGTCAGGCTCCCGGCTGCGACCCACATCGTAACGGAAAAGGGGTATAAATGAACTGCTCTCCTGCGAGTACATCCACATATAAGCCATAATCTCTGCACAGCCTTCCATTGTCACTCCCAAGGACACAAGTATGTGAAATAAAGATAATTGTTTTGTATGAAGTTATTTTGCACTGTACACGTCACTCCTGTGGTGCCCTGATTACGGTCACATGTGGTTATCTGTGTGTTTAGCCTTCCTTAAGCCAGGTCTGAACTGTGACCTTTGCTCACATGTCTTCTCCTGGGTCATGTCCTGAACACAGAGCTGCGTTCTGTGCTCTGCGTTCAGGTTGGACCTGTTTAGTCTGACCTGGGATGAAGATCTGCAGTGTGCGGCACACGTGTACACACTGACCGATAAATGAGGGTGGTCCTATTCTCCCGGTTGTCCTCCTGTGCCTCTGAAGATCCATACTCTAGACACACCCAGGCTCTTAGTGTTTACATAGAAGGAAATGGTAAATGCTTCCTAACATTCTTACTGCTCACCAGCAATTGGCTGTTACTGGGGGAGTACAGTGGGGGCTTTTCCTTTGTGTAAGCACTAACTGTCCCTTTTATAGATTATTGCCTCCAGAGGCTTGAGGCACAGGCCGGAAATATGTGCTCGTAGGGGGGAATGAGGTCCATTAGCACTCCATTACACTTGCCAATGGACTATAAGGTTGTGCTTTCTTTCATCCACTAGGGTACACTGGAACAGTCTTCTACAGTAGGGGTGTGAAGCTTGCAACCGGAGGTGTGGCACAATCTAAAAATGAGCATTGTCTGCACAGCTGGCTCCTCCCCTTCACATCCCTCGGTTTGAAAAATTTTGCTGGAGGTACAGCATGTGGGGCATTGAGCTCCTAAACTATTAAGAAAATGTGCTGCATCTCCCTATGAAAAGGCTTTTGCTTCTGGCATCATAGAATTTCCTGGGAAGTTAAGGCTGGCTGCGATCAGCGGGCTAATGCAGGCATGATGCTGTGCAGAGGAACAATGGGGCAGATGAAAAGTACCAGCCAACCAGCTGCGCACTGCCATATTAATGGCTATTTGAAAAATGTCAGGAGCTGATTGGCTGGTACTTTCTCCCTTCACTTCCTCTCTTCAAGACTTAACAAATCGCCCCAATGTTCTGTAATGTACTGAAACATCTGTCAGCCAAACCACAAGTTCATGTTCTTCAATGCTCAAGGATGTGCCCCATTGCCCAGTCCTGTGATTGCTGCATTCCTGATGAAGCATAAATCCACCGGACTTTTTCTGTGTGCATAGCAATACATAGTCCCTAGGCCTTACAGTAATGAGGGTTCTGCAATCTGTACATTTAGCGTCATGCCACTTTATGACTTGGCAGCTAGATGCTCCTAGATCCTACCAACTCAGAAATGCAGCAAGATAGGTGGGCACTTGGTAATTACTGTCTGCAATAGACAAGCCCACCTAGCTTGTGAGCAGGGCCTTCCTACCTCTGACTGTAATTACCCAGTTTTGTCTTATGACTGTCCAGTTGTAAAGGAATCTGCTGTGCTCTATAAGAAACCATTAATAAATAAATGGCATCATGTAAACGCGCTCTCCTGTGGCCGACAGTGGGTCCATATACTTGGCTGTACGTGGTGGTGTCACATGTGCATTTTGTGCCTTGTATAGAACTGTATCTTGTATTTGACACTGACGTCCTGTCTTGCGGCAGCTCTGTCATGGATTCTTAGGTTGTGGTCTCTCGAAAAGCCCATGTAATTGGTAACCTAGAGCCTGGTTTGAAAATCTGTAGGGGCAGATTCAAATTGGTTACGGAAGCCTCCGTGGCTGGTTGCTTGTGCATAAGGCAAATTCTGCCTACAACCTGTAAAGCTGTGAACAGAATCTACCTATGGCAGTGGTTCTCAAACTGTGTTCTGTGGCACCCTGGGGTGCCTCAGGACACTTGCAGGGGTTCCCTGGTTAAGTGGTTTAGGACCAATTCAGACTATGGTCAATGTAATAGGCAAAACCAGTGCTGGTGGCTGTCAATCAAACTATGTGAACAAACAAAAGCAAATCCTGTCCCTCACCACACAACTGACCCTAAGTGTGACGTATGAACACAATTTACTCATTTTATTTTTTCTAAATTTCTCCAGCTTTTGGCATAAGGGTGCCATGAAAACAATTCTGATACTGTAGGGCGCTGTGAGTCAAAAAAGTTTGGGAACCACTGGTCTAGTGTAATGCACAGGAAAATGCAAGACAACCTGCCAACAGCTAAGGAGTCTGCCCTGTAGTAAGGCAGAGGTTTGCTTTTATTGTAACTTGTGTTCACATGTGGTCATCCTACCCTGCAACATGGTGCTGAACACGTTAACCTGTTCCCAGCACACAATGCTTTCTGAGGTTGCTCTGACCGTCTGTCACAGGATGATTTAGATTTGTGAATACTAGAAGTCCAGTCATTTTTAGTTTTCCCTGCCCAGGTTGTCCATGAATATTATACTTGTACTTTCTTGTCTGAGTAATAGGTCCGTTTAGACTCTTTGGTGTTAAATCTAGCACATCTGTGTAACGGCCTGCTTGCATTCTGCCGTTTGAATGGACTGGTCACACTGCCATGCTTCTGGGCCGTATTGTCGCCTAGTCCTGATGTAAAAGCTCTATATGGAACATGTGCGAGGCTATATAGAGCTGATATATAATGCAATGTTTTATGAAGACTGGTGGCTGCGTGAGGGCATAGTAACTTAATCCTGCTTTTGGAACCATTCAGTTACTCTAACTCTGAATTCTGTTTTCTAGCTGGAAATGTCCTTTTTCTATGTGCCTGTTTAATGCACACTAACTTTATTTTAAATTTTTATTTTTTTTGTATACCGGACACAATCTCATCTATACCCTTATAGTGAGATCACTATATACTTCCATTCTATACAGACTACCTACCCTCAAATCTTTCTCTCTTCCTCTAGAAAGCCAAGATGGAAGCAGCCAATAATTCGGTGATGGCCTCTGGGGATTTTGCGGAGGAACTGACATGCCTCTTGTGCAATGAGCTCTTCAAGGATCCAGTCATGGTTGACTGTGGCCACAACTTCTGCCGCAACTGCATCGACAAGGCCTGGGAAGGTCAAGATTCCTTTACTTGCCCTGACTGCAAGGATGTCATAACGGAGAAAAGACACACCACCAACCGAGCCCTAGCTAACCTGGTGAAGAAGACTGTTGGATCCTCTGCTGTCTCGACCCCTTCAAGGCCTGAAAAAGCCAAGCCTACGGAGAACTGTCCTGAGCATGATGAGAGGCTGAAGCTGTACTGCAAGGACGACGGGACTCTGAGCTGTGTCATCTGCCGGGACTCACTGAAACACGCAAGTCACAATTTCCTGCCCATCATGGATGCAGTGGATGTGTACAGGGTAAGTTGTGAGGTAACCAAAGCATTTCAGAGTTGTTCTAATCTATGACTTGTATTTACCTTGTTCACATTGCCTCCCCTCCAGACGGAGCTGTCTGCCATAGTGGCTCCACTAGAAGAAGCCTTGAAGGTGACTGAACAGCTGACCAATCAGCAGAGTGAAAAAGTTGAGCAGCACAGAGTAAGTGATCTCATACAGAGAAGTGGGGGGGTTGTAAGTTACTGCTGGTACCCATCAATATGTAGGTCTATGTGAAGCCAGTTGGGACGGCACTGAGGGATCTCCTGCAGAAACATCAGGTCTCTGGTCTGATTCTCTCCCCTCTCTGTGCCCTTAGACGAATGTATCTGACTACAAGCAGCACATTGTGTCTGAGTTTGAGAAGCTGCACTCTTTCCTGAAGCAACGCGAGGAGAAGCTTCTGGAACAGCTTAATGAGCAGGGGGACAGTCTGCTGAAAGAAATGGAGTCCAACATGGTCAAGATGCAGGAGAACAGGGACAACATTAAGCAGACCATATCGGTGGCTAACGAGAGGGTGAATGATAAGGACTCCATCTCTTTCCTCACAGTAAGTGGCCATACCTGCCAGGTTACACGGTCTGCTGTGACTGGCTATTGCTCTTTGTACGTTACCTCTAGTTTCCCACATTTGATGCCAAATAACCTTTCTGTTTTATTTCTGCAGGACATCAAAGCATTCATGGAGAAGTAAGTTTCCCGTACACTTCTATTGTCTAGTAGTTGACGTCTCGTGAGATTTATGTTGGTGTCTAGTACCTGTTATTCAATCTACCTCTTTCCTTCCAGGTGCCAGGAGCAGCAGAAAGAGGCCATTTCCTCCGGTAACACCCTTCTGTCCAAGGATCTGTGCCAGGGAACCTTCAAGGGGCCCATCCAGTACACAGTGTGGAAGCAGATGAAGTCTTTCGTTGTCCCATGTAAGTATTGCACAGTTTAGGAGTTTTGTATGTGTCTAGAGCGGAGCAATAGTCCACAGCCTGTAGGCCTTATCTGACATTATGAGCATCCAAAGAATCATTAAGAACAGACGGTGTAATACTTGTGATGTGTGGAGGAGTGCTCCACAGTAACACAAAACCATGGGGGTGTATGTTTAGCTACTTCAGGATCCTGTCCTACAAATGATGGGGGCTTCATCTGCCTCTAATGGAGTCTGGAGATTAGTAACAAATATCAGTGCTAGTGCTATCAGCAAAATATCAGGGCTAGTTGGTTGGACACTATAAATTACTCCTGCTTTCAATTCCTCATGGTAAAACCCCAAGCGAGTCCGATGGTGCTCCTGCTGGACTTCCTGTAGCAGCAGCAAGCTGTAGCTGAAGGGCCTAGTTCTTTGGTTATAAGGTCTATTGCACTCTAGTTAATTCCTTCTGGATCTTTCACTCCTATAATCTTTGTAAGTATCATGACTTGTCTAATCATTTGCTAACCCCTTATAAAATCACAAGCCACCATAGCTTGCAGGAAGAAGTTCCAGTATTTATCACTTCCATAAAGTTGGTGACCCAAGAAAAGCAGTTACAAAGACTACTCCGTTTTGGTCATTAGGGGAAGGTATGGTTCACTGCAGGCAGTCATACCCACCTACAACTCTATGGTTTGGGTTCCTCCAATCCCACAGGTCATGAAGCAAGAAACTCCTCCCTAACTTCAGGGACGACTGTCCTTATATGTAATCCACGCTGTCAGCTTAACTGTTCGCTGACAATGGTGGCAGTTAGTGTAGGTGCTGGAGTCCTGCTGGACTTTGCGTGAACCCTATGATGTGGTGTTGCTGGGAGTAGCAACTACTGCTGGATTTGGCATGTACCCATGAACTGTTCATGTTTGAGATGTTAAGGCAACATAAACATGGCTTGGATATCCCCAGTCCCCTGGCTAGCACAGTATTTACACTTAGTCTGCGTTGGTGGGCTTTGAGGCAGGGCTGTGGAAGCTACAGTGCGAGACACAAATTATATTCCATGCCCATGATGGGAGTTAACCATTAGTTTCAAAGTGCTTGCAGTATAACCCTTTTAGGATATCTCCAGTTATTGGACCTACACTCTTATGTGAGTAACCTTAACCCCATGTGTAAAGGAGGTACCAGGAATAACTCCAGATCTCTGCTATACAACTGGGCTTTTAATCGTCATGATAACTTTGAATCATTCTCTATTTTGCATGATGTGCTTTTTATATTCTGGACATCTGTCATGACCTGGTCTGTGAAATCTCTTTCTCTAAGGCAGGGGTGGGGAATTTGCGGCCCTCCCAGCTGTAGAACTACACATCCTAGCATACTGTGCAACTGTTTTAGCATGGCCAAATAGCAAAACTGTATCAAGACATGATGGTATGTGTATTTCAACAGCTGGGGGGGCCAAAGGTTCCCCCACCCCTGCTCTTAAGGCCAGGTTTCTATGCAGGCAGTCCATCTCCAGTTCTTTAATGCCCATATTCATGTGTACTCAAGTCGCTTTTGCTGGGATCCTTTAGGAGATGCTCAGTTTAATACTTGTAATGAACCCCTTGGCTAGGAGTGGTGACTATTTCTACAGTGTCCTCTTCTGGACCCTGTGGGGTATGGACAGGGCAGCAACCTCACAAGGTATTGGTTCGCTAACTTTGTTACAATTAAAAATAATTGTCAGCTACCCATTATGGTAAGATTTATTCCCTTGTGATATCTATGTGTAACTATATCTCTTGTGTCCTAGAGGATGCTGGGGTCCATATTAGTACCATGGGTTATAGACGGGTCCACTAGGAGCCATTGGCACTTTAAGAACTTGAGTGTGGGCTGGCTCCTTCCTTTATGCCCCTCCTACCAGACTGTTTAGAAAATGTGCCCAGAGGAGCCAGTCACAGCTAGGGGAGCTCCTAGAGCTTTAGTTTTGTTTTGGGGGGGGGGGGTTCCCCAGAGTTATTTAGACACAGGGAGGCTGCTGGCAACAGTCTCCCTGCTTCGTGGGACTACGGGGGGGTGTAGTGTCCACCCTGCGGGGTCTGAGCCACCATCTCCGCTGACAGGACATTAGCTCCTGAGGGTGATGATCACTAGCCGCCCCAGGCGACCGCTCACTCCCCCAGCATGGCCCCACCCCCTTACAGAACCAGAAGATTCAGGTGGGGAGTGAGTCACCGACCCCCTTACAAGCGGGAAGATGGTGGCAACAGAGTGGGAGCACAGTATTAACTGCGCTCCAGAGGCTCAGCAGTACATAGTACGTCGCTGTGAAGGGTGCCCTGAGCCAGTGCCGATACCTTACAGTAGTCTACATGTCTGTCAGGGACCTCGGTAACGCTGCCAGCACTAACATCAGGCCAGTATAAAACTGAAGAGCGGGAAGCAGTGCTATGTTCAGGGGGCGGAGCTTCTCCTCAGAGCAGACCCAGCGGCATTCAGTGCCATTTTCCTACCTGCTGACGGAGAGCTGCCCCTCCAAGCAACTCCAGCTATCCTGTGCGGTACCAAGGGGTTGTAGAGGGGGGCTGTGTAAAGTCTGTGTAGTCTATTAAGGTGCTCAGATAGCGCTGGTAGTGTAATTTCTACCTCAAACAGCGCTGTATGGGTTGGCTCCAATCGGTCTCTGTGGCATACTGGGGGGGGGGGGGGGGGAGGAGGACTGTCTGACATTTCCCTGTGTGGGTGTTTAATATCTCCCATAGCCATGTCTAGGGGCTCGGTGTCCTATGCTGCAGAGGATGTTTCCTCTTGGGAGAAGGCCTTTCCATGTACACAGGAATGTAATGCCCTGTCTCAGATCCCTGTTACTGAGCCTGAGTGGTTAACCTCTATTAAAGGAATGATCTCTCAGATCTTGCAAATACTGAGACAAACTCAGGCATTCAAGAAATCTATGGCAGTTTGGTCAGGTTCTGTTCCTATTCCTGCAAAATCCGCTAGCATGTTCCCACAGAAATGTGCTCTTGCCCAAATTATGCAAGATGACACTGATACTGCAGACTGATCGGATGTTCTGAGGGGGGTGGCATCCCTTGCAAAAGGGGTGCAGCTCATGATTGAGGCCATTAGAGATGTGTTAAACATTAATGACACGCTACCTGAGCAGGTTGAGGAGGCTTACTTCACGGACTATAAGAAAGCGCCGCTAACCTTCCCTGCGGCTAAAGAATTGAATGCTATTTTTGAAAAATCCTGGAAAAACCCAGAGAATTCCAGAGCCCGATAAGGGTTCTGGTTGTTTTTCCTTCCCTGAGGAAGATAAGGGGGGGAAATGGGAAAACCCACCCATAGTTGACGCATGTCTCCAGACTGTCTAAAAAGGTGGTTTTACCTGTTCCTGGATTTACTGCATTAAAAGAACCGGCTGATCATAAGATTGACACTACGCTCAAATCCATTTACACTGCTTCAGGAGTGGCGTTAAGGCCCACTATTGCCTGTGCATGGATTTCTAAAGCCATAGTAAAGTGGTCAGGCACATTACTAGAGGATTTGGTTACAATGTATAGAAGCGACTTTGAATTGTTTCTGCGTAACATACAGGATTCTGGAAGGTTCTTGGTGGACTCCATGAAGGACCTGGGTACGCTGAATGCGTGGATATCTTCCATGTCAGTATCTGCTCACAGGGACTCTGGCTACGCCAGTGGTCTGTAGACATGGAATCCAGGAATAGTGTGGAGAGCCTACCCTGCACAGGTCAGGCTCTATTTGGGGAAGCATTGGATGTGTGAATTTCCACGGCAACCTCTGGTAAGTCACCTTTCTCTAACGTCCTAGTGGATGCTGGGAACTCCGTAAGGACCATGGGGAATAGCGGGCTCCGAAGGAGGCTGGGCACTCTAGAAAGATCTTAGACTACCTGGTGTGCACTGGCTCCTCCCACTATGACCCTCCTCCAAGCCTCAGTTAGATTTCGTGCCCGGCCGAGGTTGGATGCACACTAGGGGCTCTCCTGAGCTCTTAGAAAGTTATAGTCTTAGAATTTGTTCTTTTCAGTGAGACCTGCTGGCAACAGGCTCACTGCAGCGAGGGACTAAGGGGAGAAGAAGCGAACTCGCCTGCTTGCAGCCGGATTGGGCTTCTTAGGCTACTGGACACCATTAGCTCCAGAGGGATCGACCGCAGGCCCAGCCTTGATGTTCGGTCCCGGAGCCGCGCCGCCGTCCCCCTTACAGAGCCAGAAGCAAGAAGATGGTCCGGAAAATCGGCGGCATGAAGGCTCAGTCTTCACCAAGGTAGCGCACAGCACTGCAGCTGTGCGCCATTGCTCCTCATACACACTTCACACTCCGGTCACTGAGGGTGCAGAGCGCTGGGGGGGGGCGCTCTGAGGCAGCAATAAAAACACCTTGGCTGGCAAAAATACTTCAATATATAGCCCCAGGGGCTATATATGAGGTAAATACCCCTGCCAGAAGTCCATAAAAAACGGGAGAATAGGCCGCGAAAAAGGGGCGGAGCCTATCTCCTCAGCACACTGGCGCCATTTTCCCTCACAGCTCCGTTGGAGGGAAGCTCCCTGGCTCTCCCCTGCAGTCTACAAGGGTTAAAAAAAGAGAGAGGGGGCACTAAATTTAGGCGCAGTATACATTATATATATAGATATAAAGCTATAGGGGACATAACTCAGTTAGTCCCTGCAGTATATAGCGCTCTGGTGTGTGCTGGCATACTCTCACTCTGTCCCCCCAAAGGGCTTTTGTGGGTCCTGTCCTCGTTTAGAGCATTCCCTGTGTGTCTGCGGTGTGTCGGTACGGCTGTGTCGACATGTTGAATGAGGAGGCTTATATGGTGACGGAACAGAGGCCGATATATGTGATGTCGCCCCCTGTGGGGCCGACACCAGAGTGGATAGAGAGGTAAAAGGTATTAACCGACAGTGTCAACTCCTTACATAAAAGGGTGGATGACGTAACAGCTGTGGGACAGCCGGCTTCGCAGCCCGCGCCTGCCCAGGCGTCTCAAAGGCCATCAGGGGCTCAAAAACGCCCGCTCTCTCAGATGGCAGACACAGATGTCGACACGGAGTCTGACTCCAGTGTCGACAAGGTGGAGACATATACACAATCCAATCCGTGACTTGATCCCGGCAATAAAAAATGTGTTATACATTTCTGACTTTAACCTCTATAAATGGGTTTTAGGTTTGGGGAGAAAAAACAGGCAGTGTTTTGTTCCCCCATCAGATGAATAAATGAAGTGTGTGAAAACCGTGGGTTCCCCCGTTAAGAAACTGGTAATTTATAAAAAGTTACTGATGGCGTACCCTTTCCCGCCAGGAGGATAAGTTACGCTGGGAGATATCCCCTAGGGTGGATAAGGCGCTCACACGTTTGTCAAAAAAGGTGGCACTGCCGTCTTAGGATACGGCCACTTTAATAGGTACCTGTTGATAAAAAACAGGAGGCTATCCTGAAGTCTGTATTTACACACTCAGGTACTAGACTGAGACCTGCAGATAGTGCTGCTGCAGCGTGGTTGGTGACCCTGTCAAACAGGGATAATAGTTGGCAAACATAAAAACATATTAAAGACGTTGTCTTATATATGGGGGATGCACAGAGGGATATTTTGCCGGCTGGCATCCAAAATAAATGTAATGTCCATTCTGTCAGGAGGGTATTAGAGACCTGTCACTGGACAGGTGATGCTGACTTAAAAAGCGCATAGAGAGCCTTATAAGGGTGAGGAATTATTTGGGGATGGTCTCTGGGACCTCGTATCCACAGCAACTGCTGGGAAGAAATAATTTTACCTCAGGTTTCCTCACAGAAAAAGGTACAGTCCTTTCGGCTTCAGAAAAGCAAGCGGGTCAAATGGCGCTTCCTTTCTGTACAGAGACAAGGGTAGAGGGAAAAAGCTGCACCAGTCAGCCTGTTCCCAGAATCAAGATTCTTCCCCCGCCTCCTGTGAGTACACACCATGACGCGGGTGCTCCACAGGTGTAGCCAGGTACGGTGGGGGGCCGCCTCAAAAATTTCAGCAATTAGTGGGCTCGCTCACAGGTGGATCCCTGTTTCTTCCAAGTAGTATTTCAGGGGTACAAGCTGGAATTAGAGATGTCTCCCCCCAGCCGTTTCCTAAAATATGCCTTGCTGACAACTCCCTCAGGCAGGGAGGCTGTGCTAGAGGCAATTAATAAGCGGTATTCCCAGCAGGTAATACTCAAGGTGCCCCTACTTCAACAAGGACGGGGTTACTATTCCACACGGGTTGGGGTACCGAAACCGCATGGTTCGGTGTGACCCATTTTATATTAAAATCCTTGAACATAAAAAAAATTCAAGTTCAAGATGGAATCGCTCAGGGCGGTTATTGCAAGCCTGGACGAGGGGGATTACATGGTATCCCGGGACATCAAGGATGCTTACCTGCATGTCCCCATTTACCATCCTCGCCAGGAGTACCTCAGATTTGTGGTACAGGATTACCATTACCAAGTCCAGACACTGCCGTTTGGACTGTACATGGCACCGAGGGTGTTTTATCAAGGTAATGGCCGAAATGATGATACTCCTTCAAAAAAAAGGGAGTTGTAATTATCCCGTATTTGGACAATCTCGTTATAAGGGCGAGGTCCAAGGAGCAGTTGGTAGTCGGGGTAGCACTATTTTGGAAAGTGCTACAACAGCATAGGTGGATTCTAAACAGTCCAAAGTCACAGCTGGTTCCTATGACACGTCTACTGTTCCTGGGGATGGTTCTGGACATAAACCAGAAATAGTGTTTCTCCCGGAGGAGAAAGCCAAGGAGTTGTCATCTCTAGTCAGAGACCTCCTGAAACCAAAATAGGTAGCGGTGCATCATTGCACGCGAGTCCTGGGAAAAATGGTAGCTTCTTACGAAGCAATCCCATTAGGCAGGTTCCATACAAGAACTTTTCAGAGGGACCTGTTGGACAAGTGGTCCGGATCGCATCTTCCGATGCATAGGCTGATAACCCTGTCTTCAAGGACCAGGGTATCTCTACTGTGGTGGCTGCAGAGTGCCCATCTTCAAGAGGGCCGCAGGTTCGGCATACAGGACTAGGTCCTAGTGACCATGGATTCCAGCCTTTGAGGCTGGGGGGCAGTCACATAGGGAAGAAACTTCCAGGGACTTTGGTCAAGTCAGGTTATTTCCCTACACATAAATATTCTGGATCTGAGGGCCATTTAAAATGCCCTGAGGCCAGCAAGGCCTCTGCTTCAAAACCAGCCGGTACTGATCCAATCAGACAACATCACGGCAGTCGCCCATGTAATCAACAGGGCGGCACAAAAAGCAGGATGGCGATGGCAGAAGCCACAAGGATTCTCCGATAGGCGGAAAATCATGTGTTAGCACTGTCAGCAGTGTTCATTCCCGGAGTGGACAACTGGGAAGCAGATCTTCTCAACAGACACGACCTCCACCCGGGAGAATGGGGACTTCCTCCAGAAGTCTTCCAATAGGATTGTACACCATTGGGAAAGGCCACAGGTGGACATGATGGCGTCCGCCTTAACAAAAAGCTATAAAAGATATTGCTCCAGGTCAAGGGACCCTCAGGCGATAGCTATGGACGCTCTGGTAACACCGTGGGTGTACCAGTCGGTTTAGGTGTTCTCCCCTCTGCCTCTCATACCAAAGGTACTGAGAATAATAAGAAGGCGAGGAGTAAGAACGATACTCGTGGATGGCCAAGAAGAGCTTGGTACCCAGAACTTCAAGAATTTATATCAGAGGACCCATAGCCTCTGCCACTCAGTCAGGACCTGCGGCAGCAGGGGCCCTGTCTGTTCCAAGACTTACCGCGGCTGCGTTTGACGGCATGGCGGTTGAACGCCGGATCCTGAAGGAAAAGGGCATTCCGGAGGAAGTAATTCCTACGCTTACTAAAGCCAGGAAAGAGGTTACAGCAACTCATTATCACCGCATATGGCGAAAATATGTTGCATGGTATGAGGCCGAAAGGGCCCCAACAGAGGAATTTCAACTAGGTCGATTTCTGCATTTCCTGCAAGCAGGAGTGACTATGGGCCTTAAATTGGGTTCCATTAAGGTACAGATCTCGGCTCTGTCGATTTTCTTTCAAAAAAGAACTCGCTTCAGTACCTGAAGTTCAGACATTTATAAAAGGAGTGCTGCATAGTCAGCCCCCGTTTGTGCCTCCTGTGGCACCTTGGGATCTCAACGTGGTGTTGAGTTTTCTTAAAATCACATTGGTTTGAACCACTAAAAACCGTGGATCTGAAATATCTCACATGGAAGGTGGTTATGTTATTGGCCTTGGCTTCTGCCAGGCGAGTATCAGAATTGGCGGCTTTGTCTTGTAAAAGCCCTTATTTGATTTTCCATATGGATAGGGCAGAATTGAGGACTCGTCCCCAGTTTCTCCCTAAGGTGGTGTCAGCGTTTCACCTGAACCAGCCTATTTGGTGCCTGCGGCTACTAAGGATTTGGAGGACTCCAAGTTGCTAGACGTTGTCAGGGCCCTGAAAATATATGTTTCCAGGACGGCTGGAGTCAGAAAATCTGACTCGCTGTTTATCCTATATGCACCCAACAAGCTGGGTGCTCCTGCTCCTAAGCAGACTATTGCTCGTTGGATTTGTAGTACAATTCAGCTTGCACATACTGTGGCAGGCCTGCCACAGCCAAAATCTGTCAATGCCCATTCCACAAGGAAGGTGGGCTCATCTTGGGCGGCTGCCCGAGGGGTCTCGGCTTTACAACTTTGCCGAGCAGCTACTTGGTCAGGGGCAAACACGTTTGCAAAATTCTACAAATTGGATACCCTGGCTGAGGAGGACCTGGAGTTCTCTCATTCGGTGCTGCAGAGTCATCCGCACTCTCCCGCCCGTTTGGGAGCTTTGGTATAATCCCCATGGTCCTTACGGAGTTCCCAGCATCCACTAGGACGTTAGAGAAAATAAGAATTTACTCACCGGTAATTCTATTTCTCGTAGTCCGTAGTGGATGCTGGGCGCCCATCCCAAGTGCGGTTTATCTGCATTACTTGTACATAGTTGTTGTTAACTAAATCGGGTTACTGTTGAGCCATCTGTTGAGAGGCTCTATTGTTTCATACTGTTAACTGTGTTTCATATCACGAGTTGTACGGTGTGATTGGTGTGGCTGGTATGAGTCTTACCCGGGATTCAAAATCCTTCCTTATTGTGTACGCTCGTCCGGGCACAGTACCTAACTGAGGCTTGGAGGAGGGTCATAGTGGGAGGAGCCAGTGCACACCAGGTAGTCTAAGATCTTTCTAGAGTGCCCAGCCTCCTTCGGAGCCCGCTATTCCCCATGGTCCTTACGGAGTTCCCAGCATCCACTACGGACTACGAGAAATAGAATTACCGGTGAGTAAATTCTTATTTTCCTTCCCTCTGCTATGCCTCCTACGCAGAAACCTTTTTCTTCAGCTGCATCGCAGTCCTTTCAGACCGCTAGGGCAAAAAAGTCCAAGCCTCCTACCACCTTCTTTAGAGGGTTGTGCAAAGAACCAGCAACCTGCTTATGGTGCCTCAAAATTCTCTGCATGACGGTGGACCACACAGCCTGGAGTATGGTTTGGTGGGTGTGAGACTCGGATGTTTCAGACCCGTCTGGGTGTTGTTGGGCCTGGATCCCTGGGTACAGGATATTGTGTTCCAGGGGTACAGACTGGAGTTTCAAGAACTCCTGTCTCACTGATTCTTCAAATCAGGGCTTGCTGACACAGGACCATCCTACAGGAAGCCATCCTAAAATTGGAGAAGTCACAGGTCATTATTTCAGTTCCACCTCATATGCAAAACAAGGGTTGTTCAAACCTTTTTGTGGTACTGAAACCGGATGGCTCGGTCAGACTGACTGAGCTTGAAATTGCTGAACCCTTACCTGAAGGTCTTCAAATTCAAAATGCAGTCTCTCAGAGCAGTGATCTCAGGTGTGGAGGAGGGAGCGTTTTTGGTATCCCTGGATATCAAGGATGCGTACCTCCACATCCCGATTTTGTCTGCCGCACCAGGCTTATCTCAGATTTGCACTGTTAGACAGTCACTCTCAATTGCAGGCGCTGCCATTTGGCCGTTCCACAGCACTGAGGGTGTTAACCAAGGTGATGGCAGAGATGATTCTCCTCTGCAGACAGGGGGTGAACATAGTTCCATATCTGGACGATCTAGGGAGATGTTGCAGTCTGTGGTACTCATGACTAATCTGCTCAGGGAACATGGTTGGATCCTGAACCTTCCAAAACCACATTCGGAGCAGACAAGGAGATTCTTTTCTGGGAATGATCCTCGACACAGAAGTGCAGAGGGTGTTTCTGCCAGAGGAGAAAGCATTGGTGTATCAAACAATGGCCCGGGACGTCCTGAAGCCAGCCTGGGTAATCATTCATCAGTCCATTCACCCTCTGGGGTAGATGGTTGCTTCTTACGAGGCTCTACAGTACGGAAGGTTTCATGCTCTGTCCTTCCAACTGGATCTCCTGGAC
Organism: Pseudophryne corroboree; assembly: GCF_028390025.1. NCBI lineage: Eukaryota > Metazoa > Chordata > Amphibia > Anura > Myobatrachidae > Pseudophryne > Pseudophryne corroboree. Next base: position 494,637,242 of record NC_086450.1, read on the forward strand.
AAGTGGTTGGGTTCTCATCTACACATGCACCAGAGAATACGTCTGTCGCCGAATACCAGGATCTCTTGTGGCTGCAAATACCTCACCACCTGAAGGGCTGCAGGTTTGGGATTCTGGACTGGACCCTTCTAACCACTGATGCAAGTCCCTGGGGCTGGGGCGCAGTCACGGGATACCTTCCAAGGAAGGTGGTCAAGCCTGGTATACAGTCTTCCAGTAAACATTCTGGAACTAAGCCGTCTACAACTGTCTTCTCCAAGAGGCTCATCTGCGAGATTGAGCCATTCAACTGCAGTCGGACAATGTAACAACGGTGGCTTACATAAACAGACAGGGTGGAACGAAGAGCAGAGCTGCGTTATCAGAGGTAACCATCATCCTCTGTGCAGAAAAACACATGTTGGCGCTGTCCGCAATCTTCATTCCAGGAGTAGACAACTGGGAAACAGACTTCCTCAGCAGACATTATCTCCATCCAGGAGAGTGGGGTCTCCATTTGGAGGTGACAGATCTTTGGGGAGTACCTCAAATAGACAAGATGACCTCCCGTCTCAACAAAAAGCTTTGGCGGTATTGCTCCAGGTCAAGGGACCCACAAGCTGTGGCAGTGGATGCCTTGGTGGCTATGTGGGTGTTCCAGTCAGCGTAAGTGTTTCCTTCACTTCAACTCATTCCAAGAGTTTTAAAACTCATAAGGAGAACAATAGTTCAGGCAATACTCATTGCTCCGGACTGGCCAAGAAGGGCTTGGTATGCGGGTCTTCTGCTGGAAGATCCGAGGCCTCTTCCTCTTCGGAGGACCTACTGCAATAGGGGCCGTTCGCTTATCAAGACTTACTGCGGCTACGTTTGTCGGCATGGAAGTTGAACGCCAGATATTGGCTTGGAAGGGCATTCCGAACAAGGTTATTCCTTCCCTGATAGAGGCTAGAAAAGGCGTAACGTCTAAACCAGAGGTTCTCAAACTCTGTCCTCGGGGGCACACACAGTGCATGTTTTGCAGGTCTCCTCACAGAATAGCAAGTGAAATAATTAGCTCCACCTGTGGACCTTTTAAAATGTGTCTGTGAGTAATTAATACACCTGTGCACCTGCTGGGTTACCTGCAAAACATGCACTGTGTGTGCCCCCGAGGACCGAGTTTGAGAACCTCTGGTCTAAACGTTACCATCACATTTGGAAAAAGTATTTATCTTGTGTCTAAGAAGTTTCTTACGGTGGAGTTTCAATTAGGACGGTTTCTCTTCCTGCAAGCAGGTGTGGATATGGGCCTGAGGTTGGGATCTGTAAAGGTCCAGATTTTGGCCCTATCCATTTTCCCCCCCCAGAAACTGGCTCCCCTCCCTGAGGTTCAGACTTTCTTGAAAGGGGTTCTGCACATCCAGCCTCCCTTTGTGTCGCCTACGGCACCCTGGGATCTTAACGTGGTGTTACAGTTCCTCCAATCAGATTGGTTTGAGCCTCTACAGGAGGTTGAGGTCAAGTTTCTCACATGGAAGGCTGTCACGTTGTTTGCCTTAGCTTCTGCTAGACGTGTTGGAGTTGGGGGCTTTGTCTTGTAAAAGCCCTTACTTGATCTTCCATGAAGATAGAGCGGAGTTCCGGACCAGTCAACGGTTTCTTCCTAAAGTTGTGTGGCTTTTCATATCAACCAACCTATTGTGCCAGTTTCTACTGACTTCTCAATATCTTGAACGTCCTTGGATGTTGTAAGGGCTCTTAAGATCTGTGAAGAGGACTGCTCGTCACAGAAAATTGGACTATTTGTCCTGTATGATCCTAAGAAAATTGGATGTCCTGCTTCTAAGCAGACGATCTCTCGCCGTATCAGGTTCACTATCCAGCATGCGTATTCTACACCAGGCTTGCTGTGTCCCAAGATCTGTTAAGGCCCACTCTACTCATAAGGTGTGTTCTTCCTGGGCAGCTGCCCGGGGTGTCTCTGCTTTACAACTTTGCCGAGCGGCTACTTGGTCTGGGTCGAACATGTTTGCCAAGTTCTAAAAGTTTGATACTTTGGCCGCTGAGGACCAAAAGTTTGGTCAGTCAGTTCTGCAGGAGCTCCGCGCTCTCCCTCCTGTTCTGGGCGCTTTGGTACATCCCATGGTACTAATATGGACCCCAGCATCCTCTAAGACATAAGAAAATAGGATTTTAATTACCTACCGGTAAATCCTTTTCTCGTAGCCGTAGAGGATGCTGGGCGCCTGCCCAGTGCTTTGTTATCCTGCAGTGGTTATATGGTTCAGTATGACTTTGTTCTTAGGTACTGCCTTGTTGTTTTAGTAATGTTTCAGCTGTTGCTGAGTTTCAAGCTAGTTAGCTTGGGTTGCCTTGTGTGAGCTGGTGTGAATCTCGCCACTATCTGTAAAATCCTTCTCCCGAAGATGTCTGTCTCCTTGGGTAGTTTCTAGACTGTCTGGTAGGAGGAGCATAGAGGGAGGAGCCAGTCCACACTATTAAACTCTTAAAGTGCCAGTGGCTCCTAGTGGACCAGTCTATACTCCATGGTACTAATATGCACCCCAGCATTCTCTACAGACTACAAGAAAAGTATTTTAATTTCCTACCTGTAAATCCTATTATATTGCTTATTAAAATGTATTCTGTTCCTCAGATCTGTCTCCGATGTTGTTGGACCCTAGCACTGCGCACCCTAACTTGGTACTGTCCGATGGGCTGTCCAGTGTTAAATATGTGGATACCAAGCTCCCCCTCCCTGACAATCCCAAGCGTTTCAGCCAGTGCATCCTTGTGTTGGGATCTGAGGGTTTCAGTTCAGGCCGCCATTACTGGGAGGTAGATGTGGGAGATAAAACCGCTTGGGATGTCGGCATGGCCAGCGAGTCCAGCAACCGTAAGGGTAAGATCAAGCTGAACCCCAAGAATGGGTACTGGGCAATTTGGCTGAGGAATGGTAATGCGTACAAGGCCCTTGAGTCTCCTTCCAAGACCCTCGTCCTAAAATCCAAACCAAAGAAAATTGGTGTCTATGTGGATTACGAAGGTGGTCAGATATCGTTCTACAATGCGGATGACATGTCTGCCATCTACACGTTCAATGCGACCTTCACTGAGAAGCTGTACCCCTACCTGTCTCCATTCCTGCACGATTCTGGCCGTAACGCAGAGGCCCTCCGTCTCATACAGAAGTGACCTTGTGGTGTGTGGTTGGAAACTCATTGCTGTTGGGGTGCTTCCTTAATTACACCCGCCTAATGTGATGCTCTGACATACCGTGTAAATGTTGCTGTTAGTGTTCTTGTGCATTTCTAGTGTTTGCTTTTATGTTCAGTTTTGAAAATAAAATCTGATTAATCTGGTATTAGTCATTCTTTCTTTCTGCAAGATGGGTGGATTATGCTTGTAAGTATCAATAAGTCTGAGGGTGTTGGGCAAGTCGCGGGTAGTATCAGACGTTGGTGGGGTACTCCAGCTCGGTGTGACACCTCGGTCTCATGAGAATACATACAATAGGTTGACTGTTAACACCACAATATCAACAAGGTTCAACTTATACTGCAGACACTGTTGAAATTGCATTTTAACCTTGAACTGCATCGTGGTGCCAACTTGCATGTCCCCCAGTCCTTTCATGGTCACCAGAAAGAACGGACCATAGGAGCTGCCTTCTCACTCCCTGCTTCCCCCTGCAGGATGAGGCCAGAGCAGAGGTTCCCTAACGCAGTCCTCAAGGCACCCCAACGGTCCAGGTTTTAAATGTATCTGTACTTGGCCACAGGTGACTTAATTAGCACCCAAGTCAATTTGATTTAACTATGTGCTGAGCCATGGATATACCTAAATCCTGGACTGGGGGTACCTTGTCGACTGCGTTGGGAAACCTGGATCAGTGTTAGATGTGTCCTCCTACATCTAGCATCAAGATGCCTGGTGTGAGCTGTCAGTTTTCGTGGAGAACACTAACCTAGCATTTCATAGGCACAGAATATACACAGGCCGTGTATCATTTTAATCAGTCTGCTGGTGGATCTTTGTATAGTGAAGTGAATTAGATGCATTTTCAGGTGGAAATGCCTGGCGTTAACGCACCCACAACTAGGTGCACCTGGAAAGGCTGTTTAACGTGACTACAGCATTGATGAGGACACATCTGTATATTTGCAGCAAGGGGCTTTGGGGGAACAACGGTCAATACATTACTAGGTTAGGTGGCTCCGGGGACTGGAATAGTAAGTCCTGGTGACCAGTATTCTGTTTATTTTCGAAGCACACAAGCTACAGTATTTGGTATGATTTCAGCTTGCATGGCTTAGTATATAGCAGAACAGTAATAAGAGCTGTTTCCTTTTCATCCACTAGGGGTCACTGGAGTACTCTTGGGATATGGATGGTGTTAGCAAGGACTGGGCACTGAATATTCAAATTTCAGTAACTCTCCTCCCCTCCATACTCCCAGTAATACCTCAGTGTTTTTTTGGTGCTCACATGGACAGGAAGCACAAGTGTGGACCTCCAGAGGGGGACATACATTTCTTTTTCATCCACTAGGGGTCACTGGAGTACTCTTGGGATATGGACGGCTTTAGCAGAACAAAGGCACTGAATATTTAAATTTAGAACTCTCCACCCCTCCATATCCCCGAGTACCTCAGTGTTTTTTCTGTGCTCACAGCACTAACAAGGCTTGTGTGGAGTTCCCACACTTAGTTGAAGATTTTATTAATTTTTCATTTTAACTTTTACTTTTTTCACTTGGCACATCCCTTCCCAGTTTCTGTAAAAACATGGGTCCGGGATAGTGCCGCTGCACGGACAGCGCATGGCGTGTCGGTCCTCACAAAGAGCACCCTCACAGGCAGCCTACTGCAAGAGCTGGACGGAGCTTACAGATAGAAGCCCCGTTGCAGCCATAAACTGAAGAGCTCGGAGCTTACAGATAGAAGCCCGTCGCAGGCCTCCCTACAACAAGGTATGCTGGGGAAACGGGGTGGTCAGCGCAGGCTGCCGCCCCGCTGTGTGGGGTCAGTGTTGTAATGCCGCCCGCTCCGTTCGGCCGCCCCAGACGCTCCGTCAGCGCTGTATTGCATGCCAGCGCTGAGAGGGGGAGAACCGCCGCAGCTCGGCTAGTGACGCCGGAAGCTGCTGCTCTGCAAGAAATGTCCCTCGCCTCCCTGCAATGAGCTTCCCGGCGCTCCCTGCTGAGACACAGCGCTACAGGGGGAAGGGGGGGGGGGGGACCTGGCTGATTACAGCGCGGCTGCAAGGGAATGTAAAGGGAAAGAATAGCACTGCCATATCTATATTAATAGAGACCTATATTAAACGGCAGGCAGAGCCTATATGCCTGTGATTATCACTGTATAATAGGCTATTGAGCCTATATTAACACTGGAGGCATGTATAGTAAACTGCCTGTGATTATCACTGTATAATAGACTATTGAGCCTATATTAACACTGCAGCAGGTATTGTAACCTGTCCTGTGATTATCAGTGTAAGCATGGCATGGGGGCCATTTTAGCCATGCTTCCTGTTCCAGTTTGTAATTCCAGAACATTCCTGCCCTACATCTCTACTTCACCGGAGGCGCAGGGGTGTTAGTGGGAATTTTGGTTCAGGTTTCACATAGGCTGGCCATGTGAACTGCATTTCAGCCATAAATATATATATATATATATAGCAAGTGTCGGTCCTTTGGCTATTGTGTTGTCTGTCTGCATAAGGAGTAAGGCTCCAGCACAGACTAAAAATAAGTTTTACTACAATGTCTGTACATAAATCTACCACATGTTCAGTATGTTTTGTAGGTTTCCACTCCGGAAGCCGGTTCATTCCCACATCCTATGTTAAGCATTGGCAATTCAAATTGACTCCGCTCGACAGGAGCGGTAAGATCGGAGTCTCGGAAGTTACTCCGCCAGCTCTAACGGAGGAGTCTCAGCCTTTCCAAAGGTCCAACTTCACTTTGGGTACCAGGGTGTTAATTTAACTGGTCTTATAATTTTTCTGCTATGTTGCAGTCTGACAATTCTATGTCAAACCTCACAGCGCTAAATACGAGTGAGGAGGCCACATTAGACCAGTAGTCAGATAGTGCGGGTTTTTGACAACCATACATTGCTAATGACCAGTGAGTCAGTCTCTGAAATTTACAGAGACTAAGGAGCCTCTAACATCTAATCCGTCGTATTTACTAAACGACAGATCTTCAATGGGCTTCTTATTTAGGATATCTTACTAAGATTTAAGTCTATTTACCCGATTCCACACAGTGACATCTAAATTGGAGAATCCGCCATTGGTGAATTCGTCTGTGTCAAACCTTATAAAGACCCAAGATACATTTGGGTCACTAGGGCGCTCTATGTATGGAAACAATGACGATCACGTTATATTTATCGTTAATCACATCTGAGAAGCTGCTGAGTATCTCTACAGCTTCTGCTTCCGCCTGTTAGCTCGCTTCTCGCTTTTCATCGTCGCTAGTTACAGCACGACAAGGCCAGAAGTTGTTTGGGGGAAAGTCTAATTTCTTTTTCATCCACTAGGGGTCACTGGAGTACTCTTGGGATATGGGTGGCTTAGCAGAAACAAAGGCACTGAATATTTAAATTTAGAACTCTCCACCCCTCCATATCCCAGAGTACCTCAGTGTACGACCTCAGTGTTTTTTCCGTGCTCACAGCACTAACCGGCTTGTGGGAGTTCCCACACTTTGTGGAAGATTTTATTAATTTTTCATTTTTACCTTTTAATTTTTACACTTAGCACATCCCTTCCCAGTTTCTGGAAAAACATGGGTCCGGGATGGTGCCGCTGCAAGGCAGCACATGGCGTGTCGGTCCTCACAAAGAGCACCCTCACAGCCACAGGCAGCCCACTGTCTCCTGCAACAGCTGGACGGAGCTTACACATAGAAGCCCCGTCGCAGCCATGATCTGAGGAGCTGGACGGAGCTTACAGATAGAAGCCCCGTCGCAGCCATGACCGGACGTCGCAGACCTTCCTACAAAAGGTATGCTGGGGGAAACGGGGCGGTCAGCGCAGGCTGCCGCCCCGCTGTGTGGGGTCCGTGGGTAAAGCCGACCGCTCACTACCGTGATAGCCGCTCCAGTGCCCCGTCTGCCGCTCCGACGCCCCACGCTCCGTCCCCCAACAGGCGATCTGTCCTCCCGCCAATGCGCCGCCCGCCACAACCGCCAGCGGTGCTCACACAGGGAGACCCGCCGCACAGAGGGAGACCCGCTGCAGTTTCGCTCCGTCAGCGGTGCTCTCAGAGACAGACCCGCGCAGCTTGCCTAGCGACGCCGCGCTCCGGCCAGCCGATCTCTGCTGCTCTGGACTATGGTCCCTCGCCTCCCTGCAATGAGCTTCCCGGCTCCCCGCTGAGACACAGCGCTACAGGGAGTACAGGGAAGGGGGGGGGGGGGAATGGGGGACCTGGCTGATTACTGCGTGGCTGCAGCTGCCAGATGCTGCAAGGGGAAAATCTAGAAGTTATTAATATTAACAGGCTGCCATATCTATAGAAGATATTAATACATAATTAACTGCAGGCAGAGCTTATATTAAATGTGACCTGCCTGTGATTGTATTGTAACCTGCATGTGATTATCAGTGTATACTAGACTGTGATTATCAGTGGCAGCAGGTATTGTGACTTCTCCTGTGAGTTTCAGTGTAAGCATGGCATGGGGGCCATTTTAATCATGTTTCCTGTTTCTTCCAGTGGTAATTCCAGAACATTCCTGCCCTACATCTCTACGCCACCGGAGGCGCAGGGGTGTTAGTGGGAATTTTGGTACAGGTTTCACATAGGCCCATGTAAACTGTATTTAGCCATAAAAATATATATATATATATATATATATATAATATATATATTACGCACCTTAAGTACACATTTTACTGAGTCGTGCAAGTGTCTGTCCTTTGGCTATTGTGGTGTCTGTGTGTATAAGGAGTAAGGCTCCAACACAGACTAAATATAAGGTTTACTACAATGTCTGTACATAAATCTACCACAGATTCAGTTGGTTTGTAGGTTTCCACTCCGGAAGCCGGGTCAGTCCCAGATCCTAGGTTAAGCATTGGCAATTCAAATTAACTCCGCTCGACAGGAGCGGTAAGATAGGAGTCTCGGAAGTTACTCCGCCAGCTCTAACGAAGGAGTCTGTCTTTCCAAAGGTCCAATTTCCCTTTGGGTACCAGGGTGTTCATTTAACTGGTCTTATAACTTAATGCAGTCTGACAATTATATGTCAAACCTCACAGCGATACCTACGAGTGAGAAGGGTACATTAGACCAGCAGTCAGATAGTGCGGGGTTTTGACAACCATACATTGCTAATAACCAGTGAGTCAGTGTCTCAATTTTTACAGAGACTAAGTAGACTCTAACATCTAATCCGTCGAATTTAATAAATCTTCAATGAGTTATTATTTAGAATATCTGACTAACATTTAACTCTATTTACCCGTTTCCACATCTAAATGGGACAATCCGCCATTGGTGAATTCGTCTGTGACAAACATTATAAAGACCCAAGATACATTTGGGTCACTAGGCGCTCTATGTATGGAAACAATGACGATCACGTTAGACTTATCGTTAATGAGAATCTGCAGAGTATCTCTGTAAAGCTTCTGCTGACACCTGTTACCTCGATTCTCGCTTTTCATCGTCGCTAGTTTCAGCACAACAAGGCCAGAAGTTGTTTGGTCCTAAATTTGATATTCAGGCCATTGCCGCCTCCGGTATCAAAACGGAAATACTTTGGCCCGACGTTTAATCCCTTTAGACTTCAGTCTTTTCAAAGCTGTGGTACAAAAACAGTCACGACTTGTAACGCCAGGGTGCTAAAGTCAACAAGCCAGTGGCTTGACGGCCTCTTAGGCCATTTCGATTTTCCAATTGTGGAAGCGCGTCTTTACACGTTACATTTGCCGGGTTTCCAGACATCCACTCATGGATGTATCCGCTATTTACAGTTTAAAAGACAAGACTGCCTCTGTCGGACGAAATTAGGCGTTTTGGCAGGTTGCCATTCAGTCTCTGTTGGTTTCAGCTGTTTTTTATTTCCAGGCCTGGTACACCAACAGAGTCAGGGTTATTTATTTCCCTCTGTTTGGGGTACCGAAGCCGGAGGGCTCCGTCGCAGTCTCAATCAGCAAGTCACTTACTACAGTTTGAAAATGGATTTACTGCGGTTAGTATTTGCATATTTGGAGCCACAAGATTGCATGATTGCACTTGATCTTCACAATGCGTATTTACACATTCCGGGTTGGTCATCGCATCACAGGTTCTTGCGTTTTGCAATACGCCACAACCATTAACCATTTCAGGTTCTACCATTTGGCCTCTTGTCAACGCCTCGGGTATTCACCAAAGTGATGTTGGTGATGATAGCTCATCTCAGAGCCCTGGCGGTGACAATCGTTCCATACTTAGACGATCTGCTCATAAGAACTGTCTCAACAGAGGTTCCTCTTAATGGCGCTACTAACGTACACCACGGTGGCAGGTCAAGTTCAAAATATAATTCCGTCTGAACGACTTCAATTCCTAGGTATGAGTATAGATACGGTAAATCAAAGAGATTTACCTACTACACCAGAAAGAACAAATATACCATCTAGTACAATTAGTGCAAAAGCCACGCACACTAGCGGTACATTGGTGTATTCGCCTATTAGGAACAATGATGTGTTTTCAAAGCGCTTTAGTTCGCCGGGTTTCACTCGCGTTTCCCACAGGGGGGCGAGGGTGTATATACTCTGGACAAGAGTCTCAGAGGTTGAGGAGTTGTAGTTAAAAAGGTCAGCGACAGGGGTTCTAAAACGGATCACGACAGATTGCTGTCTATAAATGTCCTGGAACTCCGTGCAATTTACAATGCACTACATGCTTCGCTTTCAGTCTGTCCAAGTGCAGTCAGACAACGCAACGGGAGTTGCATACACAACAACCAGGGAGGACCGAGAAGCCGCATGGCAATGCGGGAGGTAGCTCGAATCCTCAATTGCCCAGAACACCATTAGGTGATGTTGTCGACGGGGTTCATTCTGGGAGTGGACATCTGTTAGACAGATGATCTCACCCGTCGGGATTTTCATCCAGAAAACTGGGCATTAAATCCAGAGGTGTTTCACTTGTGGATCCACAGGTGGGGTTACCCTCAGGTGTACATGATGGCATCTCGCAACAATTACAAACGCTCAGTATGTGTACAGAACGACAGATCACAAGGGCAGTGGCGGTGGAGGCTCTCACATTCGTGTGGTCATACAGCCTCGTGTATCTGGCTCCACCGTTTTCCGCTGCTCTCTCCGTTGCTAAAACGGATCATAAGACAGTTCGTCACAGTCATACTAGTGATATCTCATGGGTTTCGGAGAGCTTGCTTCTCGAATCTCCAAGGAATACTCGCACACGATCTTTGCCCGCTCATAATACGTCCAACCTGTTACAACAGGGACCGTTCTTTTACCCCTGTTTACCTATGTGCTGCGGTTGATGGGGTGGTGGTTCAGACCGCCCTCTTAAGAAAAAACATAGGGCATTACAGTATCGGTTATACCAACCATGTTACGAGCTAGAAAGCCGCTTACGGCAGCTCATTATTGCAAAATTTGGTGTGCAAGACGTTTGACTCTATTGCGTCGGTACACACCTTTCTACAAGGTGTCATCAGAGTGCAGCCTCCATTTATCCCACCTACAGCGCCATGCGACTTGAAGCTGGGTTCAGATTTCTTACAGTTTTCATATTTTGAACCCTTACAACAAATGGGGATTAAGTTTCTCACTTGGAAAACGTTTTTCTTCTAGCCTTAGCTTCGGCAAGTGGTTTTGTTTTCACATTTCGGTGCCTTGTATTCCAAGCCACCGTATTTGGGTTTCCTCATGACAGAGCGGAACTTCGGACGAATTCCGATTTCTTATTTTTCACATCAATAAACAATAGTGTTTCCTGTGTTGACAACACATTCTATAATTCTGAATGTGGTACGCGAATTACGCGTTTATATGTCCCGAACGTCTACAGTTCGTAATACGGATACGTTGTTTGTTCTCTATGATGCTGCCAACTGGGGTTAGCCAGTTTCTCAGCAGACATTATCCAGTTGGATAAAACTGACTACAAGTCAGGCTTACCTTAAGGCTAAGTTACAGTCGCCTAGGTCAGTAATAGCTCATCCCACAGGTTCTGTGGGAATGTCATGACCAGCTGGTCGTGGAGCTTCTACGACGCGGCTACATAGTCTTCAGTGCACACATTTGTGCGCGTTTACACGTGTTGAAACGTTTGCGGCATCAGCATCTAGCTTTGGCCGCTTACTGTTACAGGTGTCAAACAGCTCTCCCGCCCACGAGGGAAGCTTTGGTACGTCCCAAGAGTACTCCAGTGACCCCTAGTGGATGAAAAAGAAAATAGGATTTTGGTACTTACCAGGTAAATCCTTTTCTTTGAATCCATAGGGGGCACTGGACGCCCACCCAGAGCAGTTTTACCTGGGTTGTATTAAGCTCAGAGGAGCTTATGGTAACACATTTTCACCGATTGGTTCAAATTATAAAGGTCTATCGGTTATGGTGTCAACTGTTTAGTTGACAGTAACGTTATGGGTCAACTTTGTTGTTGTCCGTTATGTTATAGGAATTCTCCATTGTCAACCTCTCTATAGTTCCTGTTCGCTCAGTAAAAAACACTGAGGTCGTACACTGAGGTACTCTGGGATATGGAGGGGTGGAGAGTTCTAAATTTAAATATTCAGTGCCTTTGTTTCTGCTAAGCCGCCCATATCCCAAGAGTACTCCAGTGACCCCTATGGATTCAAAGAAAAGGATTTACCTGGTAAGTACCAAAATCCTATTTTCCCGCCATTGCCTCCTCCGGTATCAAGACGGAAATACTCTGGTCCGGCGTTTAAAGCCTTTAGACTTCAGTCTTTTCAAGGATGTGGTAAGTCACGCCTTGTAACGCCAGGGCGCTAAAGTCGCCAACAAGCCAGTGGCTTGACTGGCTCCCAGCCCATCTCGGATTTCCAATTGTGGGAGCGCGCCTTTACACGTTACATTTACCGGGTTTCCAGGCATCCACTCATGGATGTATCCGCTATTTAGGGTTAAAAGAAAGCTGTCTCCCGCCACTGCGGTTTTTCAAGGCAGGACTGCCTCTGTCGGACGACAAGAAGGCGTTTTGGCAGGTTGCCATTCAGTCTCTGCTGGATTCAGCAGTTTTTAATTCCAGGCCTGGTACACCAACAAGGTCAGGGTTATTATTCACGTCTGTTTGTGGTACCGAAGTCAGAGGGCTCCCTCACAGTCTCAATCAGTAAGTCACTTACTACAGATTGAAGATGGAATTTCTGCGGTCAGTATTTGCATATTTGGAGCCACAAGATTGCATGATTGCGCTTGATCTCCAGGATGCGTACTTACACATTCCGGTTTGGTCACCTCATCACAGGTTCTTGCGTTTTGCAATACGCCACAACCATTAACAGTTTCAGGCTCTACCGTTTGGCCTCTTGTCAGCGCCTCGGGTATTCACCAAAGTGATGTTTGTGATGATAGCTCATCTCAGATCTCTGGCAGTGACAATCGTTCCGTACTTAGACAATCTGCTCATAAGAGCTCAGTCTCAACAGATGCTCCTCCTACTTGCGCTGCTATCGTACACCACGGTTGCAGTGTCAACTTCAAAAAAAATCGCATCTAATTCCGTCTCAACGACTTCAATTCCTAGGTATGATTCCAAATACGGTAAATCAAAGAATTTACCTACTACACCAGAAAGTACAGATTATACGCCATCTGGTACAATTAGTGCTCAAGCCACGCACACTATCGGTACATTTTGTGTATTCCCCTATTAGGAACAATGATGGGCTTTCGAAGCGCTTCAGTTTGAAGGTTTTCACTCGCGTCCATTTCAACAGCAGTGGTTGCCCTCACATAGGCATATTCCCCACAGGGTGAGGTTGTCGCCAGGGGCGAGGGTGTCTCTACTCTGGGCGAGAGTCTCAGAGGTTGGGGAGTTGTAGTTTAAAATGGTCAGCGACAGGGTCTCTAGACGGACACACGACAGATTACGGTCTATAAATGTCCTGGAACTCCGTGCAATGTACAATGCACTACATGCTTCGCTCTCAGACTGTCCAAGTGCAGTCACACAACGCGACGGCAGTCGCATACACAACAACCATGGAGGAACGAGAAGCCGCATGGCAAGGCGGGCAGTAGCTCGAATCCTCAATTGCCCAGAATACCACAAGGTGATATTGTCGACTGGGTTCATTCCGGGAGTGGACAACTGCTAGGCGGATGATCTCAGCCGTCGGGATTCTCATCCAGGAGACTAGGCATTAAATCCAGAGGTGTTTCACATGTTGGTCCACAGGTGGGGTTACCCTCAGGTGGACCTGATGGCATTTTGCCACAATTACAAACGCCCCAGTATGTGTCCAGAACGACAGATCCAAGGGCAGTGGCGGTGGACGCTCTCACATTCGCGTGGCCGTACAGCCTCGTGTATCTATTTCCACCGTTTTCCGCTGCTCTCTCAGTTGCTAAAACGGATCAAAAGAGAGTCCGTCACAGTCATACTAGTGATTTCCTCATTGGTCTCGCAGAGCTTGGTTCTCGAATCTCCGCGGACTACTCGCAGACGATCTTTGCCTGCTCCTACTATGTCCAGACCTGTTACAACAGGGTCCGTTCTTTTACCCCTCTTTAGTGCGGCTGCGTTTGACGGGGAGGTTGTTGGGACCGCCCTCTTAAGAAGAGAGGGCATTACAGTATCGGTATACCAACCATGTTACGAGCTAGGAAGCCGGTTACGGCAGCTCATTATTACAGAATTTGGCGTGCCTATGTAGGTTGGTGTGAAGCTCGGAAGTTTCCGACATCTTTCAAGTTATCCCGTCTTCTGTTATTTTTACAGACGGGGTTGGATGGAGGACTGCGTTTATCTACACTAAAGGTGCAGGTATCTGCGTTGTCAATTTATTTTCAAAGACGATTGGCGCTATGGCCGTCGGTACACACTTTTCTGCAGGGTGTCCTCAGAGTACAGCCTCCATTTATTCCACCTACAGCGCCATGGGACTTGAATCTGGTTTTAGATTTCTTACAGTCCTTATACTTTGAACCCTTACAACAAGTGGATATTAAGTTTCTCACTTGGAAAACGATTTTTCTTCTAGCCTTCGCTTCGGCAAGGCATTTTTCAAATTTGGGTGCCTTGTCATCCAAGCCACCGTATTTGGTGTTTCCTGATGACAGAGCGGAACTTCGGACGAATCCTGATTTTCTTACCAAAGCTAGTGTCCTCTTTTCACATCAATCAACCAATAGTAGTTCCTGTGTTGACAGCACATTCTGGAACTCTGAATGTGGTACGCGCATCACGCGTTTGTGTCCCGAACGTCTATAGTTCGTAATACGGATACGTTGTTTGTTCTTTATAATGCTGCCAAGAGGGGTTGGCCAGTTTCTCATCAGACCTTATCCAGATGGATACAACTGACTATACGTCAGGCTTACCTTCATGCTAGGTTACAGTCGCCTACATCAGTAATAGCTCATCCCAAAGGTTCTGTGGGAACGTCATGGGCAGCTGGTCGTGGAGCTTCTACGACGCAGCTTGACCGTGCGGCTACATGGTCTTCAGTGCACACGTTTGTGCGCTTTTACAAGTTTGATATGTTTGCGGCATCAGCATTTAGCTTTGGCCGCCTAGTGTTACAGGTGTCAAACAGCTCTCCCGCCCACGGGGGGAAGCTTTGGTACGTCCCAAGAGTACTCCAGTGACCCCTAGTGGATGAAAAAGAAAATAGGATTTTGGTACTTACCAGGTAAATCCTTTTATTTGAATCCATAGGGGGCACTGGACGCCCACCCAGAGCAGTTTTACCTGGGTTGTATTAAGTTCAGGGGATCTTATGGTAACACATTTTCACCGACTGGTTCAAATTATAAGGTTCTATCGGTTATGGTGTCAACTGTTTAGTTGTCAGTAACGTTATGTGTCAACTTTGTTGTTGTCCGTTATGTTATATGTAATTCTCCATTGTCAACCTCTCTATAGTTCCTGTTCGGCTCAGTAAAAAACACTGAGGTACTCGGGGATATGGAGGGGTGGAGAGTTCTAAATTTAAATATTCAGTGCCTTATTCTGCTAAAGCCGTCCATATCCCAAGAGTACTCCAGTGCCCCCTATGGATTCAAAGAAAAGGATTTACCTGGTAAGTACCAAAATCCTATTTTTTTTACTTTTAAATATTTTTGTTTTTATTTTTTATACATTACAATCCTTTCCCAGCTTACACAAAAGCTCTGGGTACGGGATTATAGAAGCTGCTGCGTGCAGCTCTTGGCGTGTCGGGCCTCACAAAGGAGCCCCCTCAGCCACAAGCAGCTCAGCTAACAACAGCTGAGGCTGCAGAAAGGACTGGACGGAACTTGTTGGAGAAGCCCCGTCAGAGTCCAGGAGCACTGGATCGCAGGTATTTATGCCCGGGGCGGTCAGCTGCCGCCCGCCGTGTGTGGTACTGCGCATGCCGCCGGCCGTTACTTCCCTGCTGCCTGCCTCTTGTCACAGGCTCCATAGCGCCCGCACTACCCGCCGCTCCCGACCCGCCGGCCAGTGTAACGATCCGGCGCAGAGCGGAGTCAGAAGCCGGTCACAGCATCATGCCTGTTGCCGCCGCCCGCTCATACATACCGCAGTACGGGAGCTCACGCTGAGGGGGGGGATTGCGGCGGCTCAGCCCTCACGCGGACAGCGCTCAGGGCTGCCGCGGACTGTCCCCTCTACATGCAGCGCAGCTGAAGGGGGGGGGGGACAAAATGCCCACAGCAGCAGTGCTAGTCAGGCTGTTAAGCCAAGATATAAGTATTACATATGTTGCATTGTATTGAAAGGCTACATTATATTGTGAACTGCTGCTTGCTATGAGAGGCTGCATTATATTGTGAACTGCTGCTTGATATGAGAGGCTGCATTATATTGAGACAGGCTGTTTTATATGAGAAAGGACCATGATTTTAAGTGCACGTCTTTATAACCTAGTATGCTATGTTATACAATGTAAGCACATGGCTGGAGGCCATTTTAACCATGCTTCCTGTTTCTTCTTCCAGGAAAAGGCTGTCCTACAACAATACTCCACCGGATGGCGTAGGGGTGTTGGTAGGACTTTTGGATCAAGTTCCTATAGTCTGGCCACGTGCACTGCCTTCAGCAGTACAACATAATGAATAAGGCACCAGCAAACACAAAATGCAGTGTAACCGCAATGTCTGTCAGTGTGTATTGTCTACACAAAATGGGCGCTGCTCGACAACAGGTGCCCTTATGGAGTCAAAGAAAAGGATGTGCCTGGTAAGTACCATAATCCTATTTTTGCTGTGAGGTGGATTAATGCAGAAACAAGAACCGCAAAGTATTTATTGGCTGTGGTTACAAAAAACCCAAGAAATAGCCAAATTTGTTTTTTTGTTCACTTTTCTGCAATTTCACTTAAAACGAAACACGGCAAGAATTGAGGCTCGGGTGAGACCGAAAAAGATACCAAATCGTCTCAGGATAGGTCTCAGTCTTTGCACAGGTCCCAGTCTAGTTCGGGTCACAATGTTCTCATTTGTCTTATAATTTCCCAGTTTCTGCTATATTGCATCCTGACGACTGCGCAGGGTGAGCATGAGGAAGGAAATTGGACCACCAGTCACATCAGGGCGGTACGTCAGTCTCTGATTTTTACGGACACTGAAGAACCGCTGACAAATAATAAGGTGGTATTTATTAAGCGACAGATCTTTAGTGTGTTTTCAGAGGCAGGCCAGAATCCGCATAAACGGGTTTCTATACCTCGCCGGTTTAAGTTTAGTTACCCGTTTCCAACAGTCTGTGACATCTACATGTGAGAGTCCGCCAATGGTGGATTCGTCTGTGTCAAAACTTACAAAACAAATTAACCAGTACCAACTACTACTACGCTTCATGACCCATCAGAGCATAAGCTAAAACTCCATGTATACAGCAGCAGGGGTGCTACTTAGATCTAGTTTGGTTGGAATTTGGGTACATAAGGTGGTGATTATATTGAACACCTCCAAGCCGACCACTTTATACTTCTTGCTAATCACATCGGTGAAGCTGCTGAGTATTTATGTGCAGCTTCTACGGACGTCTGTCAAGTCAGTTCTCGCTTTTCAGCGTCACTAGTTTCGGCACGATGGGCTCTCTGAAAGCATTACCTTCCGCTGACAGGAAGTTGTTTAATTCTAAATTAGAGACCTCAGCCTTTTCGAGGCTGTGGTACATAAACAACCACACCTAATAGATGTGGTAGAGAACATGGTTTACACCAAGAAGCCTGGGACATGACGTGCTCCCAGCCCATGTCTAAGTTCTGGAAATAGCAATTCAGTCGCTGCTAGATTCAGCAGTTTGTTTCCAGTCCCTGTTCACTAACAAGATCAGGGTTATTACTCCAGTTTCTCTGACGTCCTAGTGGATGCTGGGAACTCTGTAAGGACCATGGGGAATAGCGGCTCCGCAGGAGACTGGGCACAAAAGTAAAAGCTTTATGACTAGCTGGTGTGCACTGGCTCCTCCCCCTATGACCCTCCTCCAAGCCTTAGTTAGATTTTTGTGCCCGGCCGAGAAGGGTGCATGCTAGGTAGCTCTCCTGAGCTGCTTAGAGTAAAAGTTTAAATAGGTTTATTATTTTCAGTGAGACCTGCTGGCAACAGGCTCACTGCATCGTGGGACTAAGGGGAGAAGAAGCGAACTCACCTGCATGCAGAGTGGATTGGGCTTCTTGGCTACTGGACATTAGCTCCAGAGTGACGATCACAAGCTCAGCTTGGATGGGTCCCGGAGCCGCGCCGCCGGCCCCCTTACAGAGCCAGAAGAGCGAAGAGGTCCGGAAAAATCGGCGGCAGAAGACGTTCTTGTCTTCAATAAGGTAGCGCACAGCACTGCAGCTGTGCGCCATTGCTCTCAGCACACTTCACACTCCGGTCACTGAGGGTGCAGGGCGCTGGGGGGGAGCGCCCTGAGACGCAATAAAACACGTTTTAAACCTTAGTTGGCTAAAGAAATGCATCACATATAGCTCCTGGGCTATATGGATGCATTTAACCCCTGCCAGTTTTCCTAAAAAAAGCGGGAGAAAAGGCCGCCGAAAAGGGGGCGGAGCCTATCTCCTCAGCACACAAGCGCCATTTTCCCTCACAGCTCCGCTGGAAGGACGGCTCCCTGACTCTCCCCTGCAGTCCTGCTACAGAATCAGGGTAAAACAAGAGAGGGGGGGCACTAATTGGCAGATAATACAAATACAGCAGCTATAGAAGGGAGAAACACTTATTTCTCTATCGTCCTAAGTGGATGCTGGGGTTCCTGAAAGGACCATGGGAATAGCGGCTCCGCAGGAGACAGGGCACAAAAGTAAAGCTTTTACAGGTCAGGTGGTGTGTACTGGCTCCTCCCCCTATGACCCTCCTCCAGACTCCAGTTAGATTTTTGTGCCCGGCCGAGAAGGGTGCAATTCTAGGTGGCTCTCATAAAGAGCTGCTTAGAGAGTTTAGCTTAGGTTTTTTATTTTACAGTGATTCCTGCTGGCAACAGGATCACTGCAACGAGGGACAGAGGGGAGAAGAAGTGAACTCACCTGCGTGCAGGATGGATTGGCTTCTTGGCTACTGGACATGAAGCTCCAGAGGGACGATCACAGGTACAGCCTGGATGGTCACCGGAGCCACGCCGCCGGCCCCCTCACAGATGCTGAAGCAAGAAGAGGTCCAGAATCGGCGGCTGAAGACTCCTGCAGTCTTCTTAAGGTAGCGCACAGCACTGCAGCTGTGCGCCATTTTCCTCTCAGCACACTTCACACGGCAGTCACTGAGGGTGCAGGGCGCTGGGGGGGGGCGCCCTGGGAGGCAAATGAAAACCTTTAAAAAGGCTAAAAATACCTCACATATAGCCCCAGAGGCTATATGGAGATATTTACCCCTGCCTAAATGTACTAAATAGCGGGAGACGAGCCCGCCGGAAAGGGGGCGGGGCCTATCTCCTCAGCACACGGCGCCATTTTCTGTCACAGCTCCGCTGGTCAGGAAGGCTCCCAGGTCTCTCCCCTGCACTGCACTACAGAAACAGGGTATAACAGAGAGGGGGGGCAAAATAAATGGCTATATATATATATATTAATATAAAAGCAGCTATAAGGGAGCACTTAATCATAAGGCTATCCCTGTCATATATAGCGCTTTTTGGTGTGTGCTGGCAGACTCTCCCTCTGTCTCCCCAAAGGGCTAGTGGGTCCTGTCTTCGTATAGAGCATTCCCTGTGTGTCTGCTGTGTGTCGGTACGTGTGTGTCGACATGTATGAGGACGTTATTGGTGTGGAGGCGGAGCAATTGCCAAATATGAGGATGTCACCTCCTAGGGGGTCGACACCAGAATGGATGCCTTTATTTGTGGAATTACGGGATAGCGTCAACTCGCTTAAGCAGTCGTTTGCCGACATGAGGCGGCCGGACACTCAATTAGTGCCTGTCCAGGCGCCTCAAACACCGTCAGGGGCTGTAAAACGCCCCTTGCCTCAGTCGGTCGACACAGACCCAGACACAGGCACTGATTCCGGTGGTGAAGGTGACGAATCAACCGTATTTTCCAGTAGGGCCACACGTTATATGATTTTGGCAATAAAGGAGATGTTACATTTAGCTGATACTACAGGTACCACTAAACAGGGTATTATGTGGGGTGTGAAAAAACTACCAGTAGTTTTTACCGAATCAGAAGAATTAAATGACGTGTGTGATGAAGCGTGGGGTGTCCCGATAAAAAACTGCTAATTTCAAAGAAGTTATTGGCTTTATACCCTTTCCCGCCAGAGGTTAGGGAGCGCTGGGAAACACCTCCTAGGGTGGACAAAGCGCTAACACGCTTATCAAAACAAGTGGCGTTACCCTCTCCTGAGACGGCCGCACTTAAAGATCCATCAGATAGGAGGATGGAAAATATCCAAAAAGGTATATACACACAGGCAGGTGTTATACTACGACCAGCTATTGCGACTGCCTGGATGTGCAGTGCTGGGGTAGTTTGGTCAGAGTCCCTGATCGAAAATATTGATACCCTGGACAGGGACAATATTTTACTGTCGTTAGAACAAATAAAGGATGCATTTCTTTATATGCGTGATGCACAGAGAGATATCTGCACACTGGCATCACGGGTAAGTGCTATGTCCATTTCGGCCAGAAGAGCTTTATGGACACGACAGTGGACAGGCGATGCGTAGAGGAGTTATTTGGGGTCGGTCTATCGGATTTGGTGGCCACGGCTACGGCCGGGAAATCCACCTTTCTACCTCAAGTCACTCTCCAACAGAAAAAGGCACCGACCTTTCAACCGCAGCCCTTTCGTTCCTTTAAAAATAAGAGAGCAAAGGGCTATTCATATCTGCCACGAGGCAGAGGACGAGGGAAGAGACAGCAACAGGCAGCTCCTTCCCAGGAACAGAAGCCCTCCCCGGCTTCTACAAAAGCCTCAGCATGACGCTGGGGCTTCGCAAGCGGACTCGGGGGCGGTAGGCGGTCGTCTCAAGAATTACAGCGCGCAGTGGGCTCACTCGCAGGTAAATCCCTGGATCCTGCAGATAATATCTCAGGGGTACAGGTTGAAATTAGAGACAGAGCCACCTCGCCGTTTCCTGAAGTCTGCTTTACCAACGTCCCCCTCAGAAAGGGAGACGGTTTTGGAAGCCATTCACAAGCTGTATTCTCAGCAGGTGATAGTCAAGGTACCTCTTCTACAACAAGGGAAGGGGTATTATTCCACTCTTTTTGTGGTACCGAAGCCGGATGGCTCGGTAAGGCCTATTCTAAATCTGAAGTCCTTGAACCTGTATATAAAGAAGTTCAAGTTCAAGATGGAGTCACTCAGAGCAGTGATAGCGAACCTGGAAGAAGGGGACTTTATGGTATCCTTGGACATCAAGGATGCGTATCTCCACGTTCCAATTACCCCTCACACCAGGGGTACCTCAGGTTCGTTGTACAAAACTGTCACTATCAGTTTCAGACGCTGCCGTTTGGTTTGTCCACGGCACCTCGGGTCTTTACAAAGGTAATGGCCGAGATAATATTTCTTCTTCGAAGAAAAGGCGTATTAATTATCCCATACTTGGACGATCTCCTAATAAGGGCAAGGTCCAGAGAACAGCTAGAGATGGGTTTAGCACTATCTCAAGAGGTGCTAAAGCAGCACGGATGGATTCTGAATATTCCAAAATCCCAATTAATGCCGACAACTCGTCTGCTGTTCCTGGGGATGATTCTGGACACAGTTCAGAAAAAGGTTTTTCTTCCCGAAGAAAAAGCCAAGGAGTTATCTGACCTGGTCAGGAACCTCCTAAAACCAGGAAAGGTGTCTGTACATCAATGCACAAGAGTCCTGGGAAAAAATGGTAGCTTCTTACGAAGCAATCCCTTTCGGCAGATTCCATGCAAAGGGATCTGCTGGACAAATGGTCAGGGTCGCATCTTCAGATGCACCTGCGGATAACCCTGTCGCCGAGGACAAGGGTATCCCTTCTGTGGTGGTTGCAGGAGGCTCATCTATTGGAGGGCCGCAGATTCGGCATGCAGGATTGGATCCTGGTGACCACGGATGCCAGCCTGAGAGGCTGGGGAGCAGTCACACAGGGAAAAAATTTCCAGGGAGTGTGGTCGAGCCTGAAAAAGTCTCTTCACATAAGCATTCTGGAACTAAGAGCAATCTACAATGCTCTAAGCCAGGCGGAACCTCTGCTTCAAGGAAGACCGGTGTTGATCCAGTCGGACAACATCACGGCAGTCGCCCATGTAAACAGACAGGGCGGCACAAGAAGCAGGAGGGCAATGGCAGAAGCTGCCAGGATCCTTCGCTGGGCGGAGAATCACGTGATAGCACTGTCAGCAGTATTCATCCCGGGCGTGGACAACTGGGAAGCAGACTTCCTCAGCAGACACGACCTTCACCCGGGAGAGTGGGGACTTCATCCAGAAGTTTTCCACATGCTATTAAACCGTTGGGTAAAACCAATGGTGGACATGATGGCGTCTCGCCTCAACAAAACACTGGACAGGTATTGCGCCAGGTCAAGAGATCCGCAGGCAATAGCTGTGGACGCGCTGGTAACACCTTGGGTGTACCAGTCGGTATATGTGTTTCCTCCTCTGCCTCTCATACCAAAGGTATTGAGGATTATACGGCAAAGAGGAGTAAGACTAGTGGCTCCGGATTGGCCAAGAAGGACTTGGTACCCGGAACTTCAAGAGATGGTCACGGACGATCCGTGGCCTCTACTTCTGAGAAGGGACCTGCTTCAGCAGGGTCCTTGTCTTTTTCAAGACTTACCGCGGCTGCGTTTGACGGCATGGCGTTTGAATGCCAGATCCTAAAAGGAAAAGGCATTCCAGAAGAAGTCATTCCTGCCTTGATAAAGGCAAGGTAGGAAGTCACCGCGAAGCATTATCGCCGTATTGGGCGAAAATATGTTGCGTGGTGCGAGCAGCGGAGTGCTCCGATGGAGGAATTTCAACTGGGTCGTTTTCCTACATTTCCTGCAATCAGGATTGTCTTTGGGTCTCAAATTGGGATCTATTAAGGTTCAAATTTCGGCCCTATCAATATTCTTCCAAAAAGAATTGGCCTCGGTCCCTGAGGTCCAGATTTTTATCAAAGGAGTACTGCATATACAGCCTCCTGTGGTGCCTAAGGTGGCACCGTGGGATCTAAATGTAGTTTTAGATTTCCTCAAATCCAATTGGTTTGAACCACTAAAGAATGTGGATTTGAAATATCTCACATGGAAAGTGACTATGTTACTGGCCCTGGCTTCGGCCGGGAGAGTATCTGAACTGGCGGCTTTGTTTTATAAAAGCACTTATTTAATTTTCCATTCGACATAGGGCAGAGCTGCGGACGCGTCCGCATTTTCTCCCTAAGGTGGTATCAGCGTTCCACCTGAACCAGCCTATTGTAGTGCCTGCGGCTACAGACGACTTGAAGGACTCCAAGTTGTTGGACGTTGTCAGAGCCTTAAAAATATACATTTAAAGGACGGCTGGAGTCAGAAAATCTGACTCGCTGTTTATACTGTATGCACCCAACAAGTTGGGTGCACCTGCTTCTAAGCAGTCGATTGCTCGTTGGATTTGTAACAAAATTCAACTTGTACATTCTGTGGCAGGCCTGCCACAGCCTAAATCTGTTAAGGCCCATTCCGCAAGGAAGGGGGCTCATCTTGGGCGGCTGCCCGAGGGGTCTCGGCATTACAACTCTGCCGAGCAGCTACGTGGTCAGGGGAGAACACGTTTGTAAATTTTTGCAAATTTGATACCCTGGAAAAGGAGGACCTGGAGTTCTCTCATTCGGTGCTGCAGAGTCATCCGCACTCTCCCGCCCGTTTGGGAGCTTTGGTATAATCCCCATGGTCCTTTCAGGAACCCCAGCATCCACTTAGGACGATAGAGAAAATAAGAATTTACTTACCGATAATTCTATTTCTCGGAGTCCGTAGTGGATGCTGGGCGCCCATCCCAAGTGCGGATTATCTGCAATACTTGTACATAGTTATTGTTAACTAATTCGGGTTATTGTTTAGGAAGCCATCTTTCAGAGGCTCCTCTGTTATCATACTGTTAACTGGGTTTAGATCACAAGTTGTACGGTGTGATTGGTGTGGCTGGTATGAGTCTTACCCGGGATTCAAAATCCTCCCTTATTGTGTACGCTCGTCCGGGCACAGTACCTAACTGGAGTCTGGAGGAGGGTCATAGGGGGAGGAGCCAGTACACACCACCTGACCTGTAAAAGCTTTACTTTTGTGCCCTGTCTCCTGCGGAGCCGCTATTCCCATGGTCCTTTCAGGAACCCCAGCATCCACTACGGACTCCGAGAAATAGAATTATCGGTAAGTAAATTCTTATTATAAGGTTATCCCTGTATATATATAGCGCTCTGGTGTGTGCTGGCAAACTCTCCCTCTGTCTCCCCAAAGGGCTCGTGGGGTCCTGTCCTCTATCAGAGCATTCCCTGTGTGTGTGCTGTGTGTCGGTACGATTGTGTCGACATGTATGAGGAGGAAAATGATGTGGAGGCGGAGCAATTGCCTGTAATAGTGATGTCACCCCCTAGGGAGTCGACACCTGACTGGATGGTCGTATGGAAGGAATTACGTGACAGTGTCAGCACTTTGCAAAAAACTGTTGACGACATGAGACAGCCGGCAAATCAGTTAGTGCCTGTCCAGGCGTCTCAAACACCGTCAGGGGCTCTAAAGCGCCCGTTACCTCAGATGGTCGACACAGACCCAGACACGGATACTGACTCCAGCGTCGACGGTGACGAGACAAACGTAATGTCCAGTAGGGCCACACGTTACATGATCACGGCAATGAAGGAGGCTTTGAACATTTCTGATACTACAAGTACCACAAAAAGGGGTATTATGTGGGGTGTGAAAAAACTACCCATAGTTTCTCTAACGTCCTAGTGGATGCTGGGGACTCCGTCAGGACCATGGGGAATAGCGGCTCCGCAGGAGACAGGGCACAAAAGCAAGCTTTTAGGATCACATGGTGTGTACTGGCTCCTCCCCCTATGACCCTCCTCCAAGCCTCAGTTAGGTTTTTGTGCCCGTCCGAGAGGGTGCAATCTAGGTGGCTCTCCTAAAGAGCTGTTTAGAAAAGTTTTTTTTTAGGTTTCAATCTCAGTGATTCCTGCTGGCAACAGGATCACTGCATCGAGGGACTTAGGGGAGAGATTTCCAACTCACCTGCGTGCAGGATGGATTGGAGTCTTAGGCTACTGGACACTTAGCTCCAGAGGGAGTCGGAACACAGGTCAGCCTGGGGTTCGTCCCGGAGCCGCGCCGCCGATCCCCCTTACAGACGCTGAAGAGACGGCAGAACGGAGGTCCGGAAAACAGGCGGCAGAAGACTCCACAGTCTTCATGAAGGTAGCGCACAGCACTGCAGCTGTGCGCCATTGTTGTCACACGGCTCACTGACTCAGTCACGGAGGGTGCAGGGCGCTGCTGGGGGCGCCCTGGGCAGCAATATAATTACCTTTAGTGGCAAAATAAATACATCACATATAGCCATTAAGGCTATATGTATGTATTTTAACCCAGGCCAGTTTATTAAAAACCGGGAGAAGAAGCCCGCCGGAAAAGGGGCGGAGCTTATTCTCCTCAGCACTCAGCGCCATTTTCCTGCTCAGCTCCGCTGGTGAGGAAGGCTCCCAGGACTCTCCCCTGCACTGCACTACAGAAACAGGGTAACAAAGAGAAGGGGGGCATAAATTGGCGATATTTATATATTAAGAGCGCATATATAGTAAACAACACCTTCTAGGGTTGTTTATATACATTTATAGCGCTTTTGGTGTGTGCTGGCAAACTCTCCCTCTGTCTCCCCAAAGGGCTAGTGGGTCCTGTCCTCTATCAGAGCATTCCCTATGTGTGTGCTGTATGTCGGTACGTGTGTGTCGACATGTATGAGGAAAATATTGGTGAGGAGGCGGAGCAAATTGCCTGTAATGGTGATGTCACTCTCTAGGGAGTCGACACCGGAATGGATGGCTTATTTATGGAAATTACGTGACAATGTCAACACGCTGCAAGCCGGTTGACGACATGAGAGGGCCGGCGAACAAATTAGTATCTGTCCAGGCGTCTCAAACACCGTCAGGGGCTGTAAAATGCCCATTTACCTCAGTCGGTCGACACAGACCCAGACACGGACACTGATTTCAGTGTCGACGGTGAAGAAACAAACGTATTTTCTTTTAGGGCCACACGTTAAGGGCAATGAAGGAGGTGTTACATATTTCTGATACTCCAAGTACCACAAAAAAGGGTATTATGTGTGAGGTGAAAAAACTACCTGTAGTTTTTCCTGAATCAGATAAATTAAATGAAGTGTGTGATGATGCGTGGGTTTCCCCCGATAGAAAATTATTGGCGGTATACCCTTTCCCGCCAGAAGTTAAGGCGCGGTGGGAAACACCCCTCAGGGTGGATAAGGCGCTCACACGCTTATCAGAACAAGTGGCGGTACCATCTACGGATAGGGCCGTACTTAAGGAGCCAGCTGATAGGAGGCTGAAAAATATCCTAAAAAGTATACACACACATGCTAGTGTTATACTGCGACCAGCGATCGCCTCAGCCTGGATGTGCAGAGCTGAGGTGGCTTGGTCGGATTCCCTGACTAAAAATATTGATACCTTTGACAGGGACAGTATTTTATTGACTATAGAGCATTTAAAGGATGCATTTCTATATATGCGAGATGCGCAGAGGGATATTTGCACTCTGGCATCAAGAGTAAATGCGATGTCCATATCTGCAAGAAGATGTTTATGGACACGACAGTGGTCAGGTGATGCAGATTCCAAACGGCACAAAGATGTATTGCCGTATAAAGGGGAGGAGTTATTTGGGGTCGGTCCATGGGACCTGGTGGCCAGGGCAACTGCTGGAAAATCCACAGTTTTTTACCCTAAGTCACATCTCTGCAGAAAAAGACACCGTCTTTTCAGCCTCAGTCCTTTCGTCCCTATAAGAGTCATATCTGCCCAGGGATAGAGGAAAGGGAAGAAGACTGCAGCAGGCAGCCCATTCCCAGGAACAGAAGCCCTCCACCGCTTCTACCAAGTTCTCAGCATGACGCTGGGACCGTACAGGACCCCTGGATCCTACAAGTAGTATCCAAGGGGTACAGATTGGAATGTCGAGAGGTTTCCCCCCTCGCAGGTTCCTGTAGTCTGCTGTACCAATGTCTCCCTCCGACAGGGAGGCAGTATTGAAAACAATTCACAAGCTGTATTCCCAGCAGGTGATAATAAAATTACCCCTCCGACAACAAGGAAAGGGGTATTACTCCACACTATATGGTGGTACTGAAGGCTAGGTGAGACCTATTCTAAATCTGAAAAATTTGAACACTTACAAGGGTTCAAATCCAGATAGAGTCACTCAGAGCAGTGATAGCAAAGAACAAGGGGACTATATGGTGTCCCGGGACATCAGGGATGCTTACCTCCATGTCCCAAAATTTGCCTTTTCTCACCAAGGGTACCTCAAGTTCGTGGTACAGAACTGTCACTATCCGTTTCAAGACGATGCCGTTGGATTGTCCAAGGCACCCCGGGGTCCTTACCAAGGTAATGACCGAAAGGAGGATTCGTCTTCAAAGAAAATGGACGACCTCCTGATAAGAACAAGGTCCAGAGAACAGTTGGAGGTCGGAGTAGCACTATCTCAAGTAGTTCTACGACAGCACGGGTGGATTCTAAATATTCCAAAACCGCAGTTGTTCCGACGACACGTCTGCTGGTCCTAGGGATGATTTTGGACACAGTCCAGGAAAAGGTGTTTCTCCCAGAGGAGAAAGCCAGGGAGTTATCCGAGCTAATCGGGATCCTCCTAAAACCAGGAAAAGTGTCAGTGCATCATTGCACAAGAGTCCTGGTAAAAAATGGTGGCTTATTACGAAGCGCTTCCATTCGGCAGATTTCACGCAAGAACTCTTCAGTGGGATCTGCTGGACAAATGGTCCGGATCGCATCTTCAGATGCATCAGCGGATAACCCTATATCCAAGGACAAGGGTGTCTCTCCTGTGGTGATTACAGAGTGCTCATCTTCTAGAGGGCCGCAGATTCGGCATTCAGGATTGGATGCTCGTGACCACGGAGGCCAGCCTGAGAGGCTGGGGAGCAGTCACACAAGGAGTGTGATCAAGTCTGGAGAATTCTCTCCACATAAATATACTGGAGCTAAGAGCAAATTTATAATGCTCTAAGCTTAGCAAGACCTCTGCTTCAAGGTCAGCCGGTATTGATCCAGTGGGATAACATCACGGCAGTCGCCCACGTAAACAGAAAGGGCGGCACAAGAAGCAGGAGGGCAGTGGCAAAACTGCAAGGATTTTTCGCTAGGCGGAAAATCATGTGATAGCACTGTCAGCAGTGTTCATTCCGGGAGTGGACGACTGGGAAGCAGACTTCCTCAGCAGGCACGACCTCCACCCGGGAGAGTGGGAACTTCATCGGGAAGTTTTCCGCATGATTGGGAACCGTTGGGAAAGACCAAAGGTGGACATGATGGCGTCCCGCCCGAACAAAAAATGGGACAGGTATTGCGCCAGGTCACGAGACCTTCAGGCGATAGCTGTGGACGTCCTGGTAACACCGTGGGTGTAACAGTCGGTGTATGTGTTCCCTCCTCTGCTTCTCATAACCAAGGTATTGAGAATTAAAAGACATAGAGGAGTAAGAACTATACTCGTGGCTCCGGATTGGCCAAGAGGGACTTGGTAACCGGAACTTCAAGAGATGCTCACAGAGGACTAATGGCCTCGGGAGCTAAGAAGGGATTTGCTTTCAGCAAGTACCATGTCTGTTCCAAGAGGAACCGTGGCATCGGCCTTTAAGAAAGGACCTGCTCCAGCAGGGACCTTGTCTGTTCCAAGACTTACCGCGACTGCGTTTGACGGCATGGCGGTTTGAACGCCGGATCCTAAGGGAAAAGGCATTCCGGAAGAGGTCATACCTACCCTGGTCAAAGCCAGGAAGGAGGTGACCGCACAACGTTATCACCACATGTGGTAAAAATATGTTGCGTGGGTGAGGCCAGGAAGGCCCCACGAAAAAATTTCAACTAGGTCGATTTCTGCACTTCCTGCAAACAGGAGTGTCTATGAGCCTCAAATTGGGGTCCATTAAGGTTCAAGTTTCGGCCCTATAGATTTTCTTCCAAAAAGAATTGGCTTCAGTTCCTGAAGTCCAGACGTTTGTCAAGGGAGTATTGCATATACAGCCCTTGTGTGCCTCCAGTGGCACCGTGGGATCTCAACGTAGTGTTGGGATTCCTCAAATCATATTGGTTTGAACCACTCAAATCTGTGGATTTGAAATATCTCACATGGAAAGTGACCATGCTGTTGGCCCTGGCCTCGGCCAGGCGATTGTCAAAATTGGCGGCTTTGTCTTACAAAAGCCCATATTTGATTTTCCATTCGGACAGGGCAGAACTGCGGACTCGTCCCCAGTTTCTTCCTAAGGTGGTGTCAGCGTTTCACCTGAAACAACCTATTGTGGTGCCTGCGGCTACTAGGGACTTGGAGGACTCCAAGTTGCTAGACGTTGTCAGGGCCCTGAAATATATATATATATATATATATATATATATATATATATATATATATATATATATATATATATAATTCCAGGACGGCTGGAGTCAGAAAGTCTGACTTGCTGTTTATATTGTAGGCACCCAAAAAGCTGGGTGCTCCTGCTTCTAAGCAGACTATTGCTCGTTGGATTTGTAGTACAATTCAGCTTGCACATTCTGTGGCAGGCCTGCCACAGCCAAAATATGTAAATGCCCATTCCACAAGGAAGGTGGGCTCATCTTGGGCGGCTGCCCGAGGGGTCTCGGCTTTACAACTTTGCCGAGCAGCTACTTGGTCAGGGGCAAACACGTTTGCTAAATTCTACAAATTTGATACCCTGGCTGAGGAGGACCTGGAGTTCTCTCATTCGGTGCTGCAGAGTCATCCGCACTCTCCCGCCCGTTTGGGAGCTTTGGTATAATCCCCATGGTCCTGACGGAGTCCCCAGCATCCACTAGGACGTTAGAGAAAATAAGATTTTACTTACCGATAAATCTATTTCTCATAGTCCGTAGTGGATGCTGGGCGCCCATCCCAAGTGCGGATTGTCTGCATTACTTGTACATAGTTATTGTTACAAAAAAATCGGGTTATTATTGTTGTGAGCCATCTTTTTTAGAGGCTACTTCATTGTTATCATACTGTTAACTGGGTTCAAATCACAAGTTGTACGGTGTGATTGGTGTGGCTGGTATGAGTCTTACCCGGGATTCAAGATCCTTCCTTATTGTGTACGCTCGTCCGGGCACAGTACCTAACTGAGGCTTGGAGGAGGGTCATAGGGGGAGGAGCCAGTACACACCATGTGATCCTAAAAGCTTGCTTTTGTGCCCTGTCTCCTGCGGAGCCGCTATTCCCCATGGTCCTGACGGAGTCCCCAGCATCCACTACGGACTATGAGAAATAGATTTATCGGTAAGTAAAATCTTATTTTCTCTGACGTCCTAGTGGATGCTGGGACTCCGTCAGGACCATGGGGAATAGCGGCTCCGCAGGAGACAGGGCACAAAAGTAAAAGCTTTAGGATCAGGTGGTGTGCACTGGCTCCTCCCCCTATGACCCTCCTCCAAGCCTCAGTTAGGTTTTTGTGCCCAGCCGAGAAGGGTGCAATCTAGGTGGCTCTCCTAAAGAGCTGCTTAGAGTAAAAGTTTTATTAGGTTTTTTATTTTCTGTGAGTGCTGCTGGCAACAGGCTCACTGCAACGAGGGACTTAGGGGAGAAGAAGTGAACTCACCTGCGTGCAGGATGGATTGGCTTCTTAGGCTACTGGACACTAGCTCCAGAGGGACGATCACAGGTACAGCCTGGATGGGTCACCGGAGCCGCGCCGCCGACCCCCTTGCAGATGCTGAAGGGAGAAGAGGTCCAGTAATCGGCGGCTGAAGACTTCTCAGTCTTCATGAGGTAGCGCACAGCACTGCAGCTGTGCGCCATTGCTCTCAGCACACTTCACACCAACGGTCACTGAGGGTGCAGGGCGCTGGGGGGGGCGCCCTGGGCAGCAATGAAAGTACCTATACTGGCTAAAAATACATCACATATAGCCTCTGGGGCTATATGGATGTATTTAACCCCTGCCAGGTTGTCAGAAAAACGGGAGAAGAAGCCCGCCGAAAAGGGGGCGGGGCCTATTCTCCTCAGCACACAGCGCCATTTTCCCTCACAGAACTGCTGGTGGGAAGGCTCCCAGGCTCTCCCCTGCACTGCACTACAGAAACAGGGTTAAAACAGAGAGGGGGGGCACTTATTTGGCGATATGATTATATATTAAGATGCTATAAGGGAAAACACTTATATAAAGGTTGTCCCTGTATAATTATAGCGTTTTGGTGTGTGCTGGCAAACTCTCCCTCTGTCTCCCCAAAGGGCTAGTGGGGTCCTGTCCTCTATCAGAGCATTCCCTGTGTGTGTGCTGTGTGTCGGTACGTGTGTGTCGACATGTATGAGGACGATGTTGGTGAGGAGGCGGAGCAATTGCCTGTAATGGTGATGTCACTCTCTAGGGAGTCGACACCGGAATGGATGGCTTATTTAAGGAATTACGTGATAATGTCAACACGCTGCAAGGTCGGTTGACGACATGAGACGGCCGGCAAACAAATTAGTACCTGTTCAGGCGTCTCAAACACCGTCAGGGGCTTTAAAACGCCCATTTACCTCAGTCGGTCGACACAGACACGGACACTGACTCCAGTGTCGACGGTGAAGAAACAAACGTATTTTCCATTAGGGCCACACGTTACATGTTAAGGGCAATGAAGGAGGTGTTACATATTTCTGATACTACAAGTACCATAAAAAAGGGTATTATGTGGAGTGTGAAAAAACTACCTGTAGTTTTTCCTGAATCAGATAAATTATATGAAGTGTGTGATGATGCGTGGGTTTCCCCCGATAGAAAATTATTGGCGGTATACCCTTTCCCGCCAGAAGTTAGGGCGCGTTGGGAAACACCCCTTAGGGTGGATAAGGCGCTCACACGCTTATCAAAGTGGCGGTACCGTCTCCAGATAGGGCCGCCCTCAAGGAGCCAGCTGATAGGAGGCTGGAAAATATCCTAAAAAGTATATACACACATACTGGTGTTATACTGCGACCAGCGATCGCCTCAGACTGGATGTGCAGCGCTGGGGTGGCTTGGTCGGATTCCCTGACTGAAAATATTGATACCCTTGACAGGGACAGTATTTTATTGACTATAGAGCATTTAAAAAGTACCCCTCCTACAACAAGGAAAGGGGTATTATTCCACACTATATTGTAGTACTGAAGCCAGACGGCTCGGTGAGACCTATTCTAAATCTGAAATATTTGAACACTTACATACAAAGGTTCAAATCAAGATGGAGTCACTCAGAGCAGTGATAGCGAACCAGGAAGAAGGGGACTATATGGTGTCCCGGGACATCAGGGATGCTTACCTCCATGTCCCAATTTGCCCTTCTCACCAAGGGTACCTCAGGTTCGTGGTACAGAACTGTCACTATCAGTTTCAGACGCTGCCGGTTGGATTGTCCGCGGCACCCCGGGTCCTTACCAAGGTAATGGCCGAAATGATGATTCTTCTTCAAAGAAAATGGACGATCTCCTGATAAGGGCAAGGTCCAGAGAACAGTTGGAGGTCGGAGTAGCACTATCTCAAGTAGTTCTACGACAGCACGGGTGGATTCTAAATATTCCAAAACCGCAGCTGTTTCCGACGACACGTATGCTGTTCCTAGGGATGATTCTGGACACAGTCCAGAAAAGGGTGTTTCTCCCGGAGAAGAAAGCCAGGGAGTTACCCGAGCTAGTCAGGAACCTCCTAAAACCAGGAAAAGTGTCAGTGCATCATTGCACAAGGGTCCTGGGAAAAATGGTGGCTTCTTACGAAGCGATTCCATTCGGCAGATTTCACGCAAGAACTTTTCAGTGGGATCTGCTGGAGAAATGGTCCGGAGCGCATCTTCAGATGCATCAGCGGATAACCCTGTCTCCAAGGACAAGGGTGTTTCTTCTGCGGTGGCTGCAGAGTGCTCATCTACTAAAGGGCCGCAGATTCGGCATTCAGGACTGGGTCCTGGTGACCACGGATGCCAGCCTGAGAGGCTGGGGAGCAGTCACACAGGGAAAAAATTTCCAGGGAGTGTGATCAAGTCTGGAGACTTCTCTCCACATAAATATACTGGAGCTAAGGGCAATTTACAATGCTCTAAGCTTAGCAAGACTTCTGCTTCAAGGTCAGCCGGTATTGATCCAGTGGGACAACATCACGGCAGTCGCCCACGTAAACAGACAGGGCGGCACAAGAAGCAGGAGGGCAATGGCAGAAACTGCAAGGATTCTTCGCTGGGCGGAAAATCATGTGATAGCACTGTCAGCAGTGTTCATTCCGGGAGTGGACAACTGGGAAGCAGACTTCCTCAGCAGGCACGACCTCCACCCGGGAGAGTGGGGACTTCATCGGGAAGTCTTCCACATGATTGTGAACCATTGGGAAAGACCAAAGGTGGACATGATGGCGTCCCGCCTGAACAAAAAACTGGACAGGTATTGCGCCAGGTTAAGAGACCCTCAGGCAATAGCTGTGGACGTTCTGGTAACACCGTGGGTGTACCAGTCGGTGTATGTGTTCACTCCTCTGCTTCTCATACCCAAGGTACTGAGAATTATAAGACGTAGAGGAGTAAGAACTATACTCGTTGCTCCGGATTGGCCAAGAAGGACTTGGTACCCGGAACTTCAAGAAATGCTCACAGAGGACTCATGGCCTCTGCCGCTAAGAAGGGACTTGCTTCAGCAAGTACCATGTCTGTTCCAAGACTTACCGCGGCTGCGTTTGACGGCATGGCGGTGGAACGCCGGATCCCAAGGGGAAAAGGCATTCCGGAAGAGGTCATTCCTACCCTGGTCAAAGCCAGGAAGGAGCTGACCGCACAACATTATCACCACATGTGGCGAAAATATGTTGCGTGGTGGGAGGCCAGGAAGGCCCCACAAAGAAATTTCAACTCGGTCGATTCCTGCATTTCTTGCAAACAGGAGTGTCTATGGGCCTCAAATTGGGGTCCATTAAGGTTCAAATTTCGGCCCTGTCGATTTTCTTCCAGAAAGAATTGGCTTCAGTTCCTGAAGTCCAGAAGTTTGTCAAGGGAGTACTGCATATACAACCCCCTTTTGTGCCTCCAGTGGCACTGTGGGATCTCAACGTAGTTCTGGGATTCCTCAAATCACATTTTAAACCGCTCAAATCTGTGGATTTGAAATATCTCACATGAAAAGTGACCATGCTGTTGGCCCTGGCTTCGGCCAGGCGAGTGTCAGAATTGGCGGCTTTGTCTCACAAAAGCCCATATCTGATTGTCCATTCGGACAGGGCAGAGCTGAGGACTCGTCCCCAGTTTCTCCCTAAGGTGGTGTCAGCGTTTCGCCTGAACCAGCTTATTGTGGTACCTGCGGCTACTAGGGACTTGGAGGACTCCAAGTTGCTAGATGTTGTCAGGGCCCTGGAAATATAGGTTTCCAGGACGGCTGGAGTCAGGAAAACTGACTTGCTGTTATCCTGTATGCACCCAACAAACTGGGTGCTCTTGCTTCTAAGCAGACGATTGCTAGTTGGATGTGTAGTACAATTCAGCTTGCACATTCTGTGGCAGGCCTGCCACAGCCAAAATATGTAAATGCCCATTTCAAAAGGAAGGTGGGCTCATCTTGGGCGGCTGCCCGAGGGGTCTCGGCTTTACAACTTTGCCGAGCTGCTACTTGGTCAGGGGCAAACACGTTTGCAAAATTCTACAAATTTGATACCCTGGCTGAGGAGGACCTGGAGTTCTCTCATTCGGTGCTGCAGAGTCATCCGCACTCTCCCGCCCGTTTGGGAGCTTTGGTATAATCCCCATGGTCCTGACGGAGTCCCAGCATCCACTAGGACGTCAGAGAAAATAAGAATTTACTTACCGATAATTCTATTTCTCGTAGTCCGTAGTGGATGCTGGGCGCCCATCCCAAGTGCGGATTGTCTGCAATACTTGTACATAGTATTGTTACAAAAATCGGGTTATTATTGTTGTGAGCCATCTTTTCAGAGGCTCCGCTGTTATCATGCTGTTAACTGGGTTCAGATCACAGGTTGTACAGTGTGATTGGTGTGGCTGGTATGAGTCTTACCCGGGATGTAAAATCCTTCCTTATTGTGTACGCTCGTCCGGGCACAGTATCCTAACTGAGGCTTGGAGGAGGGTCATAGGGGGAGGAGCCAGTGCACACCACCTGATCCTAAAGCTTTTACTTTTGTGCCCTGTCTCCTGCGGAGCCGCTATTCCCCATGGTCCTGACGGAGTCCCAGCATCCACTACGGACTACGAGAAATAGAATTATCGGTAAGTAAATTCTTATTTTTTCCTGAATCAGATGAATTAAATGAGGTGTGTGACAAAGCGTGGGTTTCCCCCGATAAAAAACTGCTGATTTCTAATAAATTATTGGCATTATACCCTTTCCCGCCAGAGGTTAGGGCGCGTTGGGAAACACCCCCTAGGGTAGATAAGGCGCTCACACGCTTATCAAAACAAGTGGCGTTGCCGTCTCCTGATACGGCCGCCCTCAAGGAACCAGCTGATAGAAAGCTGGAAAATATCCTAAAGGCTATATACACACATACTGGTGTTATACTACGACCAGCAATCGCCTCAGCCTGGATGTGCAGCGCTGGAGTGGCTTGGTCGGATTCCCTGACTGAAAATATTGATACCCTGGATAGGGACAGTATATTATTGACTATAGAGCATTTAAAGGATGCATTACTATATATGCGAGATGCACAGAGGGATATTTGCACCCTGGCATCAAGAGTAAGTGCGCTGTCCATTTCTGCCAGAAGAAGTTTATGGACACGACAGTGGTCAGGTGATGCGGATTCCAAACGGCATATGGAAGTTTTGCCGTATAAAGGGGAGGAGTTATTTGGGGTCGGTCTATCGGACCTGGTGGCCACGGCGACGGCTGGGAAATCCACCTTTTTACCCCAGGTCACCTCTCAGCAGAAAAAGACACCGTCTTTTCAAACTCAGTCCTTTCGTCCCCATAAGGGCAAGCGGGCAAAAGGCCACTCATTTCTGCCCCGGGGCAGAGGAAGGGGAAAAAGACTGCAGCAGGCAGCCTCTTCCCAGGATCAGAAGCCCTCCCCCGCTTCTGCCAAGTCTTCAGCATGACGCTGGGGCTTTACAAGCGGACTCAGGCACGGTGGGGGCCCGTCTCAAAAATTTCAACGCGCAGTGGGCTCACTCGCAAGTGGACCCCTGGATCCTGCAGGTAGTATCACAGGGGTACAAATTGGAATTCGAGACGTCTCCCCCTCGCCGGTTCCTGAAGTCTGCTCTACCAACGTCTCCCTCCGACAGGGAGGCAGTATTGGAAGCTATTCACAAGCTGTATTCCCAGCAGGTGATAATCAAGGTACCCCTCCTACAACAGGGAAAGGGGTATTACTCCACGCTGTTTGTGGTACCGAAGCCGGACGGCTCGGTGAGACCGATTTTAAATCTGAAATCATTGAACACTTACATAAAAAGGTTCAAATTCAAGATGGAGTCACTCAGAGCAGTGATAGCGAACCTGGAAGAAGGGGACTATATGGTGTCTCTGGACATCAAAGATGCTTATCTCCATGTCCCAATCTACCCTTCTCACCAAGGGTACCTCAGGTTTGTGGTACAAAACTGTCATTATCAGTTTCAGACGCTGCCGTTTGGATTGTCCACGGCACCACGGGTCTTTACCAAGGTAATGGCCGAAATGATGATTCTTCTTCGAAGAAAAGGCGTCTTAATTATCCCTTACTTGGACGATCTCCTGATAAGGGCAAGGTCCAGGGAACAGTTAGAGGTCGGAGTAGCACTATCTCAGGTAGTGCTACGTCAGCACGGGTGGATTCTAAATATTCCAAAATCGCAGCTGATTCCAACAACACGTCTACTGTTCCTAGGGATGATTCTTGACACAGTCCAGAAAAAGGTGTTTCTCCCGGAGGAGAAGGCCAGGGAGTTATCCGAGCTAGTCAGGAACCTCCTGAAACCAGGACAAGTGTCAGTGCATCAATGCACAAGGGTCCTGGGAAAGATGGTGGCTTCTTACGAAGCGATTCCATTCGGAAGATTCCATGCAAGAACTTTTCAGTGGGATCTGCTGGACAAATGGTCCGGATCGCATCTTCAGATGCATCAGCGGATAACCCTATCTCCAAGGACAAGGGTGTCTCTCCTGTGGTGGTTGCAGAGTGCTCATCTTCTAGAGGGCCGCAGATTCGGCATTCAGGACTGGATTCTGGTGACCACGGATGCCAGCCTGAGAGGCTGGGGAGCAGTCACACAGGGAAGAAATTTCCAGGGCTTGTGGTCAAGCATGGAAACGTCTCTTCACATAAATATCCTGGAACTAAGGGCAATTTACAATGCCCTAAGTCAAGCAAGGCCTCTGCTTCAGGGTCAGTCGGTATTGATCCAATCGGACAACATCACGGCAGTCGCCCACGTAAACAGACAGGGCGGCACAAGAAGCAGGAGGGCAATGGCAGAAGCTGCAAGAATTCTTCGCTGGGCGGAAAATTATGTGACAGCACTGTCAGCGGTGTTCATTCCGGGAGTGGACAACTGGGAAGCAGACTTCCTCAGCAGACACGACCTCCACCCGGGGGAGTGGGGACTTCACCCAGAAGTCTTCCACCTGATTGTAAACCGTTTGGAAAAACCAAAGGTGGACATGATGGCGTCTCGTCTCAACAAGAAACTAGACAGATATTGCGCCAGGTCAAGGGACCCTCAGGCGATAGCGGTGGACGCTCTGGTAACACCGTGGGTGTACCAGTCAGTGTATGTGTTCCCTCCTCTGCCTCTCATACCCAAAGTATTGAGAATCATAAGAAGGAGAGGAGTAAGAACTATACTCGTGGCTCCGGATTGGCCAAGGAGGACTTGGTACCCGGAACTTCAAGAGATGCTCACGGAGGACCCGTGGCCTCTTCCTCTAAGAAAGGACCTGCTCCAGCAGGGACCTTGTCTGTTCCAAGACTTACCGCGGCTGCGTTTGACGGCATGGAGGTTGAACGCCGGATCCTGAAGGAAAAAGGCATTCCAGATGAAGTCATCCCTACCCTGATCAAGGCCAGGAAGGATGTAACCGCGAAACATTATCACCGCATTTGGCGAAAATATGTTGTGTGGTGTGAGGCCAAGAAGGCCCCTACAGAGGAATTTCAACTGGGTCGTTTCCTGCATTTCCTGCAAACAGGACTATCTATGGGCCTAAAATTAGGGTCCATTAAGGTTCAAATTTCGGCCCTGTCGATATTCTTCCAAAAAGAACTGGCTTCAGTGCCTGAAGTTCAGACGTTTGTCAAAGGGGTACTGCATATACAGCCTCCTTTTGTGCCTCCAGTGGCACCTTGGGATCTCAATGTAGTGTTGAGTCTCCTAAAGTCACATTGGTTTGAACCACTCACCACTGTGGAATTAAAATATCTCACATGGAAAGTGGTCATGCTGTTAGCCCTGGCTTCAGCCAGGCGTGTCTCAGAATTGGCGGCTTTATCATATAAAAGCCCTTACCTAATTTTTCATTCAGACAGGGCAGAACTGAGGACTCGCCCTCAATTTCTCCCTAAGGTGGTTTCAGCGTTTCACATGAACCAGCCTATTGTGGTGCCTGCGGCTACTAGGGACTTGGAGGACTCCAAGTTGCTGGACGTAGTCAGGGCCCTGAAAATATGTTTCCAGGACGGCTGGAGTCAGAAAATCTGACTCGCTGTTTATCCTGTATGCACCCAACAAGCTGGGTGCTCCTGCTTCTAAGCAGACGATTGCTCGTTGGATTTGTAGTACGATTCAGCTTGCACATTCTGTGGCAGGCCTGCCACAGCCAAAATCTGTAAAAGCCCATTCCAGAAGGAAGGTGGGCTCATCTTGGGCGGCTGCCCGAGGGGTCTCGGCTTTACAACTTTGCCGAGCAGCTACTTGGTCAGGGGCAAACACGTTTTCTAAATTTTACAAATTCGATACCCTGGCTGAGGAGGACCTGGAGTTCTCTCATTCGGTGCTGCAGAGTCATCCGCACTCTCCCGCCCGTTTGGGAGCTTTGGTATAATCCCCATGGTCCTTACGGAGTTCCCAGCATCCACTAGGACGTCAGAGAAAATAAGAATTTACTTACCGATAATTCTATTTCTCATAGTCCGTAGTGGATGCTGGGCGCCCATCCCAAGTGCGGATTGTCTGCAATACTTGTATATAGTTATTGTTACAAAAATCGGGTTGTTTATTGTTGTGAGCCATCTTTTCAGAGGCTCCTACGTTTATCATACTGTTAACTGGGTTCAGATCACAAGTTGTACGGTGTGATTGGTGTGGCTGGTATGAGTCTTACCCGGGATTCAAGATCCTTCCTTATTATGTACGCTCGTCCGGGCACAGTATCCTAACTGAGGCTTGGAGGAGGGTCATAGGGGGAGGAGCCAGTGCACACCAGCTAGTCATAAAGCTTTTACTTTTGTGCCCAGTCTCCTGCGGAGCCGCTATTCCCCATGGTCCTTACGGAGTTCCCAGCATCCACTACGGACTATGAGAAATAGAATTATCGGTAAGTAAATTCTTATTTTTTGTAGGACCTAAGCCAGATGGCTCTGTCAGACCACTATTGAACTTAAACCGTCTCAATCAGTACGTCACTTACTACAGATTCAAACTGGAATCCCTGCGGTCTGTATTTGCATGTTTTCAGCTACAGGATTGCAGTTTGGCCGCTTCGTCAGAGGTTCTTGCGTTTGCACTACGGCAAAACCATTACCAGTTTCAGACTCTACCGTTTGGCCTCTCGTCAGCAACTCGGGTAGTCACCAAACGAATGTTGTGTTGATAGCTCATCTCAGATCACTGGAAGTGATAATAGTTCCGTACTTGGACGATCTACTCATCAAAGTTCCGTCTCAACAGATGATCCTCCAACATGCGTTGCTAACGTACAATGGCCTAGTTCAGCCCGGTTGGATTGTCAACTTCAGGAAATCACATTCAATTCATAGAAATGATTCTCGATACGGTAGATCAACTAATTTACTTACCAGAACACAAAGTACAGAGTATTCGTCATCTGGTAAAATTAGTGCTGAAGCACGCACAGTCTCTGTACATTTGTGCATTCGATTGTTAGGAAATATGGTGGCAGCTTTCGAAGCGCTTCAGTTCGGAAGATTTCACTCGCGTCCTTTTCACCTGGAGATGCTCGCACAGTGATCGGCCTCACATCGGCAAATTCACCAGATGGTGATGTTTCCACGGACCAGAGAATCTATACTCTGGGGGCTCAAAGTACACACGTTAACCGCAGGAAAACGGTTCAGCGTCTGCAATTGGATAATTCTAACAACGCGAGTCTCAGGTTGGGGAGCTGTGGTTCAAAATTGTCAGCTCTAGGGTCTCTGGGCAGATCACGAAAGATTGCTGTCTCTAAGTCCTGGAA
This sequence comes from Pseudophryne corroboree, assembly GCF_028390025.1. Lineage (NCBI taxonomy): Eukaryota > Metazoa > Chordata > Amphibia > Anura > Myobatrachidae > Pseudophryne > Pseudophryne corroboree. Next base: position 494,677,444 of record NC_086450.1, read on the forward strand.
CTCAAGATACTTTACAATGCGCTACGACAAGCAGTGCACAGGCTTCGGTCTCAGACTATCCAAGTGCAGTAAGACAACGCGACGGCGGTCAATTACATCAACAAAGAAACGAGAAGCCGCATGGCCATGCGGGAAGTAGCTTGAATCTTCAATTGGGCCGACCATCACCAAGTGATATTGTCGGCAGTGTTCATTCAGGGAGTGGACTACTAAAAGACAGAGGGGTATATGCAATTGCGGTCGAATTCGCGGCAATTTTCGCCGTTTTTTAATTCGACTCAATTCGACAGGTGAATCCCGGAAGGTGGCTTCCGGAATTCACCATATTCAATGAAAAACGGATTCGCCAGAGTCGCGGGCGAAAATCGGCCGATTTGGCGGATTTTGTCGCGATTTTAAAAAACGGTAAAAATCGTGAAAAACCTGGAAAAAAAATGGCGTGGGGTCCCCCCTCCAAAGCATAACCAGCCTCTGGCTCATCGAGCTGGTCCTGGTTCTAAAAATCCGGGGAAAAATTGGCCAGGGATCCCCCGTATTTTTAAAACCAGCACCGGGCTCTGCGCCTGGTGCTGGTGCAAAAAATACGGGGGACAAAAAGAGTAGGGGTCCCCCGTATTTTTAACACCAGCATCGGGCTCCACTAGCTGGACAGATAATGCCACAGCCGGGGGTCACTTTTATGCCGTGCCCTGCGGCCGTGGCATTAAATATCCAACTAGTCACCCCTGGCCGGGGTACCCTGGGGGAGTGGGGACCCCTTCAATCAAGGGGTCCCCCCCCCCCCAGCCACCCAAGGGCCAGGGGTGAAGCCCGAGGCTGTCCCCCCCCCATCCAATGGGCTGCGGATGGGGGGGCTGATAGCCTTTTGTGATAATAAAAAGAATATTGTTTTTTCCATTAGTACTACAAGTCCCAGCAAGCCTCCCCCGCAAGCTGGTACTTGGAGAACCACAAGTACCAGCATGCGGGAGAAAAACGGGCCCGCTGGTACCTGTAGTACTACTGGGAAAAAAATACCCAAATAAAAACAGGACAACAGACACCTTGATAGTAAAACTTTATTACACACTACCGACACACACATACTTACCTATGTTGACACGCCGACTGCCACGGTCTCCGACGATCCGAGGGTACCTGTGAAAAAATGATACTCACCTTCCAGCGTCCAGAGATAAATCCACGTCCAGAGAGATAAATCCACGTACTTGTAAAAAAAAAAGAAAACGCAAATACCCGCTCCATACCGGACTAGAAAGGGGTCCAATGTTTTCACATCAGACCCCTTTCTCCCGAATGCCGGGACATCACGTGACTCCTGTCACTGAAGTCCCTTCAGCCAATCAGGAAGCGCTACTTCCGTGGCGCTCACCTGATTGGCTGTGCGCTGTCTGTACTGTGACAGCACATCGCAAAGCCGCTCCATTACTTTCAATGGTGGGAACTTTGCGGGTAGCGGTGGGGTCACCCGCCGGTCAGCCGCTGACCGGCGGGTGACCTTACCGCTAGCCGCTAAGTTCCCACCATTGAAAGTAATGGAGCGGCTTTGCGATGTGCTGTCACAGTACAGACAGCGCACAGCCAATCAGGTGAGCGCAACGAAGTTGCGCTTCCTGATTGGCTTAGAGACCTTTCTGTGACAGCTGTCACTGACAGGTCTCATTCGTGGAAAGGTGTCCCATGTGTCAGCATGGGACCCCTTTCAGTCCGGCATGGAGCGGGTGTTCGCTTTGTTTTTTTGCCTAGTACGTGGATTTATCTCTGGACCATGGCTGGGGTGAGTATATTGATCTTTTCTTTTCAGGTATCCGTGGATTCTACATGGAGAAGAGGACCGATGTCGGCGTGTGAACATAGGTAAGTATGTGCGTGTCGACGTATGAAATAAAGTTTTACTGTCGACGGTGTGTGTGTGTCCTGTTTTTTTATTTGGGTATTTTTTTTCCCAGTAGTACTACAGGTACCAGCGGGCCCGTTTTTCTCCCGCATGCTGGTACTTGTGGTTCTCCAAGTACCAGCTTGCGGGGGAGGCTTGCTGGGACTTGTAGTACTACTGGAAAAAACAATATCTTTTTATTATCACAAAAGGCTATCAGCCCCCCCATCCGCAGCCCATTGGATGGGGGGGGACAGCCTCTGGCTTCACCCCTGGCCCTTGGGTGGCTGGGGGGGGGGGACCCCTTGATTGAAGGGGTCCCCACTCCCCCAGGGTACCCCGGCCAGGGGTGACTAGTTGGATATTTAATGCCACGGCCGCAGGGCACGGCATAAAAGTGACCCCCGGCTGTGGCATTATCTGTCCAGCTAGTGGAGCCCGATGCTGGTGTTAAAAATACGGGGGACCCCTACTCTTTTTGTCCCCCGTATTTTTGGCACCAGCACCAGGCGCAGAGCCCGGTGCTGGTTTTAAAAATACGGGGGATCCCCTGTCAATTTTTTCCCCGCATTTTTAGAACCAGGACCAGCTCGAAGAGCCCGAGGCTGGTTATGCTTTGGAGGGGGGGACCCCACGCCATTTTTTTTATGATTTCACCGTTCCAGCATAAAAAAAAATAATAATAATATTTTAAAAAATATATAAATAATATTTGTGCCTCCAAAAAAAAAAAAAAAAGTACCTAATCCCTTCTAATATAAATAGATCTGCTATTCCCCCCCAAAAAAACACAAAAAAAAACATGTTTAAATTTTTTTTATTTGTTTTCACCCTCCAAAGTGTGGCGGATTGAAAATGACGAATTTGCTGTCTAAAAGCACTGCTGTCGAATTTCCAAACTTGAATTGAATATGCTTTGGTCGAATTGCAGCACTTGTATCATTGCAGAAAAGTCGAATTTGCAAAAAGTCGAATTTCAAAAAGTCGAATTTTGAAAGTCCGTTTTTTGGTCGGAAAGCACTGAATTGCATAGGCGATTTTTTTTTTTTGGTCGAAAATGACCCGAAATTCGACAATTTCGGGAATTCGACCGCAATTGCAATCCGCATTTTCATCCAGGAAAATGGTCATTAAATCTAGAAGTGTTTCACATATTGGTCCAGAGGTGGGGTTACCCTCAAGTGGATCTGATGCCATCTCGCAACAATCACCAAACGCCCAGTATGTGTCCAGAACGCGAGATCCAAAAGCAGTGGCTATGGATGCTCTCACAATCGCGTGGCCGTACAGCCTCGTGTAGCTGTTTCCACCGTTTTCCGCTGCTCCCTCTGTTACTACAACTGATCAAAAGACAGTCCGCCACAGTCATACTAGTGGCGCCTCATTGGCCTCAGAGAGCTTGGTTCTCGGATCTCCGCGGACTACTTGCAGACGATCCTTGGCCACTCCCACTACGTCCGGATCTGTTACAACAGGGTCCGTTCCTTTACCCCGATTTAGCGCGGCTGCGGTTGACAGGGTGGCTGTTGAGACCGCCCTCTTAAGAAAAGAGGGCATTTCAGAATCTGTTATACCAACCAGGTTACGAGCTAGGAAGCCAGATACGGCAGCTCATCGTTACAGAATTTGGCGTGCTTATATCGGTTGGTGTGAAGCTCTGAAGTTTCCGACATCATTCAAGTTATCCCGTCTTTTGTTATTTCTACAGACTGGGTTAGATGGAGGACTGCGTTTATCTACACTAAAGGTGTAGGTCTCTGCTTTGTCAATTTACTTTCAAAAAAAGAATGTTTGGCTCTATTGCCGTCTGTACACACCTTTCTGCAAGGTGTCCTCAGAGTACATCCTCCATTCATTCCACCTACAGCGCCATGGGACTTGAATCTGGTTTTAGATTTCTTACAGTTGTCATATTTTGAACCCTTTCAACAAGTGGATATTAAGTTTCTCACTTGGAAAACAATTTTTCTCTGACGTCCTAGTGGATGCTGGGAACTCCGTAAGGACCATGGGGAATAGCGGGCTCCGAAGGAGGCTGGGCACTCTAGAAAGATTTATGACTACCTGGTGTGCACTGGCTCCTCCCACCATGACCCTCCTCCAAGCCTCAGTTAGATTTTGTGCCCGGCCGAGGTTGGATGCACACTAGGGGCTCTCCTGAGCCCTTAGAAAGAAAGTATAGATTTAGGTTTTTTATTTTCAGTGAGACCTGCTGGCAACAGGCTCACTGCAGCGAGGGACTAAGGGGAGAAGAAGCGAACTCGCCTGCTTGCAGCCGGATTGGGCTTCTTAGGCTACTGGACACCATTAGCTCCAGAGGGATCGACCGCAGGCCCAGTCCTTGGTGTTCGGTCCCGGAGCCGCGACGCCGTCCCCCTTACAGAGCCAGAAGCAAGAAGAGGTCCGGAAAAACGGCGGCAGAAAACATCAGTCTTCACCAAGGTAGCGCACAGCACTGCAGCTGTGCGCCATTGCTCCTCATACACACTTCATACTCCGGTCACTGAGGGTGCAGGGGGGGGGGGGGGGCGCCCTGAGAAGCAATAATAACACCTTGGCTGGCAAAAATTCCACAATATATAGTCCCAGAGGCTATATATGTGGAAAATACCCCTGCCAGAATATGGAAAAAAGCGGGAGAATAGTCCGCGGAAAAGGGGTTGAGCTATCTCTCACAGCACACTGGCGCCATTTCTCCTTCACAGATCCGCTGGAAGGAAGCTCCCTGGCTCTCCCCTGCAGTCTACACTACAGAACAGGGTAAAAACAGAGAGGGGGGGCACTAAATTTAGGCGCAGTATATAATATATAGAAAAAGCAGCTATAGGGGACATAACTCAGTTAGTCCCTGCATTATATAGCGCTCTGGTGTGTGCTGGCATACTCTCACTCTGTCCCCCCAAAGGGCTTTTGTGGGTCCTGTCCTCATTCGGAGCATTCCTTGTGTGTGTGCGGTGTGTCGGTACGGCTGTGTCGACATGTTTGATGAGGATAATGATGTGGAGGCGGAGCAGATGCCTTTAGAAGGGATGTCACCCCCTGCGGGGCAGACACCTGAGTGGATGAGCTTATGGAAAGTAATGAGTGCACGTATAGACTCCTTACATAAGAAAATTGACGACATGCCAAATGTGGGACAGCCGACTTCTCAGCTCGTGCCTGCCCAGGCGTCGCATGGGTCGTCAGGGGCTCTAAAACGCCCGCTACCGCAAGCAGACCCAGATGTCGACACTGATACTGACACCAGTGTCGACGACGATGAGTCTAACCTGATGCCCACTAAGGCCATTCACTGCATGATTGAGGCAATGAAAGAGGTGTTACACATTTCTGATATAACTACAGGTACCACTAAAAAGGGTATTATGTTTGGAGAGAAAAAACTACCCGTAGTTTTTCCCCCATCAGATGAATTAAATGAAGTGTGTGAAGAAGCGTGGCCTTTCCCTGATAAAAAATTGGTAATTCCTAAGAAGGTACTAATGGCGTACCCTTTCCCGCCAGAGGATAGGTCACGTTGGGAAACACCCCCCAGGGTGGATAAAGCGCTCACACGTTTGTCTAAAAAGGTGGCACTACCGTCTCCGGATACGGCCGCCCTCAAGGAACCTGCTGATAGAAAGCAGGAGGCGATCCTGAAGTCTGTATATACACACACAGGCATTATACTTAGGCCAGCTATTGCGTCAGCATGGATGTGCAGTGCTGCCGCTGCGTGGTCAGATAAACTGTCAGAAAATATTGACACACTAGACAGAGACACGATCCTGTTAACCATAGACCATATAAAAGACTCAGTCTTATATATGAGAGATGCACAGAGGGAAATCTGCCGACTGGCATCTAAAGTAAGTGCATTGTCCATTTCTGCTAGGAGAGGCTTATGGACTCGCCAGTGGACAGGAGATGCAGATTCTAAAAAGCACATGGAAGTGTTGCCATATAAGGGTGAGGAATTATTTGGGGATGGTCTCTCGGACCTAGTTTCCACAGCAACGTCTGGGAAGTCAGCATTTTTACCCCATGTCCCCTCACAGCCTAAGAAGGCGCCGTTTTATCAGGTTCAGTCCTTTCGGACCCAGAAAAACAGGCGTGGAAAAGGCGGGTCCTTTCTGTCCAGAGGCAGGGGAAAAAGGCTGCAACAAACAGCAGGTTCCCAGGAGCAAAAGTCCTCCCCCCGCTTCTTCTTCCAAGTCCGCCGCATGACGGTGGGGCTCCACAGGCGGAGCCAGGTACGGTGGGGGGTCGCCTCAAGAATTTCAGCGATCAGTGGGCTCGCTCACAGGTGGATCCCTGGATCCTGCAAATAGTATCTCAGGGGTACAAACTGGAATTCGAGGCGTCCCCACCCCACCGGTTCCTAAAATCTGCCTTGCCGATTGCTCCCTCAGACAGGGAGGCGGTGCTAGCGGCAATTCACAAGCTGTATTCCCAGCAGGTGATAATCAAGGTACCCCTACTTCAACAAGGCCGGGGTTATTATTCCACACTATTTGTGGTACCGAAACCGGACGGTTCGGTGAGACCCATTTTAAATTTAAAATCCTTGAACACGTACATAAAAAAATTCAAGTTCAAGATGGAATCGCTCAGGGCGGTTATTGCAAGCCTGGACGAGGGGGATTACATGGTATCCCTGGACATCAAGGATGCTTACTTGCATGTCCCCATTTACCATCCTCACCAGGAGTACCTCAGATTTGTGGTACAGGATTGCCATTACCAATTCCAGACGCTGCCGTTTGGCCTGTCCACGGCACCGAGGGTATTTACCAAGGTTATGGCGGAAATGATGATACTCCTTCGAAAAAAGGGAGTTTTAATTATCCCGTACTTGGACGATCTCCTAATAAAAGCAAGGTCCAAGGAACAGTTGTTGGTGGGAGTAGCACTATCTCAGGAGGTGCTGCACCAGACCGGCTGGATTCTGAATATCCCAAAGTCACAGCTGTTTCCGACGACACGGCTACTGTTCCTGGGTATGATTCTGGATACAGTCCAGAAGAAAGTGTTTCTCCCGGAGGAGAAAGCCAGGGAGATGTCATCTCTAGTCAGAGACCTCCTGAAACCAAAACAGGTATCAGTGCATCGCTGCACACGGGTCCTGGGAAAGATGGTGGCTTCTTACGAAGCAATTCCCTTCGGCAGGTTCCATGCCAGAATCTTTCAGTGGGACCTGTTGGACCAGTGGTCCGAATCGCATCTTCAGATGCATCGCTTAATAACCCTGTCTCCAAGAACCAGGGTGTCTCTACTGTGGTGGCTGCAGAGTGCCCATCTTCTAGAGGGCCGCAGGTTCGGCATACAGGACTGGGTCCTGGTGACCACGGATGCCAGCCTTCGAGGCTGGGGGGCAGTCATACAGGGAAGAAACTTCCAAGGACTATGGTCGAGTCAGGAGACTTCCCTTCACATAAATATTCTGGAACTAAGGGCCATCTACAATGCCCTAAGTCAAGCAAGATCCCTGCTCCTACACCAGCCGGTGCTGATCCAGTCAGACAACATCACGGCAGTCGCCCATGTAAATCGACAGGGCGGCACAAGAAGCAGGATGGCGATGGCAGAAGCCACAAGAATTCTCCGATGGGCGGAGAATCATGTACTAGCACTGTCAGCAGTGTTCATTCCGGGAGTGGACAACTGGGAAGCAGACTTCCTCAGCAGACACGACCTCCACCCGGGAGAGTGGGGACTTCACCCAGGAGTCTTCCAGATGCTGGTAAACCGTTGGGAAAAACCACAGGTGGACATGATGGCGTCCCGTCTTAACAAAAAGTTAAAAAGATATTGCGCCAGGTCAAGGGACCCTCAGGCGATAGCTGTGGACGCTCTAGTGACACCGTGGGTGTACCAGTCGGTTTATGTGTTCCCTCCTCTGCCTCTCATTCCAAAGGTATTGAGAATAATAAGAAAGCGAGGAGTAAACACAATTCTCGTGGTTCCGGATTGGCCAAGACGATCGTGGTACCCGGAACTTCAAGAGATGCTCTCAGAGGACCCGTGGCCTCTACCGCTCAGACGGGACCTGTTACAGCAGGGGCCCTGTCTGTTCCAAGACTTACCGCGGCTGCGTTTGACGGCATGGCGGTTGAACACCGGATCCTAAAGGAAAAGGGTATTCCGGAAGAAGTCATTCCTACGCTTATTAAGGCCAGGAAAGATGTTACGGCAACGCATTATCACCGCATATGGCGGAAATATGTTGCATGGTGCGAGGCCAATAAGGCCCCAACAGAGGAATTTCACCTAGGTCGATTTCTGCATTTCCTGCAAGCAGGAGTGGATATGGGCCTAAAACTAGGCTCCATTAAAGTACAGATCTCGGCTCTGTCGATTTTCTTTCAAAAAGAACTAGCTTCAGTACCTGAAGTTCAGACATTTGTGAAAGGAGTGCTGCATATTCAGCCCCCATTTGTGCCTCCTGTGGCACCTTGGGATCTCAACGTGATGTTGAGTTTCTTAAAATCACATTGGTTTGAGCCACTAAAAACCGTGGATCTGAAATATCTCACGTGGAAAGTGGTCATGTTATTAGCCTTGGCTTTAGCCAGGCGAGTGTCAGAATTGGCGGCTTTATCATGTAAAAGCCCTTATCTGATTTTCCATATGGATAGGGCAGAGTTGAGGACTCGTCCCCAATTTCTCCCTAAGGTGGTGTCGGCGTTTCACCTGAACCAGCCTATTGTGATGCCGGCGGCTACTAGTGAATTGGAGGACTCCAAGTTGCTAGACGTTGTCAGGGCCCTGAAAATATATGTTTCCAGGACGGCTGGAGTCAGAAAATCTGACTCGCTGTTTATCCTGTATGCACCCAACAAGCTGGGTGCTCCTGCTTCTAAGCAGACTATTGCTCGCTGGATTTGTAGTACAATTCAGCTTGCACATTCTGTGGCAGGCATACCACAGCCAAAATCTGTAAATGCCCATTCCACAAGGAAGGTGGGCTCATCTTGGGCGGCTGCCCGAGGGGTCTCGGCTTTACAACTTTGCCGAGCAGCTACTTGGTCAGGGGCAAACACGTTTGCAAAATTCTACAAATTTGATACCCTGGCTGAGGAGGACCTGGAGTTCTCTCATTCGGTGCTACAGAGTCATCCGCACTCTCCCGCCCGTTTGGGAGCTTTGGTATAATCCCCATGGTCCTTACGGAGTCCCAGCATCCACTAGGACGTCAGAGAAAATAAGAATTTACTCACCGGTAATTCTATTTCTCGTAGTCCGTAGTGGATGCTGGGCGCCCATCCCAAGTGCGGATTGTCTGCAATACTTGTAAATAGTTATTGTTAACTAAAGGGTTATTGTTGAGCCATCTGTTGAGAGGCTCAGTTGTTTTTCATACTGTCAAACTGGATATAGTATCACGAGTTGTACGGTGTGATTGGTGTGGCTGGTAAGAGTCTTACCCGGGATTCTAAATCCTTCCTTATTATGTCAGCTCGTCCGGGCACAGTGTCCTAACTGGGGCTTGGAGGAGGGTCATGGTGGGAGGAGCCAGTGCACACCAGGTAGTCATAAATCTTTCTAGAGTGCCCAGCCTCCTTCGGAGCCCGCTATTCCCCATGGTCCTTACGGAGTTCCCAGCATCCACTACGGACTACGAGAAATAGAATTACCGGTGAGTAAATTCTTATTTTCTTCTAGCCTTAGCTTCGGCAAGGCGTGTTTCAGATTTGGGTGCCTTGTCATGCAAGCCACCGTTTTTGGGGTTTCATAATGACAGAGCGGAACTTCAGACAAATTCCGTTTTATTGCCAAGGGTAATGTCATCTTTTTCACATCAATCAACCAATGGTAGTTCCTGTGTGAACAGGTAATTCGGGAACTTTGGATGTGGTACGTGCATTACGGGTTTAGGTATCCCGAACGTCTACAGTTCGTAAGACGGATACATCGTTTGTTCTCTATCATGCTGCCAAGATGGGTTGGCCAGCTTCTAAGCAGACCTTATCCAGATGGATAAAACTGACCATACGTCCGGCTTACCTTCATGCTAGGTTACAGCCGCCTACATCAGTAACAGCTCATTCCACACGTTCTGTGGGAACTTCATGGGCAGCTGGTCGTGGAGCTTCTACGACGCAGCTTTGCCGTGCGGCTACATGCTCATCAGTGCACACGTTTGTGCTCTTTTACAAATTTGATACGTTTGCGGCATCAGCATATAGCTTTGGCCGCTTAGTGTTACAGGTGCCAAACAGCTCTCCCGCCCACAGGGGAAGCTTTGGTATGTCCCAAGAGTACTCCAGTGACCCCTAGTGAATGAAAAAGAAAATAGGATTTTGGTACTTACCAAGTAAATCTTTTCTCTGACGTCCTAGTGGATGCTGGGGACTCCGTAAGGACCATGGGGAATAGCGGCTCCGCAGGAGACTGGGCACAGCTAAGAAAGATTTAGGACTACCTGGTGTGCACTGGCTCCTCCCACTATGACCCTCCTCCAGACTTCAGTTTGAATCCTGTGCCCGGCTGAGCTGGATGCACTCTAGGGGCTCTCCTGAGCTCCTAGAGAGAAAGTATATTTTAGGTTTTTTATTTTACAGTGAGATCTGCTGGCAACAGACTCACTGCAGCGAGGGACTAAGGGGAGAAGAAGCGAACCTACCTAACTGGTGGTAGCTTGGGCTTCTTAGGCTACTGGACACCATTAGCTCCAGAGGGATCGACCGCATGGAACCGGCCATTGGTGTGCGGTCCCGGAGCCGCGCCGCCGGCCCCCTTACAGAGCCAGAAGCAAGAAGAATCCGGAAAATCGGCGGCAGAAGACATCAGTCTTCACCAAGGTAGCGCACAGCACTGCAGCTGTGCGCCATTGCTCCTCATACACACTTCACACTCCGGTCACTGAGGGTGCAGGGCGCTGGGGGGGGGGGGCGCACTGAGAAGCAATATATACACCTTGGCTGGCAAATATATCACAATATATAGCCCCAGAGGCTATATATGTGATAAATACCCCTGCCAGAATCCATAAAAAAGCGGGAGAAAAGTCCACCGAAAAAGGGGCGGAGCTATCTCCCTCAGCACACTGGCGCCATTTCTCCCTCACAGCTCCGCTGGAAGGAAGCTCCCTGGCTCTCCCCTGCAGTCTACACTACAGAAAAGGGTAAAAAAGAGAGGGGGGGGCACTAAATTTAGGCGCAATATACATATAGCAGCTATAAGGGGATATAATTTAGTTAATCCCTGATTTATATAGCGCTCTGGTGTGTGCTGGCATACTCTCTCTCTGTCTCCCCAAAGGGCTTTGTGGGGTCCTGTCTTCTGTCGGAGCATTTCCTGTGTGTGTGCGGTGTGTCGGTACGGCTGTGTCGACATGTTTGATGAGGAGACTTATGTGGAGGAGGAGCAGGTGCCCATAAATGTGTTGTCACCCCCTGCGGGGCAGACACCGGAGTGGATGGACTTGTGGAAGGAATTACGCGAAAGTGTCGACTCCTTACATAAAAAATTTGACGACATGCCAAATGCGGGGCAGCCGGCTTCTCAGCCCGTGCCTGCCCAGACGTCTCAAAAGTCATCAGGGGCTCTAAAACGCCCGCTACATCAGATGGCAGACACAGATGTCGACACGGATACTGATACCAGTGTCGACGACGAAGAGACTAATGTAATCTCCAATAGGGCCACTCGTTATATGATTGAGGCAATGAAAAATGTTTTACACATTTCTGAGGTGACCCCAGGTACCACAAAAAAGGGTATAATGTTTGGGGAGAAAAAACTACCAGTAGTTTTTCCCCCTTCTGAAGAATTGAATGAAGTGTGTGAACTAGCGTGGGCTTCCCCCGATAAAAAATTGGTAATTTCAAAAAAATTACTACTGGCGTACCCTTTCCCGCCAGAGGATAGGTCACGTTGGGAAACACCGCCTAGGGTGGATAAAGCACTTACGCGCTTATCAAAAAAGGTGGCACTGCCGTCCCAGGATACGGCCGCCCTAAAGGAACCTGCTGACAGAAAGCAGGAGGCTCTCCAAAAAGCTATATATACACACACTGGTATTATACTGAGACCAGCTATTGCCTCAGCATGGATGTGCAGTGCTGCAGCTGCATGGTCAGACTCCCTGTCAGAAAACATTGACACCCTAGACAGGGACACTATATTGCTAAACGTAGAGCATATTAAAGATGCTGTCTTATAGAGGGGCGTGGCTATGCTGGGCATGGAGTAGCACGTACTGTGCTGAGCTCTCCTGCCTGAACATCCTCAAAAATACCCTGAAGTCTCCCCCCCGGGGTTAAGAGGTGCCCTGGACCTGCCTTGACGTCTGGTGCACCCATAGGAGTGTTTCTGGCTCGCTCCGTTGTACTGCCTGGTCGGCGGGACGGCTCCGGCCTGGCTGCTGTCGCGCCACGTGGGACGCGGTGTCCGTGGTGGCGGGGATTGGCGCGTTGTGTCTGCACTGCCTGTCGGGCTCCCGGAGAGAGATCTGCGGCGGTGAGCGCTCCCTGCTCTCCTCCTTCCTGCTGCCGCCTGAACCCGCTGCCGTAAGTGCGGTCTCCCCTGCTCCGGCCGCGGCTGGCCCTGCTACTTCCGGTCGGCGGCTGGGAGACACGCACGGAGTGCACCTCCGGACTCTGCTGCAGTCCGCTGGGCTGAGCGTGTCCTCCTTGCCTGACGCTCTCTGCCTGTCACTGCTCTCCTGCTCCACAGGCTGGGGCACTGTGGGGGGGAAATAAATAAATAAATAAAACGAGCTCTATCAGAGGCTGCACAGGCACTTCCGGCTGCAGTCTCTGAGAACCCCTGCTGTGGATAGTATATAACCTTCCAGTGTGGGGCTTGGGAGATGAGGAATTAGGCTCCCACCCATTGTCCTAACAACTGCTCAGTGCCCCCGGATCACGGCCCCCTCTGCTGCTTAATCCCTGTCAGAAATATATTACTGTGACTTTTTCTCTTTTCATTATATATATCCAGCTGGAGGCTGCTGGTATACCACTGTGTGATTCCTGATTTGTTGATATAGCACTGACTGGAGGCTTGCCTGCCTGGTTTACCATAACTCTCTCATATAGTGCTGCAACTCCCTGTAGGGGTGACTATAACGAATACTATGGGGAAGACTTCTCAGGCCGCGGCCAAGCTTGAAAAATACGCTAGAAATCCTCCCGCGCAAAATAAGAGAATGGGGGGGTCGCAGGATGGTTCTTCTCCCCCCTCTCCGGTTACAAGTGCTGGCTCCGGCCCCCCGGAGGCTTCAGAGGATGCTATCCAAAGGGTACTGGACGCAGTTAATGCCAGCGAATGCAGGCTGGCCGAAAAGATCACCCAGGTGCAATCAGATCTTTCCTTAATTCACCAGGATCTACAACGAGTTAGAGAGAGAGTGGGGGAGGCGGAAACCCGCATTTCTACTGTCGAGGACACTGTGGCCCCGCTTGGCCGACGCACCACTGCCCTTGAATCCCAGATGACGGAGGTGCAGAAAAAATTGACCGATATGGGGGGGCGTCTGAGACGGAATAACATTCGGTTTGTGGGCTTGCCGGAAAAGGAGGAGGGTGATGCTCCTGAGCGGTTTTTGGAGAAGTGGCTTACAGATTTCTTTGGGACGGATGCTTTTACGTCACACTACGCGGTGGAACGAGCACATAGAATCCCTATGCGGCCATTACCGCCGGGGGCTCCTCCCCATACATTTATAGCTTAATTCCTCCACTTCAAGGATCGGGACATGGTACTCACCCTGGCACGCACCAAAGGCCCACTTAAATGGAATGGTACCCGGATTTCTGTGTTTCCTGATTTTGCGGTCGACGTCCAGAAGGAGAGATCCCAGTTCCTTCCAATTAAGAGACGTCTCCGGGAGCTCAATCTCCCTTATGCTATGCTCTTTCCCTCAAAGTTGCGGGTGGTCGCAGGAGGAGAGACTAAATTCTTTTTGACCCCGCGGGAGGCGGCGACGTGGCTTGACCGGCAGTTCCCGGCGGGGCGTGCTCTGGCAAATGACTGAATGTCGCAGCTGCCCGCTGACTGGGCTGTGATTTATGTCATTAAGTATTTGTGTATACAGCTATTGCATTAATGTTTGTTGACTTTTTCTTTTTTCCTACTAGGGGGTCAATACAGCCTTTATTGGTAGTATACTAAATGTTGCACTTGATATTGGGTCCCTGCATGTTAGGGGGTTGGGTGCTTATTTGGCCCTGGGGGGGTTGGGTTATGGCGGGGGAGCAGTGCCTGCTTTTGACCGCTGTATTTTTTGTCCTCTTTACTAGTTATTTAGTTTTGAAGGGGGGTTTTTTGGAATTAGGTATGCCACAGTTCGGGCCGGTATACAGGGTGGGGGGTTGTATGGGGGGGAAGGGAGGATTTAATGGGTGGTTGTTTTATAAGCATTGCTGTTGCGACATGTTTAGAGAAATTTTTCGCAGGCGGTTACTTTTCTGTCTCTTTCAAATAACAATGTTGTGGGCACATTTGGCACTTGGTGCTCTTATGTATTATGGCATCACTTAGTCTAAAAATGTTATCCTGGAATGTGCGGGGCCTTAACGATAAAATTAAAAGGGCCCTGGTGCTTCGGCAGATTAGGCAGTACTCCGCAGATGTTGTTTGTCTTATGGAGACGCACCTGGAGGGAGCCAAAGTTCTATCTCTTAAAAAGCCATGGATTGGGTGGCTATACCACTCCACTCATGCCTCCCACTCCAGAGGCGTCTCCATTCTGATCCGTAGATCTGTCCCGTTTGTTTTGGACCAGGCCCAGGTGGATCAATGGGGACGATATATTTTTCTTAAATGTCAGATAAATTCCATGTCTTTATTATTGTTAGCTATTTACATTCCTCCACCGTACTCCCCGGAGGTTCTACGCAAGGCTGCTGATTTTATGTCCCTTTACCCCAATATTCCCACTGTCTGCATTGGGGACTTTAATAATGTCATGGATCTTAGAGTGGATAGATTCAGCACCAATGCTACTGTGCCTCGCCCACGAACGGGTAACTTTGCTCTGTTAGTGGAGGGTATGGGTTTGGTGGACGTCTGGAGGGCGCGGCATCCAGCTGCTCAACAGTTCTCCTGCTTCTCCCCTACTTACTCCTCCTTTTCTAGGATTGATATGGCCCTGGTCTCCCCCTGTTTAATTCCCAAAATTGTTGATATCCAGTATGCAACTAGAGGTATCTCTGACCATTCACCAGTACTGTTGAATCTGGATACTGGGGGTACCCGGGGACAGTTGTTTTGGAAATTTAACTAATTCTGGCTGTCACAGATGGGCACTGGAGCTTGAGCTTGCTTGGCGGGAGTTCTTGGAGCTAAACGGGGGTACTGCTGGACCAGCAATCCTCTGGGACGCATTTAAAGCATTTATACGTGGTTCCCTAATTAGACGGGTTGCTGCCTTAAAAAATGGTTACAAACGCCAAGAAATGGAACTTGAAGCGTCCTGTAGGTCCCTAGAAATACAATATTTGCAAGATGGATTGATTGCCTCCAAGGACGCATGGTTGCTGGCGCAGTCCAAATGGAGGAACTGTCTGTCTGATAAAGCTAAATACCGTTTGCTGTATGCCCAACACTCTTATTATGCTACAGGCGATAGACCTGGTACTTATCTAGCACATTTAGCGGCGGCAGATAAATTCTCTAATACTGTCCTGGCGATAGGTGGGGATGACGGTGTAACTTATGTAAAAACTCCGGAAATAGCGGACCAATTTGTTGCTTATTATAAAAGTCTGTATAGTACGAGACTATCGGCTGATTTAACCGAAATAGATGATTATCTTGCTGGTATACCATTGCCCTCGCTCTCTAATGTGGCGGTTGAATTCCTGGACTCCCCTTTGTCATTGACGGAGATTGAAACAGCCATCAAATCATTTCCTGGAGGCAAGGCACCAGGGCTAGATGGAATTCCTATTGAGCTATATAAGAAGCATATTGACTTTTATGCCCCTAGATTACTTACTCTGTTCAATGACTTGTTGGAGTTGGGGTCGCTGCCAGATTCCATGACTGAGGCTTTGATAATAGTGCTATTGAAACCGGATAAGAACCCAGAGCGGGTAGATTCATATAGACCTATCTCGCTACTTACAACTGATGTCAAGGTGTTAGCAAAGATCCTGGCACTTAGACTCAACTCCGTTATTACCCAAATTATACACACAGATCAGACTGGTTTCGTACCGGGGCGGTCCACTCTAACTAACCTTAGGCGCTTGTTCACGCACTTACAGGGCCCTCGCGGGGACGCCGACACTTCTGTTGTAGTGTCTCTCGACGCTGCTAAAGCTTTTGATTCAGTGGAGTGGGCGTTCTTGTGGGGGTCTATGGCCCGCTTCGGTATTGGACCACGCTTTATACGGTGGGTCAAGTTACTTTACTCCACCCCATTAGCCAGGGTCTCGATAAATGGATTTATTTCCTCTGCATTCCCTCTGGCCAGGGGTACAAGACAGGGCTGCCCGCTATCCCCTATCCTTTTTGCTCTAGCAGTGGAGCCCTTGGCGTGCTTGGTTTGTTCTGACCTGCGGGTGGGGGGGTTCCGGGTGGGCCCCACCACGGACAAGATTGCTCTATACGCGGATGATATTCTGCTGTTTATATCAGACTACTGCAACACCATGCCGCACGTGTTGCGTATTATTGACACCTATGGCGGGTATTCAGGCTTGTCCATAAATTGGGATAAGTCCTGCATATTGCCCTTTCGGGGTGCTTGTCCTGGGGTCCCGCCCGTGGCCCTCCCTCTTCGCTGGGTGGACTCATTCAAGTACTTGGGAATCTGGGTCACAAATAATCCTTCTCAATACTTTTCCCTTAACATAAAACCTCACATGGATTATTTGCACTCCCGTATTGCGGTGTGGGGAACTCTACCTCTAACTATAACGGGTAGAATTAATTTAGTGAAAATGGTGGCCCTGCCTAAGTTGCTGTATGCGCTACAGCACTCCCCTGTTTATCTCCCATTAAAAACCTTTCGGAGAATAGATAGTCTTCTGTCCTCTGTCGTATGGTCTAAACGTCGGGTCAGAATAAAATTAGACACCCTCACGCGCCCACGTGACTCTGGGGGCCTGGGCCTCCCTAAATTCAGATTATATTATCTAGCGGCACAAATGGTACATATTAGTAAGTGGTTACATGATCCTGGTAGAGATGAATTGATTTCTCGAATTCTCTATGTAACCGATCGGAATTGCACCCCATTACAACTACTGTTGAGTGACAATGTATCGCTACTTAACCTTCCCATTGTCAAACAAGCAATTATGGTATGGAGACAGACGCATAGATTGCTCCAGGGAGAGGGTTGGGATCCGGAAACACCTCTAGCCTACGCACATTCTTTTAATGAGCTTACATCGTTGCAGATGAGGGAGGTCTGGAGCAGCTGGGGAGTGCAGTCTCTTGGGAAATTGTATCATATGGGGGTATTTAAGTCTTTCCAACAATTGCAGGAGGATTATAATATTCCTACCTTCTATTTCTATCGATATCTACAACTCCGCCATGCTTGTCAAACTCAATTTGCAAACACTCCCCTGGTGCTCCAGAACACACCAGTTAGGGAACTATTTGTTAAGCTTCAAAATTGTACTATTTCCATATTCTATTCGGCTCTACTGCGTGCTTATCATTGTGAGACCCTTCTTTCTCTTAAATCTAGGTGGGAAAGTGATTTGGGGCCCATATCTAATGATACCTGGGAGGATGCACTGGGTGCCTCTAGACTGGCGACCACAGCGGTCCGTTACCAACAGGTGCATCTTTTTGTTTTACATAGAGTCTATATTACTCCTGAGAGGTTGATGAGATTCGGAGGAAGAATGGATTCTAAATGTCCCAAGTGTACTCTAGATGGGGGCACCTTTTGGCACATGATTTGGTCCTGTAGGATAGTTAATGCCTTCTGGCAGGATGTACTCAAGATTGTGGTTTCCACTGGTATACCTGCTGATGTGCTGACCCCCCCTGTGTGTGTGCTGGCGGTGGTGGATGAGGAGTTGCTGGATGCCCCCTCCAGGCGTTACGTTATCAACATGTGTGCTCTTGCACAGGTTTCTATAGCCCGGTCGTGGATGGCACCTGATGGCCCAGATATTGACTCATGGATTGCTTTAGTGAATACTACAGTGGCGCATGAAAGATTTGTCTATGTATCCAGGAAAGCCATTAATAAATATTATGCGATATGGGATAGATGGTTGTCATCACCATATGTTGGGGGTGCCTGCACTACAATATCTGCGGATGCAAGTTTAGCTTTAACATAATCACCCCGAAGCTACCTGATGAGGCTAGGAAATTGTGCTGCTTGCACAATAGTATTATTTACTATATAGCTCACCCGAGGCACTACTTCCTGTATTTGATATGGTTGTATTCAGCGGTTCTGGAAAGATGTATTCTTTTCTTTTTTGTGTATGTATTTGTAGGTATGTGTAAATATGTGTATATATATATATGCATAGGTGTATGTGTGCATATAGATATATATATGGGTGAAGTGACGTGTCGGCCGGGTTCAATAACAGATGTCAACCGATTACAATATATGTCTGTGCGTGATATGCTATATGTTGCCTGATACTATTGTCGTCAGTAATGCTTTAGGTTTATGTTGTATTTTTGTTTTGTAACATGTACAAAAAAGGAAACAAATTTCAATAAAAATTGTTGAATTTAAAAAAAAAAAAGATGCTGTCTTATACATGAGAGATGCACAGAGGGATATTTGCCGGCTGGCATTAAAAATAAGTGCACTGTCCATTTGTGCCAGGAGAGGGTTATGGACCCGGCAGTGGACAGGTGATGCAGATTCTAAAAGGCACATGGAAGTTTTGCCTTATAAGGGTGAGGAGTTGTTCGGGGATGGTCTTTCAGACTTAGTGTCCACAGCAACAGCTGGGAAGTCAGCATTTTTGCCACATATCCCCTCACAACCAAAGAGAGCACCGTATTATCAGGTGTAGTCCTTTCGCCCCCAAAAGAGCAGACGGGGTAGAGGCGCGTCCTTTCTGCCCAGAGGCAGAGGTAGGGGAAAAAAGCTGCAGCATACAGCCACTTCCCAGGAACAAAAGTCCTCCCCCGCTTCTTCTGCTAAGTCCGCCGCATGACGCTGGGGCTCAGCAGGCGGAGCCAGGTACGGTGGGGGGCCGTCTCAAAAATTTCAGCAATCAGTGGGCTCGCTCACAGGTAGATCCCTGGATCCTTCAAGTGGTATCTCAGGGGTACAGGCTGGAATTCGAGACATCCCCCCCCCCCCCCCCCCCCGCCGTTTCCTCAAATCTGCCTTACCAACGACTCCTTCAGAAAGGGAGGCTGTGTTAGAGGCAATTCACAAGCTGTATTCCCAGCAGGTGATAGTCAAGGTGCCCCTACTTCAACAAGGACGGGGTTACTATTCCACAATGTTTGTGGTACCGAAACCGGACTGTTCGGTGAGACCCAGATAAGGGCGAGGTCCAGAGAGCAGTTGTTGGTCGGCGTAGCATTATCTCAGGAGATGCTACACCAGCACGGTTTGATTCTGAATATTCCAAAGTCTCAGCTGGTTCCGGCGACACGTCTACTGTTCCTGGGGATGATTCTGGACACAGTCCAGAAAAAAGTGTTTCTCCCAGAGGAGAAAGCCAAGGAGCTGTCGTCTCTAGTGAGAGGCCTCCTGAAACCAAAACAGGTGTCGGTGCATCATTGCACGCGAGTCCTGGGAAAGATGGTAGCTTCCCACGAAGCGATTCCATTCGGCAGGTTCCATGCCAGAGAAAGAAGAAGAGAAATTTTGCTGCGCCGATGTGTCTCTATTCCTCTAATAAATTAAGCGAAATAGCTTATAACTTGAAAATAAGATCCCAAGTGTCAGAGGTGTGTGCGCTTCTATAAGGAGTAGTGAGTTACTCCTAGATTGATAAACTAAAGAAAAGTGGATATAGAATAGAAGCGCTCAACACTCACTGACCCTGTGATCTAAAATTAATAACAACCAAGGTGTCCTTGGGGATTTTTTTGAATGTAAAAATATATTTATTATAATACAGTAAAAATTGTACAATAAACCAAATCTATATCTTATCATAAAACCCTTTATCCTCACTGCAATTCTATTGCCAAGAGCTATTCTACATTCACATCAAATTGCAGATGTCAGCTAGATAACTAGCAGCAATATAGTGGTAACAATTGTTGCAATCAGATCTTCAGGCTATCTATTCAACAATGTTGAGTGTATATTCAGACACAATTGTTACGATGTAAAGAAAAGAATTAATGGATGTAGAATGCACTCACTCGCTCTGAATTCAAGAGCTATGTTATGTAACGTCTCAGAGTTCCAGGAGCCGATGACAGGTGTTGGTGAAATAATTGATTACCTCTCCGGTAGGTTGGCTGGTCCCGAGCGTCCTCGGGTAAAGCCAGAAAACTCAAATGAAGCTGCAGAATTTTGAAGCACTGGCCGTGCTAGCCGGGGTCCCACTGTTAAACCTGCTGTCCCTGGGCGTGCACCGCCCGTTGCAGTCTGTGGGGAAGAACAGGTGTGTGACTGCTGTTGGAGGGAACCCGCTGCAGAGAGAGTACCTTGGTGGAACGCCTCGATCTCCCTGGACTGGCACCGTCCGTAGGATATGTGGGGGAGAGAGACTGCTGGTGACCACTGGCACTGTGCGGAGAGGAAATTCGGCTGTGTCCTGTCCTGGCTATCGTGCTGATTAATCCCGTGGGAAATGTAGCAGAGCCGTCCGGAGAGTGTCAGAGACAATGATCGGTCAGTGAGGCAACCGGGGGAGGAGTCCTGACGCGTTTCGTCACGTGACCCGTGACTTTTTCATCAGCACGATAGCCAGGACAGGACACAGCCGAATTTCCTCTCCGCACAGTGCCAGTGGTCACCAGCAGTCTCTCTCCCCCACATATCCTACGGACGGTGCCAGTCCAGGGAGATCGAGGCGTTCCACCAAGGTACTCTCTCTGCAGCGGGTTCCCTCCAACAGCAGTCACACACCTGTTCTTCCCCACAGACTGCAACGGGCGGTGCACGCCCAGGGACAGCAGGTTTAACAGTGGGACCCCGGCTAGCACGGCCAGTGCTTCAAAATTCTGCAGCTTCATTTGAGTTTTCTGGCTTTACCCGAGGACGCTCGGGACCAGCCAACCTACCGGAGAGGTAATCAATTATTTCACCAACACCTGTCATCGGCTCCTGGAACTCTGAGACGTTACATAACATAGCTCTTGAATTCAGAGCGAGTGAGTGCATTCTACATCCATTAATTCTTTTCTTTACATCGTAACAATTGTGTCTGAATATACACTCAACATTGTTGAATAGATAGCCTGAAGATCTGATTGCAACAATTGTTACCACTATATTGCTGCTAGTTATCTAGCTGACATCTGCAATTTGATGTGAATGTAGAATAGCTCTTGGCAATAGAATTGCAGTGAGGATAAAGGGTTTTATGATAAGATATAGATTTGGTTTATTGTACAATTTTTACTGTATTATAATAAATATATTTTTACATTCAAAAAAATCCCCAAGGACACCTTGGTTGTTATTAATTTTAGATCACAGGGTCAGTGAGTGTTGAGCGCTTCTATTCTATATCCACTTTTCTTTAGGTTCCATGCCAGAACCTTTCAGTGGGACCTGTTAGACCAATGGTCCGGTTCGCATCTTCAAATGCATCGGTTGATAACCCTGTCTCCAAGGACCAGGGTGTCTCTGCTGTGGTGGCTGCAGAGTGCTCATCTCAGAGAGGGCCGCAGATTCGGCATACAGGACTGGCTCCTGGTAACCACGGATGCCAGCCTTCGGGGCTGGGGTGCAGTCACACGGGGAAGAAACTTCCAAGGACTTTGGTCAAGTCAGGAGACTTCCCTACACATAAATGTTCTGGAACTGAGGGCCATTTACAATGCCCATATAGATTGGTAAATGCTCAATTAGCTTAGTGATATCATTCAGGTGCTCGAAAGGAAGGGGTATTTCTGAGCAAGAAAAAAGGAATTGGATTCCCCAGCACCCTGGATGATAACAGTAACCAGATATAAATCCCACATGATAATAGAATTCAGAGATCTTCGTTACACATATTTGCGCAAATGTGTGGTTAAGCCCCAAAGCCGCATCAAGGCCTCTCTGTATATTTGGGGTCCCTAGCGCTATATCTAGGTGCAGGGTGTGGCACCCCAAAACACCAGAATGAGCCAGAAAGCCCAGCGTGGCATACCAGTGTAAAAAACTATAGTGTTAATAAATTAGTATTTAGGAAGCCGAAGCTATAGAGAGGGTGATACAAACATGAAATGTAATTAAAATAGAGATATAGTGTTAGAAAATTAATAAGTGAAAAGTGTTAATAGAATGTAAAGGTATGCCACACTAAAGCCATCCAGCTCAGCCAGTCCAGAGGCACCACACCTCACACCTCAATTACCCCATTCTGGGTCTAATATTAACCAGCAAGGAGCCACATGATAATGGCTCCTTACTAAAATATGTCTAAGCTAAGAGCTACCTACCTTGGAGCAACCCCATAATGCTCCATGTGGCATGTCAGGGCCTGCACCTCCTCCTAATGCAGGACCTCTCTGCCTCTCACAACAGACATATAGATTGGTAAATGCTCAATTAGCTTAGTGATATCATTCAGGTGCTCGAAAGGAAGGGGTATTTCTGAGCAAGAAAAAAGGAATTGGATTCCCCAGCACCCTGGATGATAACAGTAACCAGATATAAATCCCACATGATAATAGAATTCAGAGATCTTCGTTACACATATTTGCGCAACTCACTCAGGGAAGGAACTTCCAAGGACAGTGGTCAAGTCAGGAGACTTCACTACACATAAATATACTGGAACTAAGGGCCATTTACAATGCCCTAAGTCAAGCAAAGCCCCTGCTTCAAAACCAGCCGGTTCTGATCCAGTCAGACAACATCACGGCTGTCGCCCATGTAAATCGACAGGGCGGCACAAGAAGCAGGACGGCGATGGCAGAAGCCACAAGGATTCTCCGATGGGCGGAAAATCACGTGTTAGCACTGTCAGCAGTGTTCATTCCGGGAGTGGACAACTGGGAAGCAGACTTCCTCAGCAGGCACGACCTCCACCCGGGAGAGTGGGGACTTCATCCAGAAGTTTTCCAACTGATTGTAAACCGTTGGGAAAAGCCACAGGTGGACATGATGGCGTCCCGCTTAAACAAAAAGCTAGAAAAATATTGCGCCAGGTCAAGAGACCCTCAGGCGATAGCTGTGGACGCTCTAGTGACACCGTGGGTGTACCGGTCGGTTTATGTGTTCCCTCCTCTTCCTCTCATACCCAAGGTACTGAGGATAATAAAGAAAAGAGGAGTAAGAACTATTCTCATTGTTCCAGATTGGCCAAGAAGGTCTTGGTACCCGGAACTTCAAGAATAAATCTCAGAGGACCCATGGCCTCTGCCGCTCAGACAGGACCTGCTGCTGCAGGGGCCTTGTCTGTTCCAAGACTTACCGCGGCTGCGTTTGACGGCATGGCGGTTGAACACCGAATCCTGGGCTGCAATTATGTTTTCTGGTTATCTCCTCGTTCTCCAACTCCCATTCCGCCCTAAAAAAGCTTCCTGTCCCAACTGTTCGTATCTATTCCTAGTAGAAAAAGATGAAGATGGAGTACAGCCTGTATTATATTCGTCCACCACAATATAATCTCTTGCTCTAGGGTTATCCTGTTTCCTTTTTTCAATGTATCTGTTTGTTCTTCTTGGTTGACTGTATCTCTCTTCATAGTTGCCATATCTGACATTTTTTCTTCTTTGATCATAATTTTTATTGTGAACAATGTGTTGTCTTGTTCTATCTCCATACTTCCATTTATTCGTGTTTTCATACGGTCTTTTTACATATGTATGCCTCCTTGTTATAGAGGGAGTTCTATGTGTGTGTCTCTTATCCCTCAGGGCAGTTCTTACTTCCCTTTGTTTGAGACGATCTATATTTCTCTGACGTCCTAGTGGATGCTGGGAACTCCGTAAGGACCATAGGGAATAGCGGCTCCGCAGGAGACTGGGCACATCTAAAGAAAGCTTTAGGACTATCTGGTGTGCACTGGCTCCTCCCCCTATGACCCTCCTCCAAGCCTCAGTTAGATTTTTGTGCCCGACCGAGCAGGGTGCAATCTAGGAGCTCTCCTGAGCTTCTTAGAAAAAGTTAGTTTTAGTTTTTTTATTTTCAGTGAGACCTGCTGGCAACAGGCTCACTGCATCGAGGGACTAAGGGGCGAAGAAGCGAACCTGCCTGCTTGCAGCCAGCTTGGGCTTCTTAGGCTACTGGACACCATTAGCTCCAGAGGGACCGAACACAGGCCCAGCCTCGGAGTCCGGTCCCAGAGCCGCGCCGCCGGCCCCCTTACAGAGCCAGAAGCAAGAAGAGGTCCGGAAAATCGGCGGCAGAAGACATCAGTCTTCACCAAGTTAGCGCACAGCACTGCAGCTGTGCGCCATTGCTCCTCATGCACACCACACACTCCGGTCACTGAGGGTGCAGGGCGCTGGGGGGGGGCGCCCTGAGCAGCAATATAAACACCTTGGCTGGCAAAAATACATCACATATAACCCCCAGGGCTATATGGATGTATATTAACCCCTGCCAGATTCCATAAAAATGCGAGAGAAAAGTCCGCGAAAAAGGGGCGGAGCCTATCTCCGCCCTGGCTCTCCCCTGCAGTTAATACACTACAGAAAGGGTTAAAAAGAGAGGGGGGGGCACAATTTAGGCGCAGTATACAACATATAGGCAGCTATAAGGGAAAACACTTTTTTATAGGTGCTATCCCTGTGATATATAGCGCCCTGGTGTGTGCTGGCATACTCTCCCTCTGTCTCCCCAAAGGGCTTTGTGGGGTCCTGTCCTCTTATCAGAGCATTCCCTGTGTGTGTGCTGTGTGTCGGTACGGCTGTGTCGACAGGTATGTGGAGGATAATGAGGTGGAGGCGGAGCGAATGCCTGTAAATATGTTGTCACCCCCTGCGGGGTCGACACCGGTGTGGTTGAACTTATGGAAGGATTACGTGAAAGTGTCAACTCCTTACATAAAAGGCCGACGACACGGAACAGCCGGCTACTCAGCTTGTGCCTGTTCCAGCGTCTCAAATGTCATGGGGGGCTCTAAAATCGCCCGCTACCTCAGATAACAGACACAGATGTCGACACGGATACTGACTCCAGTGTCGACATCGATGAGACTGGTGTACCCTCCAAATAGGTCCACCCGTTACAGGATTGAGACAATGAAAAATGTATTACACATTTATGATTATACCCCAGGTACCACATAAAAGGGTATTGTGTTTGGTGAGAGAAAACTATTAGTAGTTTTTCCTGCATCTGAGAAATTAAATGAGGTGTGTGAGGAAGAGTGGTCTTCCCCCGGTAAGAAATTGATAATTTCTACAACGGTTATTGGCAGTGTTCATTCCGGGAGTGGACAACTGGGAAGCAGACTTCCTCAGCAGACACGACCTACACCCGGGAGAGTGGGGACTTCATCCAGAAGTCTTCCTGCTGTTGGTAAACCGTTGGGAAAGGCCACAGGTGGACATGATGGTGTCCCGCCTCAACAAAAAGCTAAAGGGTCAAGGGACCCTCAGGCGATAGCTGTGGATGCTCTAGTGACACCGTGGGTGTACCAGTCGGTTTATGTGTTCCCTACTCTGCCTCTCATACCAAAGGTACTGAGAATAATAAGATGGCGAGGAGTAAGAACGATACTCGTGGTTCCGGATTGGCCAAGAAGGGCTTGGTACCCGGAACTTCAGGAAATGATATCAGAGGACCCATGGCCTCTGCCGCTCAGACAGGACCTGCTTCAGCAGGGGCCCTGTCTGTTCCAAGACTTACCGCGGCTGCGTTTGACGGCATGGCGATTGAGCGCCGGATCCTGAAGGAAAAGGGTATTCCGGAAGAAGTCATTCCTGCGCTTATTAAAGCCAGGAAAGATGTTACGGCAAAGCATTATCACCGCATGTGGCGGAAATATGTTGCATGGTACGAGGCCAAAAAAGGCCCCAACAGAGGAATTTCCACTAGGTCGATTTCTACATTTCCTGCAAGCAGGAGTGAATATGGGCCTAAGTCTAGGCTCCATTAAAGTACAGATCTCGGCTCTGTCGATTTTCTTTCAAAGAGAATTAGCTTCAGTACCTGAAGTTCAGGCATTGTGAAAGGAGTGCTGCATATTCAGCCCCCGTTTGTGCCCCCTGTGGCACCTTGGAATCTCAACGTGGTGTTGAGTTTTCTTAAAATCACATTGGTTTGAGCCACTAAAAACCGTGGATCTAAAATATCTCACGTGGAAAGTGGTCATGTTATTGGCCTTGGCTTCAGCCAGGCGAGTGTCAGAATTGGCGGCTTTATCATGTAAAAGCCCTTATCTGATTTTCCATATGGATAGGGCAGAATTGAGGACTCGTCCCCAATTTCTTCCTAAGGTGGTGTCAGCGTTTCACCTGAACCAGCCTATTGTGGTGCTGGCGGCTACTAGTGAATTGGAGGACTCCCAAGTTGCTAGACGTTGTCAGGGCTCTGAAAATATATGTTTCCAGGACGGCTGGAGTCAGAAACTCTGACTCGCTGTTTATCCTGTATGCACCCAACAAGCTGGGTGCTCCTGCTTCTAAGCAGTCTATTGCTCGCTGGATTTGGAGTACAATTCAGCTTGCACATTCTGTGGCAGGCATACCACAGCCAAAATCTGTAAATGCCCATTCCACAAGGAAGGTGGGCTCATCTTGGGCGGCTGCCCGAGGGGTCTCGGCTTTACAACTTTGCCGAGCAGCTACTTGGTCAGGGGCAAACACGTTTGCAAAATTCTACAAATTTGATACCCTGGCTGAGGAGGACCTGGAGTTCTCTCATTCGGTGCTACAGAGTCATCCGCACTCTCCCGCCCGTTTGGGAGCTTTGGTATAATCCCCATGGTCCTTACGGAGTTCCCAGCATCCACTAGGACGTTAGAGAAAATAAGAATTTACTCACCGGTAATTCTATTTCTTGTAGTCCGTAGTGGATGCTGGGCGCCCATCCCAAGTGCGGATTGTCTGCAATACTTGTAAATAGTTATTGTTAACTAAAGGGTTATTGTTGAGCCATCTGTTGAGAGGCTCAGTTGTTTTCATACTGTCAAACTGGATATAGTATCACGAGTTGTACGGTGTGATTGGTGTGGCTGGTAAGAGTCTTACCCGGGATTCTAAATCCTTCCTTATTATGTCAGCTCGTCCGGGCACAGTGTCCTAACTGAGGCTTGGAGGAGGGTCATGGTGGGAGGAGCCAGTGCACACCAGGTAGTCATAAATCTTTCTAGAGTGCCCAGCCTCCTTCGGAGCCCGCTATTCCCCATGGTCCTTACGGAGTTCCCAGCATCCACTACGGACTACGAGAAATAGAATTACCAGTGAGTAAATTCTTATTTTTTTCTTCACATTCCTCCAAGGTTTTTCTTCTTTCCCTGATGATTAACTCCATCAGGGATTGGGAACAGGTGTTTAATATGTTATTCCAGGCTTTTTTGAAATCGATGTTCTCAAAATGATTCGATGACTCCTTATGGATTTGTAGCCCCTTTGGTATCATATTGTCTTCTATGTACCGTTCTAATGTGGCTATCTCCCACCATGTGCTGCTCTCCTTTAGGAGTGTTTTCTCCAAATCATGCATAATCTTCTCTAAACTGTGATCAATGGATTCTTTGTTAATAACCTGGTCTGTTATAAACATGTTTTCCAAGAGGAATTTCCTCTTGTCTCTATATCCTAACATCCTGCTACAGCGAAGATATCTAGATAACTATGCAGTACAAGAAAAAGAAAAAAGCAAATACTTCCCTGCGCTGGAAGTGTTGATGCTGCAATTAGATATACGTTCCGGAGTTATCAACCGGAAAAAACAGATAATACTATGATACAATATTTGTATACAAATCGCGCTTCAACACTGGATAAAAAGTTTTTTAAAGTTTTTTAAGGTCATTCCCCATAAGGATTGGTCACTGCTGTTTATCCTTCACTTAAGGGGATACAAAATATTTCTCTCTTTGGGACATTTATTAAAGTTTCTCCACTATGTACAAAAAAAGGGGGTGGGATCCGTCAGAGGATAAATAGATTGCTCTGGGATCCCACCACCACCCTGAGGAAGACCAGAGTAGTCGAAACGCGTTGGTGGCAAGTGTTTTTTATGTGAGAACTCGGTGATCTTTTGTTCTTTAGGCTCCCAGCAGATTGGGTAAGAACATTAGGGCCCTTTGAATGTCTTTTTACCCTTTCTTGGAAATTTTATAACTGCCGAAGCAAGGTGATCCTTGTTCTCATGTTTTAATGTACATATTTTTTGTCTAATAAAATCCGTTTGTTTATTATAAACACGTTTTTTTCTGGTGGAGAATGACTATGGAGTCGTTTTAAAAGAAACTGCTACGTGAACATACCTTACATCCTTCAAGTAAGCCCACGTGTAAGCGTGTTATGTTGAACATTTAATGAAGTGTTGCATGAAAGATACCTTTATATGTCTGCAATGGCCTGATTTTATGTAAGCTTTAAAGTGAGCATCCCGTATTTGTAATCTAATACACATTTACCTGGGAGGTCCCCTAATGTGATATAACGACACGGAGGAGAAAGGACCTTTCTGTACTTATCTGTATATCCCCCATACCCCCATTTGTATGGTTATAGAAAACCACCACACATTGGATTTTCTTTCTCTGCTTTTCCTCTCATGTTCCTTATGCTGGAGAACAATCTGGTAAATTAGGAACCCTCTGGAGTGAAGCCCTGCTTGAAAATCCCAAAGATACCTTTATAGGAGTTTTCATATGTTTGTTGAAGTAAGCAAGAAAGTGAGCATTCTGTGTTTACGACCAACACACTTTTCGGGTGGTCCCAGAATATCTTACAAAGACACAAAGGAGGGGAATTTCTACATCCCATAGTCCCCTCCTATGATTTCTGTGACTTTTTAGAAATTACTACACATTGGAAAAAATCTTTTTCTGTCTTCCTTCCTCTATGTAATACCTGGTTGAAGAAAAATCTCCTGGAGGCAACGATCAGAGACTTTCAGCTTTTTGAAAAAAACGGACTACATTATTTCTTTTTTATCCAGTGTTGAAGCGCGATTTGTATACAAATATTGTATCATGTTATTGGCCTTGGCTTCGGCACGGCGAGTATCTGATTTTCCATGTGGATAGAGCTGAGTTGCGGACTCGTCCCCAATTTTTGCCTAAGGTGGTTTCTTCTTTTCATATGAACCAACCTATTGTGGTGCCTGTGTCTACAAGGTACGTGGAGGATTCCGAGTCCCTAGATGTGGTCAGGGCATTGAAAATTTATGTGGCCAGAACGGCTCGGGTTAGGGAAACAGAGGCTCTGTTTGTCCTGTATGCAGCCAACAAGGTTGGTGCTCCTGCGTCTAAACAGACTATTGCTCGCTGGATCTGTAACACGATTCAGCAGGCTCATTCTTCGGCCGGGTTACCGGTGCCGAAGTCAGTGAAAGCCCATTCTACCAGGAAAGTGGGCTCGTCTTGGGCGGCTGCCCGGGGTGTCTCTGCTTTACAGCTTTGCAGAGCGGCTACCTGGTCGGGTTCAAACACTTTTGCCAAGTTCTATAAGTTTGATACCCTGGCTGATGAGGACCTTGCATTTGCTCAGTCGGTGCTGCAGAGTCGTCCGCACTCTCCCACCCGGTCTGGAGCTTTGGTATAAACCCCATGGTCCTTTTGGAGTCCCCAGCATCCTCTAGGACGTAAGAGAAAATAGGATTTTGGTACTTACCGGTAAATCCTTTTCTCCTAGTCCGTAAAGGATGCTGGGCGCCCGTCCCAGTGCGGACTGTTTCTTGCAGTGTTCTCTTGTAGGTTCACTTAGTTTATACACGGGTTGTGTATTTCTGTTTTCAGCTTGTTGCTGTAGTTTTTTCATACTGTTACCTGGTTTACTGTTACTCCGGTTGTACGGTATGGTTGTGGTGTGGGCTGGTATGTTTGTAGCCCTTAGTTTACACAAAAATCCTTTCCTCGAAATGTCCGTCTCTCCTGGGCACAGTTTCTATAACTGAGGTCTGGAGGAGGGGCATAGAGGGAGGATCCAGTTCACACCCATCTTAAGTCTTTTCAGTGTGCCCAAGCTCCTGCGGATCCCATCTATACCCCATGGTCCTTTTGGAGACTCCAGCATCCTCTACGGACTAGGAGAAAAGGATTTACCGGTAAGTACCAAAATCCTATTTTTTTCTATACTTAATGTGGTTTTCATGTAGGCCAGCTTAGCTTCCTGCTGTGTCAGGGTGTCTGAACCACCACAGTGGCTGCGAGGTAGCTATTTTAGGAGAGGTACACTT
Source organism: Pseudophryne corroboree (assembly GCF_028390025.1). Classification (NCBI taxonomy): domain Eukaryota; kingdom Metazoa; phylum Chordata; class Amphibia; order Anura; family Myobatrachidae; genus Pseudophryne; species Pseudophryne corroboree. Next base: position 494,707,677 of record NC_086450.1, read on the forward strand.
GTCTTGCAACCATTTTATTTGCAACATCCCTGCACATGGTGGCCATATTTGATGGGGGGGGAGGGGGGAGGAGAGAGAGAGAGAGAGAAACAGTGCTACCTGCCATATTGATTGGGATATGAGCAGTCTAGGCAGGTCTAATGGCCACAGTCGGAGGAGCAGGTCACTGGTGAAGTGTGTATAGGCCTGCCAGAAGTGAGTAGAAGAGGGTAGTTCAGCTGCCCATATGGTAGGGTACAAACTGGGAGTTGGTCCCCACTATTTACTCCTAAATGTTTTACTGAACAATACCCAGAGATTTGATGTGGGGCATGGCGGTGTTATTTTTGCCAACCAACCTTGCGAACACCGATTATAGCCCCTCACTGGTGCTCTACAGCCCACTGGAGGCAGGGGAGACAATGGGGATACCTGCACAATTCATAACCCCAGCTGGCATGAGCTTAGACCAGTTAGGCAGTAGGGCTCAGAAGCGGTGCCTTGGGGTTCTTCATGGACGTAGGATGAGCCATAGACTAGATAAGGATATGGGGTTACCCCACACGTGGAAACTTATCCGCCACAAATACTAATATCTCTGCCCCTCCAGGTGTGATACAAACTCAGAACGCCTGCTGGAAGCAGCTGCAGCGTGGATGGGCACAGCTACAGGGGTCTGGCTGCTACACAGGTAGCCAGTCGCCATCTTTGTCTGGCCCCCTGCCTCCAATCCAGGAACGTGAGTATGATCATGTACAATCTGTTTGTTACAATGTTATTTCTGGGTACAGCAGGTCAGACAGCTTAGCTAGGTCTACCAGTATTCGGTGGAAGATAAAGCGCTTGTTATTGCGTAGCCTTCAGAAAGACCACAAGTGCGTGCGGACTTCCGCGGTCACAGGAGCTGGTAATGTGACTAGACGAGAGGATGATAAAGGTTGGTGTGACAACATGTCCTCCATTGAGATCTACTCCTTGAAATGGATGTGGAAAATACATAAACATTTTTGAGGTGACAGGCAGGGCAGACCTCAAGCCCACCATGGGTAAAGGGGGTGGTGGTGAGGAGGCATGCAAGACTTTATTTTGCAGGATGGGGGAGTTGCTAGTCTTCTCTGCTTCCTACGTAGAAACCAGGGCAGGTGAGTATTTAAAATTGGGTCACGGGACATGAAAGTCTTGTTTAAAGTACCACTGTGCAAGCCCCTACCCCAGATGTGTATGTGAGGGTAAGGCAGCAGACCAAGACAGACACAATGGGCTCTTTCTTAGATAAGGGCATTGTTTCGCCTTAAGCAATCGACAAAGTGCTTCAAGTACGTGAACACACAATTTGGAGGGGGACATGCGTCCAAAGATTGTGATGAAAGCAAAGCACGATGATCGGACTACAACAGAGGTCCTGGAGGGCCGCCTACTACTGGCCAGTACTCCAATTATTTTGCTGGTTCTGTACCAATGGCTCACCTAGCATCCACACAAGAAGGTGACCACCTTCCTGTTGGATGGGTTTAAGTATGGTTTCATTTGCCTATATCAGGAGTGTTGTGAACAGGCTTCCCTAGGAACCTTGAGTACGCTAGGGAGTCCCCAAGGTAGGTCGCTCTAAAACTAGTTTCCTGCGATTTTGTACACCTTCTTTGAGAAATTCAGCACTTTTCTGCACTGGGTAGTTCAAGCGGGTACCAGGGTACGCCTGTCCAAGGATATTCAAGAAGACCTTAGAATGTGGTGGGTTTTTGCGTGCGATTAGAATGGGATGTGAATATAGCAAAAGTAGCTCTTGGCAAGCCAAGGAGACCAACTGTTAACGGGTGCAGCTGGGGGCATGGTTTCTGTGGCCTGCCTTTGGTGTACATTGGTGTTCCACAGTTTGGCTATGTATAGATTAGAATATGGGGGGTCATTCTGACCCGATCGATGGGCGGGACCCGATCGATGGGCGGGATGGGGCGAAACGGCGGCGCGGTCCGGCCAACGCAGGCGTGGCCGGACCGTGCGGGAATTGGCCCGTAGCGACTGCGTGACGTCACACGCAGTCGCAGCGGGCCAGGGAGCGACGAGTAGCTCCCGTCCAGGACGCTAAAGCTGCGCTGGCCGGGAGCTACTCTTGAAGTGCAAAGGCATTGCCGCTGTGCGATGCCTTTGCACTTCTGCGGGGGGGGGGGGGGGCACTGACATGCGGGGCGGACTAGCCCTTTGCTGGGTGTCCCCCCGCATGTCTGAGTTCATGATCGTAGCTGTGCTAAATTTAGCACAGCTACGATCAACTCGAAATGACCCCCATGATGTGGCAGGTAGTGCCTTTCGCCTGTTCATATGGTGAGGAATGGCCATCTCTTGCTTGGCAGATTCTCGAACCAACATAGAAGGCCTCACAGTTAATTCCCTAGCCCCCGCCACGTACCGCTTGAAAAGCCAGCGGACAGGCTCTCTTACATCTGGGAAAGTGTGATTATTTACTATGTTATTGACATCCTCCTTGTATTTCAGATGCGGGAGGCATGACCGGGGACACGTGGATCATCGGCCACTCCCTTGTTTTCTTGGCTGGGATATATGTAAGGGAGAGCGGTTCAGTTGACTCTAAGGATATGCAGTTACATAGGGTACGCTGGATCGGAAGGAGAGATATGAAGTGGGCGCAGTTAGGCACAGCTTTGTGTGAGGCGGTGGAGCTTTACGGTTACCCGGATACCCTGGTAATACACCTGCGTGGAAATTATTTGGGCACAATGACTTTTAGGACTCTGGCTTATGCAATTAAGGCAGATCTAGGAGAGCTCCATGCCCGTCTGCCCGGCTTACGGCTTGTGTGGTCAAACATAGTCCCCAGGAGGTACTGGCAGGTTGGGTCAGGGCCAGATATGCACACAGCAAGTCGCAAGGTCAACAATATGATAGGCCAATTCATACGTAACCTGGGTGGCAGCGTGGTCCGTCACCCTCGTTTGGATCCTGGGGCGTGGTCATGGCGGCTGCGTGACCACACAAGCAGCCGCCGCGACAGGTAAGATGGCGCCGGGACTCCTGCGGCCACAGCTGAGCTGCGCCGGCAGGAGTCATCTTTAAATTCTGCTGACAAGTGATCACAATTTCTGCTTGTTGCAGGGTGGAAGGCTCTGGTCAATAATCTGGGCGGCCTTGCTCAGCGCTGGGCGGCCCACAGCAAGCGACCCATCAGCAGAATTTGCTATCCTTACTGAATTAGCCCCTTAGTCTGCACAGAATGAAAGTTGTGTAAATCAATGTATCGGCCCATTACAGAGCATGGAAGGGAAGGCCATAATCTACGTGTCTGGTGGCAGGCTAGGTCCTGAAAGGGTCCTAGCTTTCTCGGGAATTGCATACTTAAATACATGTAAAGTTCTGTTATCTATGTGATGAGGATATGTTCTCTGGGGCAGGGATTGTGCACGCCTATTGAGTTTGCTTCGGGATAGGCGGAGGAATGATCTTAATGTCACGGGTCCAGTGATACCGATGAATTGTGAAGGTTTCTCTCAAGCTGATAAGATGGCGGGGCATACGGATCTCGGACATCTATATAGGAACCTATTTGGAGGAAAGAATGGACCAGCTGCAGTGTTTAAGGATCCTGTTTGTCATCCTCTGCCTAATACCTTCCCACCTCGGTTTTATTCCTTGAGACGTTTTTATGAATTGCTAATAAAAGGTTTTATGCTACAAATCTTTTTTTTTTTTTTTTTATGCGGTCACGTCTACACTCCTATTGGTATGCCCAGCCAGCATTATTGTTTGTGGGTTTAAAGAAACCAATATTGTTTTCTATTCTCTCCTCTCCAGCTGACAGCACCAGGCTTTCTAGCCACTATGTATCCGCAATCTGTGCAGCCTTGGCTGCTGTCGCCAGCTCACAAACAAGAGCAAACTGTTTCACATCAGCAGGGCAAACATGCAGGAATTAGACTTTGATCATTAAGCAGTCAGACCTTCAAATGTATTTACAGCAAGTCCTTTCTTCCATAGCTGCAGTCTCTTCCTCAAATTATCCACAGTGTCTGTATAGCGATCGTTATGTCCATGGTGCAAAGTCCTAAACTTTTGGCGATCAATCACCCATGTTAATTTACATTTTCTGACTAAGCTTTATGGCCACATAATCACCATTGTTCTCCTGCGGAGAGGTGCTGCAAAAACTTTCAGGGCCTTGCCTTTTATTCCAGAAGTCCTGGCCCATTCGGCTGAGAGGAACTGATAGTGCTGGAAAGTTTTTCCAGATCCTTCCCATCATCAGACATAAGGCAAAATTTACTAAGCGGTGGATTGTAAACCCAGGCGGTTTTGCAATCTGACAATTTTGCAGAGGACAAAAACACCAAGAAAGCAAAGTTTAGACTAGAACAGAACTGAATATCAAAGCACCATTGATGTTTTAGAGCAGTGGTTATCAAACTCGATCCTCAGGACCCCACACAGTGCATGTTTTGCAGGTAACCCAGCAAGTGCACATGTGTATTAATTACTCACTGACACATTTTAAAAGGTCCGCAGGTGGAGCTAATTATTTCACTTGCGATTTTGTGAGGAGACCTGCAACACATGCACCGTGTGGGGTCCTGAGGACCGAGTTTGAGAACCTGTGTTTTAGACCATAGAAAAAAAATGAATAGAAACCCAGGCTTTATGAAGGGTCGGGTTTGAAACCCTGGCCTTTAACGGACATGCTGAAACAAAAAGGTGAATGGTGCTTTCTATAGGAGTAGAGTAGCACAAGTAAATAAATCGAACAGCTTATATCCCGCAGTCTGTCTCTATAAATGTTAGTATATACACTATGTGTGAGCTCTGGCTCTGAAGAGCGGTGAGCGTTCTGTGTAGGAGCTTGGGGCAGTGCTATCAGTGCGTATATAATTGGCGGTACTTATGGTTATGGAATGAATAGCTCTTTGTGCTTTGGAACCACACGATCGGACTGGGCTACATCATTTGCGACTCAGTGCACGACATCAACAGGGGGAAGACCCAGGCTAATGGGCCCTCAACAGCCACATTGCTGTGCAGCTAGCCCTGGGCTAACAACCCCCCTACACACACGCACACAAATATTAATGAGCAACCAACCCCCACGGTTGTACAACTAAGGGGGTGCCCCCAGTCAAACCACCCCTCCGCAGTCATCCCTCCCCCCTAACCTTTTGATGGCTGAATCCTCATTAAATTCACAACTACATCTACACACGTGGCAGGGCAGATGTTTTATACATCAATGTATTTATAAAAGGATTTGAAAGAAAAAGCATGCACCCATTTGGTCTGGCTGAATGTGAAGAGGGGGTGAACAACCAGGGCCGGATTAAGCCTTGGGGGTGCCCGGGGCACTTAAGACAGGGGGGCTCCGATGGAAGGTGGGGGATGTATATTAGATTGTGCATACCTCCAACATGACCCATTCCAGGAGGGACAAAATGCTCTCTACCTGGACTTCCCACTTAATATATGATTGGCATCACCTGTGTTGAACTATTTAATTGAAGAAAGGTATTCAACACAGGTGATTGCAATCATAAATTAAGAAGGAAGACCAGGTAGACAGCATTTTGTCCCTCCTAGAATGGGTGGGAGGTGTGGATTGTGTATATTAGTTTTAAACTAATAGTTTCATAATTCCTGGGTACTGTTTATAGCTCCATCTAATTGAGACAACTATTTTATAAACTTTTCTTGTAGTGGAACAAAGACAACTTAACCTTAAAATACACATAGAAAAATAAAAAATTTTATTGTCACATGCAAGAATAGCAGCAGACTCTGTACTACTTACACACTGGGACAGGACTCTGGAGGACTCTCTGTATGTGTCTTACACAGGACTCAGACACCCAGGTAGAAAGGAGGAGAAGCTGGGATCCCTGTGTCGCTTACAGCTCTCTCCACCCACCTATCTCTCCTCTGGTCAGAAAGTTGTCTAAAAGCTCATGTCAGGAACCACAGTTCACGCACTGCTCGCACACGCCACTTACCGGCACGCTGGTGTATTCTGTGCCGCAGATCAGCCACTGGTGCTTTCTGTGGTTACTAGCATGATTTCCACTGACTCTGGCAGTCACATCCAGGTTATCCAGGTAATTACTTCCTGGTTCTGTGCATGCTGCTGCTGCCAGCAGCAACCAATCAGCATCCTTCTGGGGGGATATAAGCAGGCTTCCCAGAGTCCTCATTGCCTTGAACAACTTGTCAGTTCTCCTGCAAATTCTCCAGCGTCGCTCGCAAGGCTCCAGGCTTGCTCCAGAGATCCGTTTACCTGTGTCCTGCTTTTCCTGGTTACTTACCTGCCACCAGAGACTTCCACTATCTCCATCTCAGTGTGTTACCAGTCTGCAGCATACTTGCCTACCTGACCTTCTCCATGAGGGAGAAAATGCTCTGTTCCTGGACTTTCCTGGTAATGTATGATTGCCATCACCTGTGGTGAGCTAGATAATAGATAAGAAAGGTGTTTCACCACAGGTGATGGCAATCATACATTACCAGGAAAGTCCAGGAACAGAGCATTTTCATGGAGAGGGTCAGGTAGGCAAGTATGGTCTGCGGTGCTCTGTCCAGGATTTCTCTCACAGGCTCCGGATATCCTCAGCTACCCAAGTACTCCTGAGTTCACCATCTCCAATATACTTACCTTTTCACGTCACCGTCGGACTAACTATCGATGGTTAAACACTTCAGTATAATCCGGTAATACAGATCCCTGTATACCTGAGTGTCTCACAGCCTCCACAGAGGAACCTGAGCAGAGGGCCGCGACCTGCCTGTCAGGCGCAGCGAAGACCATATCCCCTGGTGGGGGTCACTGGCGAAAACCCCTGGCGAGTTAGACTCCGCACCCCTGCTTCAGGTCTCGCCAATTCTCTGTGCTCACTGTGTAATCTTCTAGAGTGCTCCAGCATATGGCTTGTCCATATCTCAAGCCACCTAACTTCTGCCCCCCTGCGCCCTCCACTGGCTCACCCAGGTCATTACCGGGAACACAATCAGACCAGCCCGTGACAGCTCATGAAACATGATATTCCTGTGTCACTACCTGCAGTTCATGCTGTCCTGCTCACATTCTGGTTTCTGGCTGCTGGTTCTGCTGCTGCTTAAGAGGTAAAGCTAGTCATGTCAGTGGGCCTGACAAAGGGGGGCCGGGGGTACAGTATGCCCTGCACACCCCCCCCCCCCTTCCCTAAATCTGGCTATGGCATCATCTGCCCCTGCCCAATTAACTGTGAAAGGAAATGTGATATGTTTGTTACAGTGACCAGCCTAGTTTAACCATACTGAGCCCCTTTAACCTTGTGTTTGTCATTGTATAAAATGAGGGCTTGAAGCTATGAGCTACTGAGCAATAACCAATTTCACTGCTAAGGTCCTGTGCTGTCCTGGGGATGAACATACTGTATTACAGCTAACCCATGTTGCCCTTGTCCTGCTCAGAGACTGGCGCGTTGTTCCAGATCCAACAGTGTCCTATAAACTCTCTCCTTTATCCACTAGGGGACACTGGAGCATAGACAATGGGGTATAGATGGGTGGATAATTGGAGCCTGGCACCTACATTTTTCTCTAACGTTCTTGGGGATACTGGGAATCAGTAGTACTATTGGGGTATAGATCAGGTCCATTGGAGCCATGGCACTCCAAAAATCTTCAGTGTGTGCTGGCTTCTCCCCTCTATGCCCCTCCTGCAGACTAGGTTTAGAAAAATGTGCCCAAAGAGCCGGGTGCATACCTCTGGAGCTCCAGAGAGTTTTCTTCAAAACTTTTATTTAGTTGATTATTTTTAGGCAGCACTGGTTGGCAACCAGTCTGCCTGCGTTGTGGGACTTAGCGGGGGGGGGGGAGGACACACAACCAACCTCCTATAGGGTTAATGGTACATATCCCCGCTGACAGGACATTAAGCTCCTGAGGTGATGTTTCACGTGCCCCCAGTGTGTGCGCACATGCCAGCAGCATGCCGCCACCTCTAACAGATGCTGAAAAAGAAGTGGTGTATTGGGTACTAACACCGGGGGTGCGGTTAGCGGGTCCCCGGTGAGAAGTGGCGTCATAAGGGCGCTGCGGACACCTGGCTGTGAGCTGCAGTGCCCTCTGTGGACAGCACACTGGCGCTAACTCTAAAATGGTTTTTTTTCCCTGTTTTAGCCATAAATGGTACAATGCCGGTATAAATATTCCCATAGGGACTGCACGCCATTATGGGGACGGGGCTTCCTGGAGAGCGGGACCAACGGCTCAGAGGCGCCATTTCCAGCGGCTCCTGACTACAGGCTGCACACAGCACACTGCTCCTCCACAAACCCTGTTACAATCACTATATATGATACGGGGATTATAGAAGGGGGGAAGCATATAAGTGTATAAGGCACTAGCTGCCTTATCGCAGGCTCTGGTTTATGCCACAGCAGAGCTCTGCCCTGACTGTGTGGTATTGTAATACTGGTATCATCCCTCTCTATTCCACTCCATTCAGCTGTCTGGGTTTCTGTGTTATTTCACTGCAATGTGTTATTTCACTTATATTGTGTGTGAGTTATTTCACTGAACTGTGTTATTTCCGAAGAGGAAGAGGCCTCAGCATTTCCTGCAAGAGATTCAGAAGGTCCGCATACCAAGCCCGCCTTGGCCAGTCTGGAGCAATGAGGATCGCTTGAACTCTTGTTCTTCTTACGAGTTTTAGAACTCTTGGAATGAGCGGGAGTGGTGAAAACACGTACACCGACTGGAACTCCCACTGAGACACCAGGGCGTCCACTGCCACTGCTTGTGGTCCCTCGACCTGGAACAATAACGTCGAAGCTTCTTGTTGAGACGAGAGGCCACCATGTCTATTTGGGGTAACCCCCAAAGGTCTGTTAATTCCATGAATAACACCGGATGGAGACCCCACTCCCCCGGACGGAGATCGTGCCTGCTGAGGAAGTCTGCTTCCCAGTTGTCTACTCCCGGAATGAAGATTGCAGAGAGCGCCAACGCATGTTGTTTTTTATTTTTTTATTTTTACTTTTTCCAGGAAAACTGAGTATGGTAGGAGGGGCATAGAGGGAGGAGCCAGCCCACACTCTCAAACTCTTAAAGTGTCACAGGCTCCTGGTGGACCCGTCTATACCCCATGGTACTAATGTGGACACCAGCATCCTCTATGGACTACGAGAAAAGGATTTACCAGTAGGTAACCAAAATCCTATTATTTTACTTATACTGTATGTGGGTTCTGCTGTAACAGAAAAACGGCTGTGTTCCTCATGCAACACAAAGTTTCCCCTTCACCGGGGGGATCATTACTGTGTATTCAGTGCTCCCTCCCCTCACAGGAAGTACTACTCAGGTGACACAATGGTGTGGATTTATAACCAGTATTAATTCACGCACGCACGCACACACTCTCTCTCTCTCTCTCTCTCTCTCTCTCTCTCTCTCTCTCATGCCAGAAATGGAAGAGGGTCAAGTGAAGGCAGACACTGCTGACCGTACTTGTCTCCTGGTGTAGAAGCCCTCATTCTACGTATATGGAGACTGAACCTGAGGAGTTGTTTTATTGTACAAACAAAATTTACGTCCACTTTCCCGTTTCCAAGGTCTTAAACACACTTTTAAGGAAGCGTGGGTTAATCCTAAAAAAAATAACAAAAATAAAGACATTTTCAAACCCCAATGTGGTTACTGAATTCCGTCCCATTTCCCCTGAAGATAGGAAGGTATGGGAAAACCCTCCGATTGTGGACACCTCAGTGTCCAGCTGTCACGTTGGATTGTATTACCTGTCCCTGGGGCTGTCTCCCTAATACCCCTTTCACACCAGAAATGCAGGGACAAAACCCGGGAATACTGCCACGGGCTCATGCAGGGACATTCCCGGGTTGGCACCTTTCACACCAGCATTTGGAGCCGAGACATCCCGGGTCTGTACCTTTCATACTGAACCCGGGATGGCCGTTAATTTTAGGAAGAATGCCATTAGAAATGCCCTTTTTAAGGGGCATAAAGATGAGTGGCAAACAGTGAAAACATTTGTACCCAGCATAAAGAAATGTTACAGGATTCCTAATATAAATAATTGTACATAAACAAAAGTTTAGCCAAGTTTTTGACTTTGTTTTAATGGTGCAAAAGTAACCTGTTAAATGCACATGCATATATAGGTTTCAACTTGGCATGAAATGCCAACATGTGCGGAGCACAATGCAAACTTAAAATAATAAAATGAACTTTCCAACACAGCCACCCCCCCCCCCCCTCCCCCACACACACACCCAAACATGAAAATTGTGGCCTATAACAGCACAAAAGTAAATACGAAAAAGACAAATATACATTCCAAAGACTGACTATGGCAGTTGCCTATAGATTTTGTATTCTGGAGATGAAATATTAGGGGTCGGGTTAGGGGTGGGGTTATGGTTAGGGGGGTCATAGTAGTGACCTCGAGAATATGATGGATAACTGTGCTCTGGGACAGGGGGGGGCCTGGTTGGGGTGGTTATGTGGGTACATATTGTGGCCCTGATTGTGTGGCAAGAAGCGTTCCATGAACTGAAACTGCCGCTCTTGATATTGGTTCAAGATGCGTTCTTGGTGTCCCATTATCTGTGTAATGAAGGATTGCTGCAGCTCTCTTTCTGCCTCTATAAAACGGAGTTGGTTGGCATCCTCCTGGTGCTGCATGTTGGTATCCATGTCGCGCAGTTCTGCAACCAGTACAGAGGTCATTGCCCGTGCAGCAAGCTCCACTTTGGTGGCTCTGCGTCTCCTCTTGGGAACTGTATATACTGCAAGGGGAATAAAAGGGCATATAAGAACAAGCAGTGTTGTTTTTTAACGCGTTTGGGGCCTCCTACCTCCTTCACTAGATACACTGTAAACTCTACAGAATAAACTTAATTGTTGGCAGTTACGGTGTCATAAGCAAGCACATATACTATTGGTGCGCATCACAGGGGGATTTGGCTGGAGTGTCGCATCCACATTTGTTTCCTGCCCAATCGCAGCTTCCGCACTGATGTCGGGTATATTGTCATCAGTCTGGTTGACAGATGAGTCCAGATCGGGGTGGCCAGGGTCATCTGGGAATAGTATGGGCGATGATGATGGTGGGCCACATTGGGTACTTTCCATTCTGGTCTCACTCTCATCATCCACCGCAAAGGGTGAGGGAGTAGCTGTGCTGGAGGATGACAGGCTGATGGGGTGAGTGAGAGACGTGCTGCCAAAAATAGATGCACATTGATCAAAAAACATCCAGTTGCGCCTTGCAACACCACTTTTGTTCCTGTTGTGGTCATGGATGCGATTAAACTGCTTTTTCAGCGATTTCAGTTTATTTACCACTTGTTGTTGGGTACGGATTATGCCCCTCGAGACCAGCATCTTCGCTATGTTGTGGTATATTTGGGCATCCTTTACAGTGCCTGTGACTTGGCGCCGGATCTCCTCCTCCCCTCTGATACTTAAAAGCTCCCTCACCTCCGCATTTGTCCAAGACATTGCAGGGCAGCAGTGGTATAAATGCGCTGCAGGGGTGTGATGTGCCACAGAGCTGACAGTACCTGCCTCCACGCTGCTGTGCATCCTCTGCGTGCCACAGAGAAAAAACACAACACCAGGAAGTGCCCTGAAGAGCCAATCAGCATCAGTATAGGCAACCCGGGAAGGTGGGACATGTCCCTGCACCATTCACACGGTCCAGGGATCATCCCGGGACCAACCCTGGTCGATTGCAGGGTTGAAATGCAGGGACAGAAATCCCGGGTTTTTGTCCCTGTACCCTTTCACACCGAGAAATTTCCCGGGTTGATGCGCGTTCATGTGTTTTAACCCGGGAAATTTATGGCTGTGTGAAAGGGGTACAAATGACTCGGATGACCATAAACTTAAGTCTACTCTCAAATCCATTTACACTGCGCTAAATGCCGCACAAAGGCCCACCATTGCTTGTGGTTGGATCACATGCATGGTCAAATGGTGTGAGTGAGGCAATAGGCCTCACTAATGCACGTTCCACGGCTATGGCGGTCTCGCCCCGCAGAGCTCTGTGACTGCAACAGTGGACAGCTGCTGCTGATTCTAAGAAAGATGTGGAAATTATCCCTTTTACAGGTGATGCCTTGTTTGGGGAAGGACTAAACAAGTTTATTTCCCAAGCAAAGGCAGGTAAGTCTACATATCTGCCAGCTGCTGCGCCTCCGGCTAGACGTCCCTACCCTGGTCCCTCTCTACAGTCCTTTCGTGTGGCACGGTTAGAGGCAGGGCCAGAGGTGCCTCTAATGCAGCTAGAGGCAATAGAGGTAAATCCAGTAAAACGGCGGCTACTGGATCAGACCTCCGGTTCTTCCTCCACTAAGCCCTCCGCGTGACTGTGGGCCCCAGCTGCAGGGGGACTTTCAGGTGGGTGCTCGACTACAAAATACGCCCATGTCGGCGAACTCTTGCCAGGACCCTTGGATGAGGGACCTCATATCCCAGGGTTACCAGTTAAAATTTAAAGCACTCCCTCCTCACAGATTCTTCAAACTTACCAGCTTCACCTGTTGTAATAGTTACATTGTGAGACGCCATTCAAACACTGCTACAAAACGCAGGGTTTTGTTCCATCCCTCCTCTGTTACTAAACGGGATTTTATTCAGGCCTATTCATGGTACCAAGACCGGACGGTTTGGTAGGGCCAATATTGAACCTCAAATCTCTGAACCTGTATCTCCGGGTGTTGAAGTTCAGGAGGTGCTCTATGGCCTGGAGGTAGGAGACTTCCTGGTATCCCTGGATATCAAGGATGCATATCTGCACATCCTGATGTGGTCCCCTCATCAGGCTTATCTCAGGTTCGCTATACAGGACCGCCACTTCCAGTTCCAGGCCCTGCCCTTCGGCCTCTCCACGGCTCCGAGGGTATTCACGAAAGTAATGGCGGAAATTATGCTGCAACTCTGCATGATGGGAGTGAACATGGTTCCTTACTTGGACTATCTCCTAAAGGCGGTGTCCAGGGAGAGTCTGTTACAAGCATCTACTTGACCACTCGTCTTCTTACAGACCATGGATGGATTCTGAATTTCCACAACTTCTCACCTGGAACCGTCACAAAGACTTCAGTTCCTGGGAATGATCCTGAACACGGTGTCTCAGAAAGTGTTTCTCACTATGGACAATGCCTTGACAATTCTGGCTATGGTTCGCTCTGTGCTCACACCCCGCAAGGTCTCAGTACACCTTGGCATACACTTACTAGGCAAGATGGTGGCCTCCTACGAGGCAATCCGGTACAGCAGGTTTCATGCCCGTCCGTTCTAGCTGGATCTACTGGACATGCGGTCATGGTCTCACCTACAGATGCACCAGAGGATATCCCTGTCACCTAGAGTAAGGATCTCCCTGTTGTGGTGGCTACAAGTCTTTCACCTTGTGGAAGGTCGGAGCTTCGGAACCCAGTCTGGGACTCTGTTGACCACGGGTGCCAGCCTCCGCTGTTGGGGAACTATAACCCAGGGTGTTCTGTTCCAAGGGAAGTGGTTGAGTCAGGAGTCTTCTCTTCCAATAAATTTTCTGGAACTCAGGGCAATTTGCAATGCTCTTCAACAGGCTTCCTATCTCCTCCAACATCAAACCATTCAGGTGCAATCCGACAACGCCACGTCAATGGCATATATAAACCAACAGGGAGGAACAATAAGCAAGGCCGCAATGAGAGAGGTGTCAAGGATACTGCTCTGGGCAGAAGCCACCGTAAGGGCCATATCGGCCATCTATGTTCCGGGAGTGGACAACTTGGGAAGCGGTCTTCCTCAGCAGTCACGACCTCCATCCGGGGGAATGGGGCCCTCACCCTCGGGAGTTTCAACAGCTGGTTCACCGGTAGGTAGGCCGCAGATGGACATGATGGCTTCTCATTTCAACAAGAAACTGCGTTGCTACTGTTCTAGGATGAGGGATCCGCAGGCTGCAGCGGTGGACACTCTGACGGCACCGTTGATTTACTAGTACATCTATCTGTTCCCTTCAATTCCTCTTATTGCCAGAGTTCTCAAAAGTCTCAAAAGAGCCAGCGTTCGGGCAATTCTAATTGCCCCGGATTGGCCTCGCCGGGCCTGGTATGCGGACCTCCTGGCCAAGTCCGCTTTTCAAGGATCTTCTTCAGCAAGGGCCGTTCGTCTATCCAGACCTACCACGGCTACGTTGATGGCTTGGAAGTTGGGAGGGAGATTCTAGCCAGAAAAGGGATTCCCTCTAGAGTTATTTCAACTATGGTCCAGACCTGCAAGGTGGTCACGTCTAAGCATTTCCACCATATCTAGAAGAAATATTTTTCTTGGTGTGAAGGTAGAAGTTATTCTACTGTGGAAATTCAAATTGGCCGTTTTCTGTTCTTCCTGCTAGCAGGTGTGGATATGGGCCTACGGTTAGGCTCCATCACAGTTCAGATATCGGCTCTCTTCGTCTTCTTCCAGTAACTGTTGGCTGAAATACCAGAAGTACAGACATTCTTAAAAGGTTGACTTGCGCATTTAACCGCCCTCTGTTCCACGGCTCCGTGGGATTTCAATGTGGTACCGACCTTTTCCCAATCAGACTGGTTAGAACCTCTCCACAGGGTGGACTTGAAATATCTTACTTGGAAGACTGTAATGCTGCTGGCATTAGCCTCTGTAAGGTGTGTGTCGGAATTAGGGGCCTTGTTCCATACGAGCCCTTATTTGATATTTCACGAGGATAGGGCGGAGCTCAGGACTTGCCCACAGTTTTTGCCAAAAGTGGTATCGCCTTTTCACATTAATCAACCAATAGTGGTTCCAGTGGATGTCTGACACATCAGTTGCACCAAAGTCCTTGGAAGTGGTTTGGGCTTTGAAGATTTACGTCAAATGGACAACTTGTCATAGGAAGTCTGACTCCCTATTTATCCTTAATGACGCTACCTGGATTGGATGTCCTGCTTCCAAGCAGTCCATTGCTCGTTGGCACAGGTTGACTATTCAACAGGCCTATTCTTCAGCAGTATTGCAGCTGTCGAGTTCTATTCAGGCCCACTCAACTAGGTCGGTGGGTTTCTCCTGAGCGGCTGCTCATAGCATCTCGGCCTTACGGTTGTGCTGAGCTGCTACTTGGCCTGGTTCAAACACAATAAGTTTTACAGGTTCGATACCTTGGCTACTGAGGACCTTCAGTTTGAACGCTCGATTTTGTAGGGGTCTCAGCACTTTCCCACCTGTTATGGGAGCTTTGGGACTTCCCCAATAGTGCTACTGATTCCCAGTATCCCCTAGGACGTTAGAGAAAATAGGAATTTAATACCTACTGGTAATTCCTTTTTTCGTAGTCCGTAGGGGATACTGGGCGCCTGCCTCAGTGCTTCATTATCCTGCTTACTGGTTGTACGTTTCTTGGTCTGCTGTTGCGGTTCCTGTTCTGGTTAGCGTTGCTATCCTGTATATTGTTGTGTGTTGACTCATTACCTTACCGCTGTTGTTGTATTTCTATTACGTCCTAGAGGATGCTGGGGACTCCGTAAGGACCATGGGGTTTACACGGGCTCCGCAGGAGACATAGGCAGTCTAAAGACTTTAGAATGGGTGTGCACTGGCTCCTCCCTCTATGCCCCTCCTCCAGACCTCAGTTAGATCCCGTGCCCAGAGGAGACTGGGTGCATTGCAGGGGAGCTCTCCTGAGTTTCTCTGAAAAAGACTTTTGTTAGGTTTTTTATTTTCAGGGAGCACTGCTGGCAACAGGGAGCCTGCATCGTGGGACTGAGGGGAGAGAAGCAGACCTACTTAAAATAAGATTTTACTCACCGGTAAATTTATTTCTCGTAGTCCGTAGTGGATGGACCATGGGGAATAGCGGGCTCCGAAGGAGGCTGGGCACTCTAGAAAGATTTATGACCACCTGGTGTGCACTGGCTCCTCCCACTATGACCCTCCTCCAAGCCTCAGTTAGGACACTGTGCCCGGACGAGCTGACATAATGAGGAAGGATTTTGAATCCCGGGTTAGACTCATACCAGCCACACCAATCACACCGTACAACTCGTGATACTATATCCAGTTTGACAGTTTGAAAACAACTGAGCCTCTCAACAGATGGCTCAACAATAACCCTTTAGTTAGCAATAACTATTTACAAGTATTGCAGACAATCCGCACTTGGGATGGGCGCCCAGCATCCACTACGGACTACGAGAAATAGATTTACCGGTGAGTAAAATCTTATTTTCTCTAACGTCCTAGTGGATGCTGGGAACTCCGGAAGGACCATGGGGATTATACCAAAGCTCCCAAACGGGCGGGAGAGTGCGGATGACTCTGCAGCACCGAATGAGAGAACTCAAGGTCCTCCTCAGCCAGGGTATCAAATTTGTAGAATTTTGCAAACGTGTTTGCCCCTGACCAAGTAACAGCTCGGCAAAGTTGTAAAGCCGAGACCTCTCGGGCAGCCGCCCAAGATGAGCCCACCTTCCCTGTGGAATGGGCTTTCACTGATTTAGGATGCGGCAGTCCAGCCGCAGAATGCGCCTGCTGAATCGTGTCACAGATCCAGCGAGCGATAGTCTGCTTAGAAGCAGGAGCACCCAGCCTGTTGGGTGCATACAGGATAAATAGCGAGTAAATTTTCTTGACTCTAGCCGTTCTGGAAACATAATTTTTCAAGGCCCTGACTACGTCCAGTAACTTGGAATCCCTAGTAGCCGCAGGCACCACAATAGGTTGGTTCAAGTGAAAAACTGATACCACCTTAGGGAGAAACTGGGGACGAGTCCTCAATTCTGCCCTCTCCATATGGAAAATCAGATAAGGACTTTTATATGACAAAGCCGCCAATTCTGATACACGCCTGGCCGAAGCCAAGGTCAATAACATGACCACTTTCCGCGTGAGATATTTTAGATCCACGGTTTTTAGTGGTTCAAACCAATGTGATTTTAAGAAACTCAACACCACGTTGAGATCCCAAGGTGCCACTGGAGGCACAACCGGGGGCTGAATATGCAGCACTCCTTTTACAATGTCTGAACTTCAGGTACTGAAGTTAATTCTTTCTGGAAGAAAATCGACAGAGCCGAGATCTGTATCTTAATGGAGCCTAATTTTAGGCCCATAGACACTCCTGCTTGTAGGAAATGCAGAAATCGACCTAGTTGAAATTCCTCTGTTGGGGCCTTTTGTGGCCTCACACCAAGCAACATATTTCCGCCATATGCGGTGATAATGTTTTGCAGTTACATCTTTCCTGGCTTGAATCAGCGTAGGAATGACTTCCTCCGGAATGCCCTTTTCCTTTAGGATCCGGCGTTCAACCGCCATGCCATCAAAACGTAGCCGCGGTAAGTCTTGGAACAGACAGGTCCCCTGCTGCAGCAGGTCCTGTCTGAGCGGCAGAGGCCATGGGTCCTCTGATATAATTTCTTGAAGTTCTGGGTACCAGGCTCTTCTTGGCCAATCCGGAACCACGAGTATCGTTCTTACTCCTCGCCTTCTTATTATTCTCAGTACCTTTTGTATGAGAGGCAGAGGGGGGAACACATAAACCGACTGGTACACCCACGGTGTTACCAGAGCGTCCACAGCTATCGCCTGAAGGTCCCTTGACCTGGCGCAATATCTTTTATAGCTTTTTGTTGAGGCGGGACGCCTTCATGTCCACCTGTGGCCTTTCCCAATGGTGTACAATCCTTTGGAAGACTTCTGGATGAAGTCCCCACTCTCTCGGGTGTCGTGTCTGCTGAGAAGATCTGCTTCCCAGTTGTCCACTCCGAGAATGAACACTGCTGACAGTGCTAACACATGATTTTCTGCCCATCGGAGAATACTAGTGGCTTCTGCCATCGCCATCCTGCTTCTTGTGCCGCCCTGTTGGTTTACATGGGCGACTGCCGTGATGTTGTCTGATTGGATCAGGACCGGCCTTTTGAAGCAGAGGCCTTGCCTGACTCAGGGCATTGTAAATGGCCCTCAGTTCCAGAATATTTATGTAGGGAAGTCACCTGACTTGACCAAAGTCCCTGGAAGCTTCTTCCCTGTGTGACTGCCCCCCAGCCTCAAAGGCTGGCATCCATGGTCACTAGGACCTAGTCCTGTATGTCGAACCTGCGGCCCTCTTGAAGATGGGCACTCTGCAGCCACTACAGTAGAGATACCCTGGTCCTTGGAGACAGGGTTATCAGCCGATGCATCTGAAGATGTGATCCGGACCACTTGTCTAACAGGTCCCCCTGAAAAGTTCTTGCATGGAACCTGCCGAATGGGATTGCTTCGTAGGAAGCTATCATTTTTCCCAGGACTCGCGTGCAATGATGCACCGATAACTGTTTTGGCTTCAGGAGGTCTCTGACTAGAGATGACAGCTCCATGGCTTTCTCCTCCGGGAGAAACACTTATTTCTGGTCTGTGTCCAGAACCATCCCCAGGAACAGTAGACGTGTCGTAGGAAACAGCTGTGTCTTTGGACTGTTTAGAATCCAACCGTGCTGTTGTAGCACTTTCCAAAATAGTGCTACCCCGACTAGCAACTGCTCCTTGGACCTCGCCCTTATAAGGAGATTGTCCAAGTACGGGATCATTAAAAACTCCCCTTTTTCGAAGGAGTATCATCATTCCGGCCATTACCTTGGTAACACCGTCGGTGCCATGTACAGTCCAAACGGCAGAGTCTGGACTTGGTAATGGTAATCCTGTACCACAAATCTGAGGTACTCCTGGCGAGGATAGTAAATGGGGACATGCAGGTAAGCATCCTTGATGTCCCGGGATACCATGTAATCCCCCTCGTCCAGGCTTGCAATAACCGCCCTGGGCGATTCCATCTTGAACTTGAATTTTTTTATGTATGTGTTCAAGGATTTTAAATATAAAAAAGGGTCACACCGAACCATGCGGTTTCGGTACCCCAAACCGTGTGGAATAGTAACCCCGTCCTTGTTGAAGTAGGGGCACCTTAAGTATTACCTGATGGGAATACAGCTTATTAATTGCCTCTAGCACAGCCTCCCTGCCTGAGGGAGTTGTCGGCAAGGCATATTTGAGGAAACGGCGGGGGGAAGACATCTCGAATTCCAGCTTGTACCCTTGAAATACTACTTGAATGAAACAGGGATCCACCTGTGAGCGAGCCCACTGATCGCTGAAATTTTTGAGACGGCCCCCCACCGTACCTGGCTACACCTGTGGAGCCCCCGCGTCATGCTGTGGACTCAGAGGAAGCGAGAGAAGAATTATGATTCTGGGAACAGGCTGACTGGTGCAGCTTTTTCCCTCTTCCCTTGTCTCTGTACAGAAAGGAAGCGCCTTTGACCCGCTTGCTTTTCTGAAGCCGAAAGGACTGTACCTGATAATACAGTGCTTTCTTAGTCTGTGAGGAAAACTGAGGTAAAAATATTTCTTCCCAGCTGTTGCTGCGGATACGAGGTCCCAGAGACCATCCCCAAATAATTCCTCACCCTTATAAGGCAGAATCTCTATGCGCCTTTTAAAGTCAGCATCACCTGTCCAGTGACAGGTCTCTAATACCCTCCTGACAGAATGGACATTACATTAATTTTGGATGCCAGCCGGCAAAATATCCCTCTGTGCATCCCTCATATATAAGACGACGTCTTTAATATGTTCTCATGTTAGCAAACTAGTATGTTTGACAGGGTCACCGACCACGCTGCAGCAGCACGCTCTGCAGGTTTCAGAGTGTGTAAAAACAGACTTCAGGATAGCCTCCTGCTTTTTATCAACAGGTACCTTCAAAGTGGCCGTTCCTAAAACGGCAGTGCCACCTATTTTGACAACCGTGTGAGCGCCTTATCCACCCTAGGGGATATCTCCCAGCGTAACTTATCCTCTGGCGGGAAAAGGTACGCCATCAGTAACTTTTTTGAAATTACCAGTTTCTTATCAGGGGGAACCCACGCTTCTCACACACTTCATTCATTCATCTGATGGGGGAACAAAACACTGCCTGCTTTTTCTCCCCAAACATAAAAACCCATTTTTAGAGGTTAATGTCAGAAATGTGTAACACATTTTTTATTGCCGGGATCAAGTCACGGATGTTCCTAGTGGATTGTGTATATGTCTCAACCTTGACGACACTGGAGTCAGACTCCGTGTCGACATCTGTGTCTGCCATCTGAATGAGCGGGCGTGTTTGAGCCCCTGATGGCCTTTGAGACGCCTGGGCAGGCGCGGGCTGAGAAGCCGGCTGTCCCACAGCTGTTACGTCATCCACCCTTTTATGTAAGGAGTTGACACTGTCGGTTAATACCTTTCACCTAACCATCCACTCTGGTGTCGGCCCCACAGGGGGCGACATCACATTTATCGGCATCTGCTCCGTCACTATATAAGCCTCCTCCTCAAACATGTCGACACAGCTGTACCGACACACCGCACACACACAGGGAATGCTCTGACTGAGGACAGGACCCCACAAAGCCCTTTGGGGAGACAGAGAGAGAGTATGCCAGCACACACCAGAGCGCTATATAATGTGGGGATTAACACTATAACTGAGTGAATTTTCCCCAATAGCTGCTTGTATATACAATATTGCGCCTAAATTTAGTGCCCCCCTCTCTTTTTAACCCTTTGAGCCTGAAAACTACAGGGGAGAGCCTGGGGAGCTTTCTTCCAGCTGCACTGTGAAGAGAAAATGGCGCCAGTGTGTCTGAGGGAGATAGCTCCGCCCCTTTTTTGCGGACTTTTCTCCCGCTTTTTTCTGGATTCTGGCAGGGGTATTTACCACATATATAGCCTCTGGGGCTATATATTGTGGTATTTTTGCCAGCCAAGGTGTTTTTATTGCTGCTCAGGGCGCCCCCCCCAAGCGCCCTGCACCCTCAGTGACCGGAGTGTGAAGTGTGCATGAGGAGCAATGGCGCACAGCTGCAGTGATGCAGACTGATGTCTTCTGCCGCCGATTTTCCGGACCTCTTCTTGCTTCTGGCTCTGTAGGGGGGACGGCGGCGCGGCTCCGGGACCGAACACCAAGGACTGGGCCTGCGGTCGATCCCTCTGGAGCTAATGGTGTCCAGTAGCCTAAGAAGCCCAATCCGGCTGCAAGCAGGCGAGTTCGCTTCTTCTCCCCTTAGTCCCTCGCTGCAGTGAGCCTGTTGCCAGCAGGTCTCACTGAAAATAAAAAACCTAATTCTATACTTTCTTTCTAGAGGCTCAGGAGAGCCCCTAGTGTGCATCCAACCTCGGCCGGGCACAAGATCTAACTGAGGCTTGGAGGAGGGTCATAGTGGGAGGAGCCAGTGCACACCAGGTGGTCATAAATCTTTCTAGAGTGCCCAGCCTCCTTCGGAGCCCGCTATTCCCCATGGTCCTTTCGGAGTTCCCAGCATCCACTAGGACGTTAGAGAAATGATAGGCTCTGCTTCTTAGGATACTGGACACCATTAGCTCCAGAGGGTCGGAACGCAGGTCTCACCCTCGCCGTTCGTCCCGGAGCCGCGCCGCCGTCCTCCCTACAGAGCCGGAAGATAGAAGCCGGGTGAGTATAAGAAGAAAGAAGACTTCAAAGGCGGCAGAAGACTTCAGATCTTCTCTGAGGTAACACTGCACGCCATTGCTCCCACACACAACACACACAGCGGGCACTGAAGGGTGCAGGGCGCAGGGGGGGCGCCCTGGGCAGCAATAATAGACCTCTAGGGACTGGCTAACATATGTATAGGCTGCGGAGGCAGTATATTAAATAATCCCCCGCCAGTATTGGAAATTTGAGCGGGGCCGAAGCCCGCCGCTGAGGGGGCGGAGCTTGATCCTCCAGCACTAACCAGCGCCATTTTTCCACAGCACACTGCTGAGAAGCTGGCTCCCCAGACTCTCCCCTGCTGAATACGGTGACAGAGGGCAAAAAAGAGGGGGGGGGGGGCACTTTTAATTGGCGCAGTGAGTGTATGTGTGTGTATATATATATATATATATATATATATATATTTATATGAAAGCGCTGTTTTATATGGGAATTTTGTTTCCAGTGTCAGTTGACGCTGGGTGTGTGCTGGCATACTCTCTCTCTGTCTCTCCAAAGGGCCTTATTGGGGGACTGTCTCCATATAGATATATCCCTGAGTGTGTGGGGGTGTCGGTACGTGTGTGTCGGCATGTCTGAAGCGGAAGGCTCATCTAAGGAGGAGGCGGAGCAGATGATTGTGGTGGTGTCTCCGTCGGCAACGCCGACACCTGATTGGTTGGATATGTGGAATGTTTTAAATGCAAATGTGGCTTTACTGCATAAGAGATTGGACAAAGCAGAGTCCAGGGAAAAAGCTGGGAGTCAATCCATGGCTTTGACTGTGTCGCAGGGCCCTTCAGGGTCTCAAAAACGTCCCCTGTCCCAAGTAGCAGACACTGATACCGACACGGATTCTGACTCCAGTGTCGACTACGATGATGCGAGGTTACACCCAAGGGTGGCCAAAAGTATTCATTATATGATTATTGCAATAGAAGATGTTATGCATATCACAGATGACCCCTCTGTCCCTGACACGAGGGTATGCATGTTTAAGGAAAAGAAACCTGAGGTAATCTTTCCCCCATCTCATGAGCTGAACGCGTTATTTGAGAAAGCTTGGGAAACTACAGACCAAAAACTGCAGATTCCCAAGAGGATTCTTATGGCGTATCCTTTCCCTGCACAGGACAGGGTATGGTGGGAATCCTCGCCCAGGGTGGACAAGGCTTTAACGCGCTTGTCCAAGAAGGTGGCGCTACCGTCTCCAGACACGGCAGCCCTCAAGGATCCTGCTGATCGCAGACAGGAAACTACCTTAAAATTGATTTATACACATACGGGTGCTTTGCTCAGAACGGCAATAGCATGGGCTTGGGTTTGTAGCGCAGTAGCAGCGTGGACAGATACCTTGTCAGCTGACATTGATACCCTAGATAGGGATACCATTTTATTGACCTTAGGTCACATTAAAGACGCAGTCTTATATATAAGAGACGCTCAGAGAGACGTTGGACTGCTAGGTTCGAGAGCCAACGCCATGGCGATTTCTGCTAGGCGAGCCCTGTGGACCCGCCAATGGACGGGTGATGCCGACTCAAAGAGGCATATGGAAGTTTTGCCTTACAAGAGAGAGGTTTTATTTGGGGAAGGTCTCGCGGACCTGGTTTCCACAGCTGCCGCGGGTAAATCTACTTTTTTACCTTATGTTCCCCCACAGCAAAAGAAAACACCACAATATCAGATGCAGTCCTTTCGGTCGCATAAGTCCAGAAGAGGTCGGGGCTCTTCTTTCCTCGCCAGAGGTAAAGGTAGAAGGAAAAGAATGCCTGCTACGGCTAGTTCCCAAGAGCAGAAGTCCTCCCCGGCTTCTACTAAATCCACCGCATGACGCTGGGGCTCCACTGAGGGAGTCCGCGCCGGTGGGGGCACATCTTCGACTCTTCAGCCACGTCTGGGTTCAGTCAAACGTGGATCCTTGGGCGATGGAAATTGTATCCCAAGGCTACAAGCTGGAATTCGAAGACGTGCCTCCTCGCCGATTTTTCAAATCGGCTTTACCAGCTTCTCCCCCAGAGAGGGAGATAGTTTTAGCTGCAATTCAAAAGCTGTGTCAACAGCAAGTGATTATCAAGGTTCCCCTAATGCAACAGGGGAAAGGGTACTATTCAACCCTATTTGTGGTCCCGAAACCGGATGGCTCGGTCAGACCCATTCTAAATTTAAAATCCCTAAACCTGTACTTGAAAAAGTTAAAGTTCAAGATGGAATCGCTCAGGGCAGTCATCTCCAGCCTGGAAGGGGGGATTTTATGGTGTCACTAGACATAAAGGATGCATACCTTCATGTCCCCATTTATCCACCTCATCAGGCGTACCTGAGATTCGCTGTACAGGACTGTCATTACCAGTTTCAGACGTTGCCGTTTGGGCTTTCCACGGCCCCGAGGGTTTTCACCAAGGTAATGGCGGAAACGATGGTGCTCCTGCGCAGGCAGGGAGTCACAATTATCCCATACTTGGACGATCTCATGCGAGGACATTTCAGTGGGACCTTCTGGGCAAGTGGTCCGGGTCCCATCTTCAAATTCATCAGAAAATAAGCCTGTCCCCCAGGGCCAGGGTGTCTCTCCTGTGGTGGCTGCAGAGTGCTCACCTTCTAGAGGGTCGCAGGTTCGGCATTCAGGACTGGGTTCTGGTGACTAATGACGCGAGCCTCCGAGGATGGGGAGCAGTCACACAAGGAAGAAATTTTCAGGGACTATGGCCAAGCCAGGAGGCTTGTCTACACATCAACATACTGGAATTAAGGGCCATATACAACGGCCTACGACAAGCGGAGACTCTTCTTCGCGACCTACCGGTTCTGATTCAATCAGACAACGTCACAGCAGTGGCTCATGTGAACCGCCAAGACGGTACAAGGAGCAGAGTGGCAATGGTGGAAGCCACCAGGATTCTTCAATGTGCAGAAAATCACGTAAGCGCTCTGTCAGCAGTCCTCATTCCGGGAGTGGACAACTGGGAAGCAGACTTCCTCAGCAGACACGATCTCCATCCAGGAGAGTGGGGACTTCATCAAGAAGTTTTTGCAGAGATAACAAGTCTTTGGGGACTTCCTCAAATAGACATGATGGCGTCACGCCTCAACAAGAAACTTCGGAGTATTGTGCCAGGTCAAGGGACCCTCAGGCAGTAGCGGTAGACGCCCTGGTGACACCATGGGTGTTTCAGTCGGTCTATGTGTTCCCTCCTCTTCCTGTCATCTAAAAATATTGAGAATCATAAGACGAAAAAGAGTGCAGACAATACTCATTGTTCCAGATTGGCCTCGAAGGGCCTGGTATTCAGATCTTCAGGAGATGCTCACAGAAGATCCATGGCCTCTTCCTCTCAGGGAGGACCTGTTGCAGCAGGGGCCCTGCATGTTCCAAGACTTACGGCGGTTACGTTTGACGGCATGGCGGTTGAACACCGAATCCTAGCTGGGAAAGGTATTCCGGAGGAAGTCATCCCTACTCTGATAAAGGCTAGGAAGGAGGTGACAGTGAAACATTATCACCGTATCTGGAGGAAGTATGTATCTTGGTGTGAAGCCAAGAATGCTCCTACGGAAGATTTCCACCTGGGCCGTTTTCTCCACTATCTACAGACAGGAGTGGATATGGGCCTGAAGTTAGGCTCCATTAAGGTACAGATTTCGGCCCTATCTATATTCTTTCAGAAGGAATTGGCTTCTCTCCCAGAAATCCAGACTTTTGTAAAGGGAGTGCTACACATCCAGCCTCCTTTTGTGCCCCCAGTGGCACCATGGGACCTTAACGTGGTGTTACAGTTCCTAAAATCTCACTGGTTTGAGCCTCTTCAAACAGTTGAATTAACATTTCTCACTTGGAAGGTGGTCATGTTGTTGGCCTTGGCATCTGTAAGGCGGGTGTCCGAATTGGCAGCTTTGTCTCACAAAAGCCCCTATCTGATTTTCCATGTGGATAGAGCAGAGTTGAGGACTCGTCCTCAATTTTTGCCTAAGGTGGTTTCATCGTTTCACATGAACCAACCTATTGTGGTGCCTGTGGCTACAGGAGACTTGGAGGATTCCAAGTCCCTTGCTGTAGTCAGGGCCTTAAAAATGTATGTAGCCAGAACGGCTCGTATTAGGAAAACAGAGGCACTGTTTGTCCTGTATGCGGCCAACAAGATTGGCGCGCCTGCTTCCAAGCAGACTATTGCACGCTGGATCTGTAACACGATTCAGCAGGCTCAGTCTACGTAGTGATGAGCGGGTTCGGTTTCTCGGAAACCGAACCCCCCCGAACTTCACGCTTTTTACACGGGTCCGAGGCAGACTCGGATCTTCCCGCCTTGCTCGGCTAACCCGAGCGCGCCCGAACGTCATCATCCCGCTGTCGGATTCTCGTGAGGCTCGTATTCTATCGCGAGACTCGGATTCTATATAAGTAGCCGCGCGTCGCCGCCATTTTCACACGTGCATTGAGATTGATAGGGAGAGGACGTGGCTGGCGTCCTCTCCGTTTAGATAGAGAGTGAGACACTTGATTTACTGGAGCATTAGGAGTACTCAGAGAGTGCAGAGTTTTGCTGATAGTTATACTAGTGACCACCAGTTTTATTTATTATTTAATATAATCCGTTCTCTGCCTGAAAAAAAAACGATACACAGTCACATACCATATCTGTGCTCAGCCTCAGTGTGCTGCATGATAATATCATCTATGTATATCTGACTGTGCTGAGTAGTGCTCACTGCTCACACAGCTTAATTGTGGGGGAGACTGGGGAGCAGTTATAGCAGGAGTACATATTTAACAGTGCACACTTTTGCTGCCAGAGTGCCAGTGTGACTGACCAGCAGTGACCACCAGTATATTGTCTGCCTGAAAAAGTTAAACACTCGTGTGGTGTTTTTTTTTTTAATTCTATAAACGCATTCTGCTGACAGTGTCCAGCAGGTCCGTCATTCATTATATTTCTATCTTCTTCATACTAGTAGTTTAGGAGTCTGCAGTGCTGACAGTGTCCAGCAGGTCCGTCATTATATAATATATACCTGTCCTGCAGTAGTGATATATATATATTTTTTATATCATTATCATCCAGTCTATACTAGCAGACGCAGTACGGTAGTCCACGGCTGTAGCTACCTCTGTGTCGGCAGTCGCTTGTCCATAATTGTATACTACCTGTGGTGTTTTTTTTTTTTTTCTATCTTCTTCATACTAGTAGTTTAGGAGTCTGCAGTGCTGACAGTGTCCAGCAGGTCCGTCATTATATAATATATACCTGTCCTGCAGTAGTGATATATATATATTTTTTATATCATTATCATCCAGTCTATACTAGCAGACGCAGTACGGTAGTCCACGGCTGTAGCTACCTCTGTGTCGGCAGTCGCTCGTCCATAATTGTATACCTACCTGTGGTGGTTTTTTTTTTTTCTATCTTCTTCATACTAGTAGTTTAGGAGTCTGCAGTGCTGACAGTGTCCAGCAGGTCCGTCATTATATAATATATACCTGTCCTGCAGTAGTGATATATATATATTTTTTATATCATTATCATCCAGTCTATACTAGCAGACGCAGTACGGTAGTCCACGGCTGTAGCTACCTCTGTGTCGGTACTGGCAGTTGCTCGTCCATAATTGTATACCTACCTGTGGTGGGTTTTTTTTTTTCTATCTTCTTCATACTAGTAGTTTAGGAGTCTGCAGTGCTGACAGTGTCCAGCAGGTCCGTCATTATACAATATATACCTGTCCTGCAGTAGTGATATATATATATATTTTTTATATCATTATCATCCAGTCTATACTAGCAGACGCAGTACGGTAGTCCACGTCTGTAGCTACCTCTGTGTCGGCAGTCGCTCGTCCATAATTGTATACCTACCTGTGGTGGGTTTTTTTTTTTCTATCTTCTTCATACTAGTAGTTTAGGAGTCTGCAGTGCTGACAGTGTCCAGCAGGTCCGTCATTATACAATATATACCTGTCCTGCAGTAGTGATATATATATATTTTTTATATCATTATCATCCAGTCTATACTAGCAGACGCAGTACGGTAGTCCACGGCTGTAGCTACCTCTGTGTCGGCACTGGCAGTCGCTCGTCCATAATTGTATACCTACCTGTGGTGGGTTTCTTTTTTTCTATCTTCTTCATACTAGTAGTTTAGGAGTCTGCAGTGCTGACAGTGTCCAGCAGGTCCGTCATTATACAATATATACCTGTCCTGCAGTAGTGATATATATATATTTTTTATATCATTATCATCCAGTCTATACTAGCAGACGCAGTACGGTAGTCCACGGCTGTAGCTACCTCTGTGTCGGCACTGGCAGTCGCTCGTCCATAATTGTATACCTACCTGTGGTGGGTTTTTTTTTTTCTATCTTTTTCATACTAGTAGTTTAGGAGTCTGCAGTGCTGACAGTGTCCACCAGGTCCGTCATTATATAATATATACCTGTCCTGCAGTAGTGATATATATATATTTTTTATATCATTATCATCCAGTCTATACTAGCAGACGCAGTACGGTAGTCCACGGCTGTAGCTACCTCTGTGTCGGCACTGGCAGTCGCTCGTCCATAATTGTATACCTACCTGTTGTGGGGTTTTTTTTTTCTATCTTCTTCATACTAGTAGTTTAGGAGTCTGCAGTGCTGACAGTGTCCAGCAGGTCCGTCATTATACAATATATACCTGTCCTGCAGTAGTGATATATATATATTTTTTATATCATTATCATCCAGTCTATACTAGCAGACGCAGTACGGTAGTCCACGGCTGTAGCTACCTCTGTGTCGGCAGTCGCTCGTCATCCATAAGTATACTAGTATCCATCCATCTCCATTGTTTACCTGAGGTGCCTTTTAGTTGTGCCTATTAAAATATGGAGAACAAAAATGTTGAGGTTCCAAAAATAGGGAAAGATCAAGATCCACTTCCACCTCGTGCTGAAGCTGCTGCCACTAGTCATGGCCGAGACGATGAAATGCCATCAACGTCGTCTGCCAAGGCCGATGCCCAATGTCATAGTACAGAGCATGTAAAATCCAAAACACCAAATATCAGTAAAAAAAGGACTCAAAAATCTAAAATAAAATCGTCGGAGGAGAAGCGTAAACTTGCCAATATGCCATTTACCACACGGAGTGGCAAGGAACGGCTGAGGCCCTGGCCTATGTTCATGGCTAGTGGTTCAGCTTCACATGAGGATGGAAGCACTCAGCCTCTCGCTAGAAAAATGAAAAGACTTAAGCTGGCAAAAGCACAGCAAAGAACTGTGCGTTCTTCGAAATCACAAATCCACAAGGAGAGTCCAATTGTGTCGGTTGCGATGCCTGACCTTCCCAACACTGGACGTGAAGAGCATGCGCCTTCCACCATTTGCACGCCCCCTGCAAGTGCTGGAAGGAGCACCCGCAGTCCAGTTCCTGATAGTCAGATTGAAGATGTCAGTGTTGAAGTACACCAGGATGAGGAGGATATGGGTGTTGCTGGCGCTGGGGAGGAAATTGACCAGGAGGATTCTGATGGTGAGGTGGTTTGTTTAAGTCAGGCACCCGGGGAGACACCTGTTGTCCGTGGGAGGAATATGGCCATTGACATGCCTGGTGAAAATACCAAAAAAATCAGCTCTTCAGTGTGGAAGTATTTCAACAGAAATGCGGACAACATTTGTCAAGCCGTGTGTTGCCTTTGTCAAGCTGTAATAAGTAGGGGTAAGGACGTTAACCACCTCGGAACATCCTCCCTTATACGTCACCTGCAGCGCATTCATCATAAGTCAGTGACAAGTTCAAAAACTTTGGGCGACAGCGGAAGCAGTCCACTGACCAGTAAATCCCTTCCTCTTGTAACCAAGCTCACGCAAACCACCCCACCAACTCCCTCAGTGTCAATTTCCTCCTTCCCCAGGAATGCCAATAGTCCTGCAGGCCATGTCACTGGCAATTCTGACGAGTCCTCTCCTGCCTGGGATTCCTCCGATGCATCCTTGCGTGTAATGCCTACTGCTGCTGGCGCTGCTGTTGTTGCTGCTGGGAGTCGATGGTCATCCCAGAGGGGAAGTCGTAAGACCACTTTTACTACTTCCACCAAGCAATTGACTGTCCAACAGTCCTTTGCGAGGAAGATGAAATATCACAGCAGTCATCCTGCTGCAAAGCGGATAACTGAGGCCTTGGCATCCTGGGCAGTGAGAAACGTGGTTCCGGTATCCATCATTACTGCAGAGCCAACTAGAGACTTGTTGGAGGTACTGTGTCCCCGGTACCAAATACCATCTAGGTTCCATTTCTCTAGGCAGGCGATACCGAAAATGTACACAGACCTCAGAAAAAGACTCACCAGTGTCCTAAAAAATGCAGTTGTACCCAATGTCCACTTAACCACGGACATGTGGACAAGTGGAGCAGGGCAGACTCAGGACTATATGACTGTGACAGCCCACTGGGTAGATGTATTGACTCCCGCCGCAAGAACAGCAGCGGCGGCACCAGTAGCAGCATCTCGCAAACGCCAACTCTTTCCTAGGCAGGCTACGCTTTGTATCACCGCTTTCCAGAATACGCACACAGCTGAAAACCTCTTACGGCAACTGAGGAAGATCATCGCAGAATGGCTTACCCCAATTGGACTCTCCTGTGGATTTGTGGCGTCGGACAACGCCAGCAATATTGTGTGTGCATTAAATCTGGGCAAATTCCAGCACGTCCCATGTTTTGCACATACCTTGAATTTGGTGGTGCAGAATTATTTAAAAAACGAGAGGGGCGTGCAAGAGATGCTGTCGGTGGCCAGAAGAATTGCGGCACACTTTCGGCGTACAGGCACCACGTACAGAAGACTGGAGCACCACCAAAAACGCCTGAACCTGCCCTGCCATCATCTGAAGCAAGAAGTGGTAACGAGGTGGAATTCAACCCTCTATATGCTTCAGAGGTTGGAGGAGCAGCAAAAGGCCATTCAAGCCTATACAACTGAGCACGATATAGGAGGTGGAATGCACCTGTCTCAAGCGCAGTGGAGAATGATTTCAACGTTGTGCAAGGTTCTGCAACCTTTTGAACTTGCCACACATGAAGTCAGTTCAGACACTGCCAGCCTGAGTCAGGTCATTCCCCTCATCAGGCTTTTGCAGAAGAAGCTGGAGACATTGAAGGAGGAGCTAACACAGAGCGATTCCGCTAGGCATGTGGGACTTGTGGATGGAGCCCTTAATTCGCTTAACAAGGATTCACGGGTGGTCAATCTGCTGAAATCAGAGCACTACATTTTGGCCACCGTGCTCGATCCTAGATTTAAAACCTACCTTGGATCTCTCTTTCCGGCAGACACAAGTCTGCAGGGGTTCAAAGAACTGCTGGTGAGAAAATTGTCAAGTCAAGCGGAACGCGACCTGTCAACATCTCCTCCTTCACATTCTCCCGCAACTGGGGGTGCGAGGAAAAGGCTCAGAATTCCGAGCCCACCCGCTGGCGGTGATGCAGGGCAGTCTGGAGCGACTGCTGATGCTGACATCTGGTCCGGACTGAAGGACCTGACAACGATTACGGACATGTCGTCTACTGTCACTGCATATGATTCTCTCCCCATTGAAAGAATGGTGGAGGATTATATGAGTGACCGCATCCAAGTAGGCACGTCAGACAGTCCGTACTTATACTGGCAGGAAAAAGAGGCAATTTGGAGGCCCTTGCACAAACTGGCTTTATTCTACCTAAGTTGCCCTCCCACAAGTGTGTACTCCGAAAGAGTGTTTAGTGCCGCCGCTCACCTTGTCAGCAATCGGCGTACGAGGTTACATCCAAAAAATGTGGAGAAGATGATGTTCATTAAAATGAATTCTAATCAATTCCTCCGTGGAGACATTCACCAGCAGCAATTGCCTCCATAAAGTACACAGGGAGCTGAGATGGTGGATTCCAGTGGGGACGAATTGATAATCTGTGAGGAGGGGGATGTACACGGTGATATATCGGAGGATGATGATGAGGTGGACATCTTGCCTCTGTAGAGCCAGTTTGTGCAAGGAGAGATTAATTGCTTCTTTTTTGGTGGGGGTCCAAACCAACCCGTCATTTCAGTCACAGTCGTGTGGCAGACCCTGTCACTGAAATGATGGGTTGGTTAAAGTGTGCATGTCCTGTTTATACAACATAAGGGTGGGTGGGAGGGCCCAAGGACAATTCCATCTTGCACCTCTTTTTTCTTTCATTTTTCTTTGCGTCATGTGCTGTTTGGGGAGTAGTTTTTGGAAGGGCCATCCTGCGTGACACTGCAGTGCCACTCCTAGATGGGCCAGGTGTTTGTGTCGGCCACTTGGGTCGCTTATCTTAGTCACACAGCTACCTCACTGCGCCTCTTTTTTTCTTTGCGTCATGTGCTGTTTGGGGGGTGTTTTTTGGAAGGGCCATCCTGCGTGACACTGCAGTGCCACTCCTAGATGGGCCAGGTGTTTGTGTCGGCCACTAGGGTCGCTTAGCTTACTCACACAGCTACCTTATTGCGCCTCTTTTTTTTCTTCTTTGCGTCATGTGCTGTTTGGGGGGTGTTTTTTGGAAGGGCCATCCTGCGTGACACTGCAGTGCCACTCCTAGATGGGCCAGGTGTTTGTGTCGGCCACTTGGGTCGCTGAGCTTAGTCATCCAGTGACCTCGGTGCAAATTTTAGGACTAAAAATAATATTGTGAGGTGTGAGGTGTTCAGAATAGACTGAAAATGAGTGGAAATTATGGTTATTGAGGTTAATAATACTTTGGGATCAAAATGACCCCCAAATTCTATGATTTAAGCTTTTTTTTAGGGTTTTTTGAAAAAAACACCCGAATCCAAAACACACCCGAATCCGACAAAAAAATTTCGGTGAGGTTTTGCCAAAACGCGTTCGAACCCAAAACACGGCCGCGGAACCGAACCCAAAACCAAAACACAAAACCCGAAAAATTTCCGGTGCTCATCACTAAGTCTACGGCTGGATTGCCGTTACCAAAACCGGTAAAGGCCTATTCCACTAGGAAGGTGGGTTCTTCTTGGGCGGCTGCCCGTGGTGTCTCGGCACTATAGATTTGCCAAGCGGCTACTTGGTCGGGTTCAAACACTTTTGCAAAATTCTACAAGTTTGATACCCTGGCTGATGAGGACCTCATATTTGCACAATCGGTGCTGCAGAGTCATCCGCACTCTCCCTCCCGGTTTGGAGCTTTGGTATAATCCCCATGGTCCTTACGGAGTCCCCAGCATCCTCTAGGACATAAGAGAAAATAAGATTTTAAACCTACCGGTAAATCTTTTTCTCCTAGTCCGTAGAGAATGCTGGGCGCCCGTCCCAGTGCGGACATATTTCTGCAAGACTTGTATATAGTTGTTACTTACATAAGGGTTATGTTACAGTTAAGATCAGTCTTTGGCTGATGCTGTTTTGTTCATACTGTTAACTGGTGGCGTATATTCCATGTTATACGGGGTGGATGGTGTGAATCTTGCCCTTAGATTAACAAAAATCCTTTCCTCGTACTGTCCGTCTCCTCTGGGCACAGTTCTCTAACTGAGGTCTGGAGGAGGGGCATAGAGGGAGGAGCCAGTGCACACTCATTCTAAAGTTCTTTATAGTGCCCATGTCTCCCGTGGAGCCCGTCTATACCCCATGGTCCTTACGGAGTCCCCAGCATCCTCTATGGACTAGGGGGGTAAATCCAAGTTGATCGCAGCAGGACATTTTTTAGCAGTTGGGCAAAACCATGGTGGTCATTCCGAGTTGTTCGCTCTGTAAATTTCTTCGCATCGCAGCGATTTTCCGCTTAGTGCGCATGCGCAATGTTCGCACTGCGACTGCGCCAAGTAAATTTGCTATGCAGTTAGGTATTTTACTCACAGCTTTTTCTTCGTTCAGGCGATCGTAATGTGATTGACAGGAAGTGGGTGTTTCTGGGCGGAAACAGGCCGTTTTATGGGCGTGTGGGAAAAAACGCTACCGTTTCTGGGAAAAACGCGGGAGTGGCTGATGAAACGGAGGAGTGTCTGGGCGAACGCTGGGTGTGTTTGTGACGTCAAACCAGGAACGACAAGCACTGAACTGATCGCAGATGCCGAGTAAGTCTGGAGCTACTCTGAAACTGCTAAGAGGTGTGTAATCGCAATTTTGAGAATCTTTCGTTCGCAATTTTAAGAAGCTAAGATTCACTCCCAGTAGGCGGTGGCTTAGCGTGTGCAATGCTGCTAAAAGCAGCTAGCGAGCGAACAACTCGGAATGACCACCCATGTGCACTTCAGGGAGGGCAGATATAACGTGCAGAGAGAATTAGATTTGGGTGTGGTGTGTTCAATCTGCAATCTAATTTGCAGTGTAAAAATAAATCAGCCAGTATTTACCCTGCACAGAAATAAAATAACCCACCCAAATCTAACTCTCTCTGCACATGTTATATCTGCCCCCCTGCAGTGCACATGGTTTTGCCCAATTGCTAACTTTCTTGCTGGTGCGATCAACTCAGAATTACCCCCCTAGGAGTAAAAGATTTACCGGTAGGTTTAAAATCTTATTATTTCCTTCTCCCAATGTATGTCCATCTCCTCGGGCACAGTTTTCCTAGACTGAGTCTGTGGGAGGGGCATAGAGGGGAGGATCCAGTACACACTGAAGATTATTGGAGTGCCATGACTCCAATGGACCCGATCTATACCCCAATAGTACTACTGATTCCCAGTACCCCCTACGGACTACGAGAAAAGGAATTACCGGTAGGTATTAAATTCCTATTTTTTCAGTAAGTGTAGCTGTCTCCTCTCCCTCTATATCCCTCCAAGCCCAGTTTAGATTAGTGCCTCAAGGAGCCAGGTGCTAGAAGGGTTGCCTCCGTCCCTTTTTACATTTTATTTTATTTATTTTGCTTGATCTTCACTGAAAAATGTAGTGAGATGACTCTTCTGGCTGTGAAGACTTTGCAGAGATTGTGAATAATTCTAATTTCTTTAATAAATAATTTACTGCCAGCTTGACCAGAGCCAGAAGACAATATATCCATTCTAGTGACACCAGGCACGAGTTTTCCATGAGAGTCAGACCAGATGATATCTTCAGGGACTAGAAAAGATGTAGGCCCTCATTCCGAGTTGATCGCTAGCTGCTTTCGGTCGCAGCGCAGCGATTAGGTGAAAAAAAATGACATTTTCTGCGCATGCGTACGGGCCGCTGTACGCACGCGCGAAGTACTTTCACACAAAACTATGCAGTTTTACACAAGGGCGAGCAACGCTTTTCAGTCGCTCTACTTATCGGTGAGTGATTGACAGGTAGTGGGAGTTTCTGGGTGGTAACTGCCCGTTTTCCGGGAGTGTGCTAAAAAACGCAGGCGTGTCAGGTCAAAACGAAGGCGTGCCTGGGGAAACGGGGGAGTGGCTGGCCGAACGCAGGGCGTGTTTGTGACGTCAAAGCAGGAACTAAACTGACTGAGGTGATTGCAAGGTAGGAGTAGGTCTGGAGCTGCTCAGAAACTGCATGAAAAGATTTTCGAGCAGTTCTGCTAACCTTTCGTTCGCACTTCTGCTAAGCTAAGATACACTCCCAGTAGGCGGCGGCCTAGCGTGTGCAATGCTGCTAAAAGCAGCTAGCGAGCGATCAACTCGGAATGAGGGCCGTAATCCATTACCTAAAACCAGCTGTGGCCACATACAGAGTGCTCTTCTCACAGTGTCTTGTGCTTTATGATGCACTGTATGCGCTAAAACCTGATTCATCTACTACTGACATTGCTTATGTCTTGGAGAACCTCACTGCCGGAAATTACAAGTAGAACTTCGGGTATGTCTCGTATTCATATTGCAGGACTCAAACTGGCTTGCCTTGTATTAAGAGTATTATTATTTTTTTTTAATCCTGTGCAAATAATCCACTAAAATGTGAGCGATATGTGCTTGGCCATAGATTTGGAAATACCAACATGTCGTGAGGTAAAATATGGTATATCCGGTATCAAACCAGAATCTTGTCACTGAGTTCTTCACCTTTGTCTCGCGCTTGACAAATGAGAACGTTCCATGGGCATGGATATAGAACAGTTTCCATGAAATATTAAAACACACCATTGTTTTGCCTGTAAATTTATTTCTGAAGCTCACGGTTGTCGTGGTTAGTCATAAGGCTGGAGATACAAGTGTTTTCTCTACCCTTTCCTCAGTTTGAAAGTAAGTGCTGAAGGAGAAGTCTGAGTGCTGAAGGTTAGCTGAGAAAGAATCTTATGGTAGAAGTGCACAACCCTCTCCTTACCTTGGCCCTCATTCCGAGTTGTTCGCTCGCAAGCTGCTTTTAGCAGCATTGCACACGCTAGGCCACCGCCCTCTGGGAGTGTATTTTAGCATAGCAAAATTTCGAACGAAATATTCTCAAAATTGCGAATAGAAATTTCTTTGCAGTTTCTGAGTAGCTCGAGACTTACTCTGCCACTTCGATCAGTTCAGTCAGTTTCGTTCCTGGTTTGACGTCACAAACACACCCAGCGTTCAGCCAGACACTCCTCCGTTTCTCCAGCCACTCCCGCGTTTTTCCCAGAAACGGCAGCGTTTTTTCCCACACACCCATAAAACGGCCTGTTTCCGCCCAGAAACACCCACTTCCTGTCAATCACATTACGATCACCAGAATGAAGAAAAAACCTTGTAATGCCGTGAGTAAAATACCTAACTGCATAGCAAATTTACTTGGCGCAGTCGCAGTGCGAACATTGCGCATGCGCAATTAGCGGAAATCGCTGCGATGCGAAGAAAAAATAAGAATTTACTTACCGATAATTCTATTTCTCATAGTCCGTAGTGGATGCTGGGGACTCCGTCAGGACCATGGGGATTAGCGGCTCCGCAGGAGACAGGGCACAAAAGCAAGCTTTTAGGATCACATGGTGTGTACTGGCTCCTCCCCCTTATGACCCTCCTCCAAGCCTCAGTTAGGTACTGTGCCCGGACGAGCATACACAATAAGGAAGGATCTTGAATCCCGGGTAAGACTCATACCAGCCACACCAATCACACCATACAACTTGTGATCTGAACCCAGTTAACAGTATGATAACACAGAAGTAGCCTCTAAAAAAAAAAGATGGCTCACAACAATAATAACCCGATTTTTGTAACAATAACTATGTACAAGTATTGCAGACAATCCGCACTTGGGATGGGCGCCCAGCATCCACTACGGACTATGAGAAATAGAATTATCGGTAAGTAAATTCTTATTTTCTCTAACGTCCTAGTGGATGCTGGGGACTCCGTCAGGACCATGGGGATTATACCAAAGCTCCCAAACGGGCGGGAGAGTGCGGATGACTCTGCAGCACCGAATGAGAGAACTCCAAGTCCTCTTTAGCCAGAGTATCAAATTTGTAAAATTTTACAAACGTGTTCTCCCCTGACCACGTAGCTGCTCGGCAAAGTTGTAAAGCCGAGACCCCTCGGGCAGCCGCCCAAGATGAGCCCACCTTCCTTGTGGAGTGGGCTTTAACAGTTTTAGGCTGTGGCAGGCCTGCCACAGAATGTGCAAGTTGGATTGTGCTACAGATCCAACGAGCAATCGTCTGCTTAGACGCAGGAGCACCCATCTTGTTGGGTGCATACAAGATAAACAACGAGTCAGATTTTCTGACTCCAGCTGTCCTTGAAATATATATTTTCAATGCTCTGACAACGTCCAGTAACTTGGAGTCCTCCAAGTCGCTAGTAGCCGCAGGCACCACAATAGGCTGGTTCAAGTGAAAAGCCGAAACCACCTTAGGGAGAAAATGAGGACGTGTCCGCAGTTCTGCCCTGTCCGAATGGAAAATCAGATATGGGCTTTTGTACGATAAAGCCGCCAACTCTGAAACTCTCCTGGCTGAAGCCAGGGCCAGTAGCATGGTTACTTTCCATGTAAGATACTTCAAATCTACCGATTTGAGAGGCTCAAACCAATGAGATTTGAGAAAATCCAAAACTACGTTTAGATCCCACGGTGCCACTGGAGGCACAATTGGGGGCTGTATATGTAGTACACCCTTGACAAAAGTTTGTACTTCAGGCACTGAAGCCAATTCTTTCTGGAAGAAAATTGATAAGGCCGAAATTTGAACTTTAATAGACCCCAATTTTAGGCCCATAGACAATCCTGCCTGCAGGAAATGTAGGAATCGACCCAATTGAAATTCTTCCGTTGGGGCCTTCTTGGCTTCACACCACGCAACATATTTTCTCCAAATGCGGTGATAATGTTGTGCGGTCACTTCCTTCCTAGCTTTAATCAAGGTAGGAATAACTTCCTCTGGAATGCCCTTTTCTTTTAGAATCCGGCGTTCAACCGCCATGCCGTCAAACGCAGTCGCGGTAAGTCTTGGAACATACAAGGTCCCTGCTGAAGCAGATCCCTTCTTAGAGGTAGAGGCCACGGATCTTCCGTGAGCATCTCTTGAAGTTCCGGGTACCAAGTTCTTCTTGGCCAATCCGGAGCCACTAGTATTGTTCTTACTCCCCTTTTCCGTATAATTCTCAGTACCTTTGGTATGAGAGGCAGAGGAGGGAACACATACACTGACTGGTACACCCACGGTGTTACCAGAGCGTCCACAGCTATTGCCTGAGGGTCTCTTGACCTGGCGCAATATCTGTCCAGTTTTTTGTTGAGGCGAGACGCCATCATGTCCACCTTTGGTTTTACCCAATGGATCACAATCATGTGGAAAACTTCCGGATGAAGTCCCCACTCTCCCGGGTGAAGGTCGTGTCTGCTGAGGAAGTCTGCTTCCCAGTTGTCCACTCCCGGGATGAACACTGCTGACAGTGCTATGACATGATTTTCCGCCCAGCGAAGAATCCTTGCAGCTTCTGTCATTGCTCTTCTGCTTCTCGTGCCGCCTTGTCTGTTTACGTGGGCGACTGCCGTGATGTTGTCCGACTGGATCAACACCGGCTGACCCTGAAGCAGCGGTTTCGCCAGGCTTAGAGCATTGTAGATCGCTCTTAGCTCCAGTATATTTATGTGAAGAGACTTCTCCAGGTTTGACCATACACCCTGGAAGTTTCTTCCCTGTGTGACTGCTCCCCAGCCTCGTAGGCTGGCATCCGTAGTCACCAGGACCCAGTCCTGTATGCCGAACCTGCGGCCCTCTAACAGATGGGCACTCTGCAACCACCACAGGAGAGACAACCTTGTTCTTGGTGACAGTGTTATCCGCTGATGCATGTGCAGATGCGATCCGGACCATTTGTCCAGCAGATCCCACTGAAATATTCGTGCGTGGAATCTGCCGAATGGAATTGCTTCGTAAGAAGCCACCATCTTTCCCAGGACTCTTGTGCATTGATGTACTGACACATTTCCTGGTTTTAGGAGGTTCCTGACAAGTTCGGATAACTCCCTCGCTTTCTCCTCCGGGAGAAACACCTTTTTCTGAACAGTGTCCAGAATCATTCCCAGGAACAGCAGACGTGTTGTCGGTGTCAATTGAGATTTTGGAAGATTCAGAATCCACCCGTGTTGTTGAAGCACTACTTGGGTTAGTGCTACCCCGACTTCCAGCTGTTCTCTGGACCTTGCCCTTATCAGGAGATCGTCCAAGTAAGGGATAATTAATACGCCTTTTCTTCGTAGAAGAACCATCATTTCGGTCATTACCTTGGTAAAGACCCGAGGTGCCGTGGACAAACCAAACGGCAGCGTTTGAAACTGATAATGACAGTCTTGTATCACGAACCTGAGATACCCTTGGTGTGAGGGGTAAATTGGGACATGCAGATAAGCATCTTTTATGTCCAGGGACACCATGAAGTCCCCTTCTTCCAGATTCGCTATCACTGCTCTTAGTGACTCCATCTTGAACTTGAATTTCTGTATGTACAGGTTCAAGGATTTCAGATTTAGAATAGGTCTTACCGAACCGTCCGGCTTCGGTACCACAAATAGTGTGGAATAATACCCCTTTCCCTGTTGTAGGAGGGGTACCTTGATTATCACCTGCTGAGAATACAGCTTGTGAATGGCTTCCAATACCGTCGCCCTTTCTAAGGGAGGCGTTGGTAAAGCAGACTTTAGGAACCGGCGAGGGGGAGACCTTTCGAATTCCAACATGTAACCCTGAGATACTATTTGCAGGATCCACGGGTCCACCTGTAAGCGAGCCCACTGATTGCTGAAAATCTTTAGTCGACCCCCCACCGCTCCTGAGTCCGCTAGTAAAGCCCCAGCGTCATGCTGATGGCTTTGTAGAACCCGGGGCGGGCTTCTGTTCCTGGGCAGGGGCTGCTTGCTGCCCTCTCTTACCCTTTCCTCTGCCTCGGGGCAGATAAGACTGTCCTTTTGCCCGCTTGTTTTTATAGGAGCGAAAGGACTGCGGCTGAAAAGACGGTGTCTTTTTCTGTTGGGAGGGAGTCTGAGGTAAAAAAGTGGATTTGCCGGCAGTTGCCGTGGCCACCAGATCCGATAGACCGACCCCAAATAATTCCTCTCCTTTATATGGCAATACTTCCATATGTCTTTTGGAATCCGCATCACCTGACCACTGTCGCGTCCATAAACTTCTTCTGGCAGATATGGACATCGCATTTACTCTCGATGCCAGAGTGCAAATATCCCTCTGAGCATCTCGCATATAAAGAAACGCATCCTTTAATTGCTCTAAAGTCAATAAAATACTGTCCCTATCCAGGGTATCAATATTTTCAGTCAGGGAATCCAACCACACTACCCCAGCACTGCACATCCAGGCTGAGGCTATTGCTGGTCGGAGTATAACACCAGTATGTGTGTATATACTCTTCAGTGTAGTTTCCAGCCTCCTATCTGCTGGATCCTTGAGGGCGGCCGTATCAGGAGACGGCAACGCCACTTGTTTTGATAAACGTGTGAGCGCTTTATCCACCCTAGGGGGTGTTTCCCAGCGCGCCCTAACCTCTGGTGGGAAAGGGTATAATGCCAATAACTTCTTTGAAATTAGCAGTTTTCTATCGGGGTTAACCCACGCTTCATCACACACGTCATTCAATTCCTCTGATTCTGGAAAAGCTACAGGTAGTTTTTTCACCCCCCCACATAATACCCCTTTTTGAGGTACCTGCAGTATCAGAGATCTGCAAAGCCTCCTTCATTGCCGTGATCATATAACGTGTGGCCCTATTGGAAAATACGTTTGTTTCTTCACCGTCGACACTAGATTCATCTGTGTCGGTACCTGTGTCGACTGACTGAGGTAAGGGACGTTTTACAGCCCCTGACGGTGTCTGAGACGCCTGAGCAGGTACCAACTGGTTTTCCGGCCGTCTCATTTCGTCAACTGATTTTTGTAATGTGCTGAGATTATCACGTAATTCCATAAACAAAGCCATCCATTCCGGTGTCGACTCCCTAGGGGGTGACATCACCATTACCGGCAATTGCTCCGCCTCCATACCAACATCGTCCTCATACATGTCGACACACACGTACCGACACACAGCAGACACACAGGGAATGCTCTTATCGAAGACAGGACCCCACTAGCCCTTTGGGGAGACAGAGGGAGAGTTTGCCAGCACACACCAAAAGCGC
The DNA here is from genome assembly GCF_028390025.1 of Pseudophryne corroboree. Classification (NCBI taxonomy): domain Eukaryota; kingdom Metazoa; phylum Chordata; class Amphibia; order Anura; family Myobatrachidae; genus Pseudophryne; species Pseudophryne corroboree. The sequence goes on from NC_086450.1 coordinate 494,748,663, forward strand.
TATAAAATGTATATAAACAACCCTAAAAGGTGTTGTTTCTGTTATATGCGCTTTAAATATATAAATATCGCCAAAATATGCCCCCCTTCTCTTTGTTACCCTGTTTCTGTAGTGCAGTGCAGGGGAGAGTCCTGGGAGCCTTCCTCACAGCGGAGCTGAGCAGGAAAATGGCGCTGTGTGCTGAGGAGAATAAGCCCCGCCCCCTTTTCGGCGGGCTTTTCTCCCGGGTTTTGAGATATCTGGCCTGGGTTAAATACATACATATAGCCTCAATGGCTATATGTGATGTATTCTTTTGCCATAAGGTATTAAAATATTGCTGCCCAGGGCGCCCCGCACCCTCCGTGACCGCTTGGTGTGAAGTGTGTGACAACAATGGCGCACAGCTGCAGTGCTGTGCGCTACCTTCATGAAGGCTGAAGAGCCTTCTGCCGCCTGTTTCCGGACCCTCGATCTTCAGCATCTGTAAGGGGGATCGGCGGCGCGGCTCCGGGACGAACCCCAGGGTGACCTGTGTTCCGACTCCCTCTGAAGCTATGTCCAGTAGCCTAAGACTCCAATCCATCCTGCACGCAGGTGAGTTGAAAATCTCTCCCCTAAGTCCCTCGATGCAGTGAGCCTGTTGCCAGCAGGACTCACTGAGATTTAAAACCTAAAAAAACTTTTTCTAAGCAGCTCTTTAGGAGAGCCACCTAGATTGCACCCTGCTCGGACGGGCACAAAAACCTAACTGAGGCTTGGAGGAGGGTCATAGGGGGAGGAGCCAGTACACACCACCTAATCCTAAAGCTTTATTTTTGTGCCCTGTCTCCTGCGGAGCCGCTAATCCCCATGGTCCTGACGGAGTCCCCAGCATCCACTAGGACGTTAGAGAAATTACCGAGCGAACAACTCGGAATGACCACCCTTGTTGCATAGCTTCAGGAAAGAATATGGAGCTGTGCTGGGAAAGCCGAGGACGCCTTCTGTTCCGGAGCCAAGGGGGGGGGGGGGGGGAGGCGATGCAGGAGATGCTGCAGTCAGGCGCCTTTAAATGAGGGGGGCAAACAGAGTCAGCGTGGAAGGCAGGGGGAACCGCCATTCCCCAGGAAGAGGATGGGTGCAGGCACCTGGGAGGTAGAGACTTAAACACCGGCAGGTAAGCTGCACAGAGTGTGGTCATGAACCCGTAGAAAAATCCCGAAAGCATTGTAATTTAAGCCCCACCAGGGCCACACTCCAGCCAAGCACACAGCTGCTGGGCTGTGGAGAAGAGCTGCTGCTGCCAGTTAAGGGGGAGGAAGCCCAGGGCTACCGCCTGGCCCCTCACTCAGACCTTGGCCCGGGTAATCTGTACCCCCCCCCCCCTTCTCTCAGCACCACTGGATGCAGGTGGAGTTAAGGCCCGTACACACTGGTCGATATATCGGCCGTTCTCCTGAACGCCCGATATATCGCGGGACCGTCGGCCAGTGGGTACGGCCGATACGTCTGTGAACTCCGTCGTTCACAGACGTATCGCGTCGGCCGCGCAGCACAGCCGACGGCCAATATATCTACCGATATATTGGCGCGTCGCTGTGTGTGTACGGGGCGGTCGTACACATGCTGCGGCGGCCGGCGGTGATTGACAGCTGAACTGGGCGGGCGTGTGTACGCGCCCGCCCAGTTCATGACGTCAGTCCCCGACGGATCGAGCAGTGTGTATGCTGAACACACTGCTCGATCCGTCCATAGATATATCTGCAGATCAATTGATCTGCAGATATATCTGTTAGTGTGTACCCACCTTTAGGCTGGGGCCACATATATCGGCCAAGCTGGTCCCGTTCGCCCGGGAGGGGGTTTTGTGTGCACACGGATCCTGTTCTGCGGGATCCCGCCAGTGACACACAGGATTTACATTACACAAATATATGTGTTCTCATTGAAATCCCGCCGTCCTGTCATCCGGCCCATCCGCGGCACGCTGCAGTTGGATCCGCTGGCGGCGGGACTTCCGCACATGTGTGGGCGCCTACATAGGTGCCCATGTGCAGTCTCCTTGCGGCCAAGCGGGTCCCGCTGACCGGGACCCGCTTGGCTGCTATGTGTGGCCCCAGCCTTACAGAACAGGAAGCTGTATCCCAGAAGTGAGAGAGCTGGACCAGACCACACTCCTATACAGAGGAGCGGTGGCTGGGTCATAGGCAACAATCCCCTTTCTCACCCTAAACAGGGGGTTGACAATAGGGGCAGGTTTGCACAGTCCCTGACAACTGCCGTTGTTTTGTTATTGTGATAAACACAGGGATGCGGGATAAGTTCTTGGATCCCTGTCTTTTGGTGCAGAGAGTCGGAGAAAGATTTAACCGGTAAGTACCATACATCTTATCAATGTAGGGATACAGCAGAGTATAGTGTATATTCCCTCCAACAAATAATGTTGATACATTACTAGATATTAATCTGATAGTCCTATAGCATTGGTTCTCAAACTCTGTCCTCCGGACCCCAAACAGTTCACCCAGTAGGTGCACAGGTGTAGTCAGTGTTTTGGGGTCCTGAGGACTGAGTTTGACAACCTTTGTTATTAAGATACCCATAGTGTGATTCCTCACTATTTTTTCAGTATCTTTAACATTAATTTACATACTGGAAGAACATTAGGCTTCACAAGTTACAGGATTACGCTCTTAGTTTTTATGGTGTCTGATAAAATGGTGAAAAAGAATAGGATAAAAAAATCTAAAACAGAAGATGGAGCTGTGTTATACTGTTTAACTAGTATCCAGCTGAGAACATTCGATATCCGGACTCTGGGTCGACACACCTTATGTCGACACGGCCAATAGGCTGACATTAAATAGGTTGACATGAGTTTTTCAATTTTTTCTTTTATGTTTTTTACTTTTTCATACTTTAAGATCCGCGTGGACTACAATCGTGAATAGTAACCTGCGAGCCATGCGAAGGGACACGGTGCACTTGTTGGGGTTCCCGGTCACTTTACGAAGAAACCGACACCAAAAAACCCCCATAAAAACAGCATGTCGATCTTTTTCCTTGTCGACCTTGTTCATGTCAACCTATTGGCCATGTCAAACTATTTCTGGTGTCGACCTAGACACTGTTGACCCTGAGTCCCAGATGGGTGTAGTATGGTTTGCCGCGGTCGGGGTCCCGACAGCTGGGCGAGCGCAAATGAGCTCCTTGCAGGCTCGCTGCAGGTTCCATGCGCGTCACGCTATCTATTCTCCCTCCAGGGAAAGTCGTGGACCTCCAAGAGGGAGAAAAGATGTCGGTATGCCGGCATTCAGGATTCCGGCGCTGGTATGATGGTCACCGGGAGCCCGGCCGCCGGCAACCTGAAGACCACCCGTCCAATTCCGCCCTGTCCATATGGAAAACCAGATAGGGGCTTTTACATGACAAAGCCGCCAATTCTGACACACGCTTAGCCGAAGCTAAGGCCAACAGCATGACCACTTTCCACGTGAGATACTTTAGCTCCACGGTTTTATATGGCTCAAACCAGTGGGATTTCAGGAAACTCAACACCACGTTAAGATCCCAAGGTGCCACTGGTGGCACAAAAGGGGGCTGAATATGCAGCACTCCCTTAACAAACGTCTGAACCGCCGGCAGTGAAGCCAGTTCTTTTTGAAAGAAAATGGATAGGGCCGAAATCTGGACCTTTATGGACCCTAATTTTAGGCCCATAGTCACTCCTGACTGTAGGAAGTGCAGGAATCGACCCAGCTGGGATTCCTCTGTAGAGGCCTTCCTGGCCTCACACCAAGCAACATATTTTCGCCATATACGGTGATAATGCTTTGCTGTCACGTCCTTCCTCGCCTTTATCAGCGTAGGAATAACTTCATCCGGAATGCCTTTTTCCCCTAGGATCCGGCGTTTAACCGCCATGCCGTCAAACGCAGCCGCGGTAAGTCTTGGAACAGACAGGGCCCTTGTTGCAACAGGTCCTGTCTGAGAGGCAGAGGCCATGGGTCCTCTGTGAGCATTTCTTGCAGTTCCGGGTACCAAGTCCTTCTTGGCCAATCCGGAACAATGAGTATTGTTCTCACTCCTCTTTTTCTTAAGATTCTCAGCACCTTGGGTAAGAAAGGAAGAAGAGGAAACATATAAACCGACTGGAACATCCACGGTGTCACCAGTGCGTCTACAGCTATCGCCTGAGAGTCTCGAGTCTCTTGACCTGGCGCAATACCTCTGTAGCTTTTTGTTGAGGCGGGATGCCATCATGTCCACCTATGGCAGTTCCCATCGACCTACAATCTGCGCGAAGACTTCTTGATGAAGTCCCCACTCTCCCGGGTGGAGGTCGTGCCTGCTGAGGAAGTCTGCTTCCCAGTTGTCCACTCCCGGAATGAACACTGCTGACAGTGCGCTTACTGCGACCCTCGAGAAGGTGAGCACTCTGCAGCCACCACAGGAGAGACACCCTGGCCCTGGGGGATAGGGTGATTAACCGATGCATCTGAAGATGTGATCCGGACCACTTGTCCCGTAAGTCCCATTGGAAGGTCCTCGCATGGAACCTGCCGAAGGGAATGGCCTCGTACGATGCCACCATCCTTCCCAGGACTCGAGTGCAGTGATGCACTGACACCTGTTTTGGTTTCAATAGATTCCTGACCAGTGTCACGAGCTCCTGAGCTCTCTCTATCGGGAGATAAACTCCTTTTCTGGTCTGTGTCTAGGATCATGCCTAGAAGAGTCAGATGAGCTGTAGGAACCAACTGCGACACTGGAATACATAGAATCCAGCCGTGTTGCCGTTACACTTCCAGAGAAAGTGATACGCTGTTCCGCAACTGCTCTCTCAATCTCACTCTTATGAGGAGATCGACCAAGAATGTGATAATAGTGACACCTTGCTTCCGCAGGAGCACCATCATTTCCGCCATCACTTTGGTGAAAACTCTCAGGGCCGTGGAGAGACCAACCGGCCACGTCAGAAATTGGTAATGACAATTCCGTACCGCAATTCTGAGGTACGCCTGATTAGGTGGATAAATGGGGACACGAAGGTATGCATCCCTTTTGCCCCGAGACACCATAAAATCTCCCCCTTTTTAGGCTTGCAATGACCGCTCTTAGCGATTTCATCTTGCACTTGAACCTTTCCAGGTATATGTTCAGGGATTTAAAATTCACTATGGGTCTGAACGAACCTTCCGGTTTCGGGACTACAACCTGGTGGAATAATAACCCCCCTCCTTGTCGAAGGAAGGGAACCTTGACCACCACCTGTTGAAAATACAACTTGTGAATTGCAGTTAACCCTGTTACCCTCTCGCAGGGGGAAGCCGGCAGGGCCGTCAGTGAGGAGGCATCTTCTCCAAATCCAGCTTGTATCCCGGAGACACAACATCTATTGCCCAGGGATCTAATAGGGAGTGAACCCATTTGTGGCTGAACTTATGAAAGCGTGCCCCCACCGGGCCTAGCTCCGCCTGTGGAGCTCCAGCAACATGCGGTGGATTTTTTTAGAGGCCGGGGAGGACTTCTGTTCCTGGGAACTAGCTGTGTTGTGCAGCTTCTTTCCTCTGCCCCCGCCTCTGGCAAGAAAGAATGCACCTCGGACTTTCTTGTTTCTTTATTCGAAAGGCTGCATTTGATAATGCCATGCTTTCCTAGGCTGTGCAGGAATATAAGGCAAAATATCAGAATTACCAACTATAGCTGTGGAGACCAGGTCCGAGACCCCTTCACACAATCCTCAGCCTTCCACATGCCTCTTAAGTCTGCATCATCTGTCCATTGCCTATTCTACAGGACACGTCAAGCAGAAATCGACATAGCTTTGACTCTAGGACCCAGTATACACATGTCTCCTTGGGCATTTCTTATATATATACATATCTCTTAAGACAGCCTCTTTATCTATATATACCTATACATATCTATATGTATACTAGGGTCTCAATCTCTGCTGATAAGGTACCTGTCCACGCTGCCACAGCGCTATAAACCCATGCCGACACAATCGCCGGTCTGAGTAGTGTACCAGAATGTGCACGCTATCTGCAGGATCCCTGAGAATAGCTAGGGCTACCTTCTGGGCAAACGTGACACCCTAGGGGAAGATTCCCATCACATCCTGGCCCTAGTGGGGAAAGGATACTGCCTGAGAATACTTTGTGGGAAGCTGCAGTCTCTTGTCTGGAGATTCCCGCTCTTTTTCCTCATGAGAGGAGGGAAATTTACCTCAGCTTTCTTCCCCTTAACATGTGAACCCTTGTGTCAGGGACAGATGAGTCATCAGCGATATGCAAATCATCTTTTACTACAATAATCATATATTGAATACCTTTCTGCCATTCTGGCTGTAACTTTGCATTATCGTAGTCGACACTGGAGTCAAACTCCGTGTCGATATCAGTGTTTATTATTTTGGATAGTGAGCATTGTGAGACTCTGCAGGGCTCTGTGCCATAGGGACAGACATGGGTAGATTTCCTGTCTGTTCCCTAATCTTTTGTGCAATAAATTCACCTTAGCACTTACACATATCTAAACAGGTGTCGGCGTTGTCGACGGAGACACCCTCTCACACACATATTCGCTCTATCTCCTCCTTAGGGGAGCCTTTTACCTCAGACATGTCGACACACACATACCGACACACCACACACACAGGGGATGCTCTATTTGAAGACAGTTCCCCCACAAGGCCCTTTGGAGAGACAGAGAGAGAGTATGCCAGCACACACCCCAGCGCTATATAACCCAGGAATCACACAGTAACTTAGTGTTAACCCAGTAGCTGCTGTATATATTGTTTTTGCACCAAATTTATGTGCCCCCCCTCTCTTTTTACCCTCTTCTACCGTGCAGAGGAGAGCCTGGGGAGCTTCTCTCCGCGGATCTGTGGAGAGAAAATGGCGCTGGTGAGTGCTGAGGAAGAAGGCCCCGCCCCCTCAGCGGCGGGCTTCTGTCCCGTTTCTGTGTAAAAATAATGGCGGGGGCTCGTACATATATATCAGTGCCTGACTGTATATATGTATAATTTTGCCAAAAGGTATCTTAATTGCTGCCCAGGGTGCCCCCCCCCCCCCCCCTGTGCCCTGCACCCTACAGTGACCGGAGTATGCGGGTGTGCTGTGGGAGCAATGGCGCACAGCTGCAGTGCTGTGTGCTACCTTAAGTGAAGACAGGAGTCTTCTGCCGCCGATTTCGATGTCTTCATGCTTCTGCTACTTCTGTACTTCTGGCTCTGCGAGGGGGACGGCGGCGCGGCTCCAGGAACGGACGATCAAGGTTAGGTACCTGTGTTCGATCCCTCTGGAGCTAATGGTGTCTAGTAGCCTAAGAAGCGCAACCTAGCCGCAGTTAGTAGGTTTGCTTCTCTCCCCTCAGTCCCTCGTAGCAGAGAGTCTGTTGCCAGCAAAAGCTCTCTGAAAATGAAAAACCTAACTAAAATACTTTCTTTCTTAGTAAGCTCAGGAGAGCCCACTAAAGGCACCCAGCTCTGGCCGGGCACAGATTCTAACTGAGGTCTGGAGGAGGGGCATAGAGGGAGGAGCCAGTGCACACCAGATAGTACAAAATCTTTCTTTAGAGTGCCCAGTCTCCTGCGGAGCCCGTCTATTCCCCATGGTCCTTACGGAGTCCCCAGCATCCACTAGGACGTTAGAGAAAATAGGGATGGTCCAAAGCTGCCCCTAAGGTAGGTTACACAGTAAATTTGCTGAGCTACCCAAAACTGGTCTCTTTGGACACAAAATTTTAGAATGGTTGAAGGAGTCTTAGTGGTCGATCCAATTACCTTTGAAGGCTGCGAACTGCCGTTGCAACAGAGTTTAAACGCAGGCAACGGCACCCGATCTCGCACCCTTCGCGGCCACGAATCAGCCCTAATTCACACAAAACTGCTTGGACCTCTATGGGGTGGCAAGCAGTTTTGTGCGAATTCGGCCTGCGTAAAGTGCGGCCGCTGCCTCGCTGATTCGTAGCCTATTAGATTTACACCTTAATATTCTTAGGAACTGGTTTCCTGGATACCAATGTATAAGCCTGATGAATAACAAGTGTCATGCCACTTTTATCAGCGTCACATAGAACAAACTTCTTCAGGTCTTCATAATAGCTGAAGCTTACGTTACATCTTGTGAGGGACATCTCCTTAAAGAGGAATAACAATTTATTGATGGAGGAAGAATCTAATTAACTTATATGTCAGGAAACCAAAGATCTGAATAATGTACTTTTATCGCCCTGGTTCTGATCCTTCACTACCAATGGAAAGTGGTGCCTATAAGCCCAGGACTTTTTAAGTGCTACTAGTGCCCATGTTACTCAGTGGTTAAATGTGTTATATGTTTTTTATCATAAATGTGGCTATACATTGTGAATATATACAGTATGCCAAGGTTGTGATATTTTTCTAAAGTTATAATCCACATGTACTGTCTATGTAATTATGTGTGTACCAGAATATCTCAGATATGGCCTCCATAGGTGTAGCCTAGAACTCTGAGGAGATTAGGTGACATCTCCCAGAGTAAATTAACATGTTAAAAACAGTACCTCTGTGAGGTTGTTGATGGTTCAGTCCAGAATTATTTGTTTTAGGAAACAGGCCAGCAGACTGTGAATAGGCCACAGATATACATACTAGGTTGTTGGGAGCGGTCTCTGATTCTATTGTCTAGGACAAGGTCTAAATCAAATAACTCTGCTTGTCCCTGAGATATGTGAATATTATTTAACAATGCTGTGTTAATTGTCAACATGGTGGAGTTCATTGTTCTGGAGTGGATGTTACCAGGAATAGTGGCTACAAAGCCGCAGGGGTCATATGGGAAAATGCTTGCATGTAAAAGGACCAGCAAGTGTTCTGTAGCCTGGCCTTCATTGTGAAGCACCCACACCCAAGAGTGTCACCTCATGGTGGCAAAATACTAGAAGGAGGATATTAGGGGAGGGATGGGGATCCTATTTTAATTAGGTCATATGAGCAAGGAACCACCATTACTACCTTGCGTAAAGAGTTGGGCGCCCTCTGAGCTGAAATTATTATGGGGGTCATTCCAAGTTGATCGCTAGCTGCCGTTGTTTGCAATGCAGCGATCAGGCTAAAAAAATTGCATTTCTGTGCCTGCGTATGCCCCGCAATGCGCATGCGCGACGTACAGGTACAGAGCTCGTTGTGGTTGTGCTCAGGTTCTAGCAGAAGTTTTCAGTCGCACTGACGGGCGCAAGAAGATTGACAGGAAGGGGTAATTTCTGGGTGTCAAATGACCGTTTTCAGGGAGGGTTTGCAGAAACGCAGGCGTGGCTGGGTGTTCGCCAGGCGGGTGTATGACGTCAAATCCGGACACGAATAGGCTGAAGTGATCGCAAGCGCTGAGTAGGTTCAGAGCTACTCTGAAACTGCACAAACTGTTTTTGCAGAGCTCGGCTGCACATGCGTTCGGACTTCTGCTAAGCTAAAATACACTCCACAGTGGGCGGCGGCATAGCGTTTGCACGGCTGCTAAAACTAGCCAGCGAGCGATCAACTCGGAATGACCCCTTATACCACTCCCGTCAGCAGAAACAGAATGGGTGTGTAAGGGGGTGAAAAGAATTGAATACCGTCCACTGTTTTACAGAGTGGAAGTAGACAAGTCTAAGTAAACTCTTGCAAGGGCACATAATAAAGTTTTTAGTTTTTCATAGCAAATATAATTAAAAACATAGAATACAACATTAAAGACTACTATACTCTCTTGCCAAGCATAACATGGTAAAGTAAAGGTGCTATGTTTCTCGTGAGAGAACATAGGGGGGCAATGTCCGCGTCTATTAGCGCCCTCCCCCATCTGTAACTTTATGCAAAAACCAGTACAAAGCCCTCCCCTGGTATACATCCATGCGTCCGAATGTGCAAGCCCTGGGACGCCCACTGTCAGCATCCGTAGGCGCTGAAATATTTATGGGTAGATGCACCATCGAAACGTGTACCGGTCCTGCTTTACCGCCCGAGAATGACTTCCAATGTGAGCGTCTGCGTAGGCACGTTCACCGTAACACGGCCATAAGATGGACCATCTCCATGTGTGCGCTAGGCCACCTCCCTGACCGTTTGCCTCCATTGCAACTCCGACTGCGCTGGACAAAAAAAAAATAACCGAAGGGAAGAAAAATGAGAGAGTAGAAACAGGATTAAATAAACCGATCACTTTATGGACACAGTATATAGTAGATTTTGCGTACACTGGGGGTCAGTCAGGTGCAGACGTATAGTGGCGATTGTATGCATATCGTTTGATGTTTTCGCACTGCACATGCGTATGAGCCGCAGTGCGCACACACAGCGAGTGATTTGTGAGATTTTAGTCTTAAAGTAAGTGACAGAAAGTCATTTGGGGGTGGTAACGGGGAGTGGTCGGGCGAACGCAGGCGTGTCATGGCTGTTCAGACGGCGTTTTCTGGCAGTGCATATATTAGCAGCTGCGATCACACTAGCTACAGGAGAAGCCTGCGCGTCCCAGAAGTTCAGATCAGTCTGCGCGTCTACAGCGGTACTCAGGCTCTGCGTGGCGACCCAATGTGCGACGATGTAATCAATGTTTATGCAATAATGTGGCTCCGAACGCATATGATGCAATTGCAGTGGGCGTCCTTTTGCACGGGTTAGCTTCTGCCCATATTAGCATAAAATCGCAGTTGCATACGGCAAATCAGTGCACCAGGAGCAGGAAGAACAGCCGCACCTGAGTGACCCTGACTGAGCCTGATCCTTCAAGGAGTATTCCCCACTGAAATCATGTAGAATTGTAATTCCAAACGGGGCATTACATGCAGATACAGCGATACCATGCATTATGACCTTTCTGTATATGTAACACTTAAAATATATCGGGGGGGGGGGGGGGGGGGGTTCACACACTAAGAACTGTTTGAGGAAGGGGGGGCCCCAAATCGGTATCTTACTTAGGGCCCCATTAGGTCTAAATCCGCCTCTGCTACTCTGCAGTAACATTTGTGTTTAAGCACACTCTGGGACTTGTAGTTCCACTGTTGGATCTCACATATAAGTAGTGAAACACAGCTCTGCTGTAATATTTGAGTTTTAAGCACTCTGGGACTTGTTACACTGAGATCGTACCTTTGTTTTTAGAGCAATTCGCAGTTGCCTTGGGGGAGCAGCATAGACTATAGAAGGAGACCATCAGGTTAATCTTATTAGTATTTATATGTATATTTATGACTGGTAATTATTCTTGTGCCTGAATCTCTCCCTGAACATTTACAGAGGCATTATTCTGACGGCATTATTCTGACACATGCAGGGTGCTTAGGCCCAGATTTATCAAGCCTTGGAGAGAGATAAATTGCAGTGCTAAAGTACCAGCCAACCAGCTCCTGCCATGTTGCAGGCTGTTTGAGAAACAACAGTTAGGAGCTGATTGGCTGGCAACTTATCACTCTCCAATGCTTGATAAATCTGGGCCTAAATACCAGAGCAATGCCCATGTGATGCCCACGGGAACAACGGAGGCCCGGGCTAGCTCGTTGGCCCCAGACACAGCCGTAGAGGCCCCCGAGAGGCTGAGTGGGCGCAGCAACAGCGCAGTATCGCTACTAGCCGTCTCATCTGAGTGTCGCTACTAGCTGTCTCATCTGAGGCATAGGGGGAGGGGTGCAGGCACATAGCTGGTGACTATGGGGGATATGTAGTAAGGCCAGGAGAGAGATAAAGTAGCAGCCAATCAGCTCCTAGCTGCCATGTTACAGGTTGTTTGGAAATGACAGTTAGGAGCTGATTATCTGGTACTTTAGCTCTCTCCAGGGCTTAGCACATGTGCCTCTCTGTGTAGTACCAGCACCGGTTACAGCCTGCAGTCACACAGTGCGGCGAGACTCGTGGTCCCCCACTAAAATGGCCGATTCCCGCCACACAGCCATTTCCTAGTCACACAACAATGCGGGTGCCCGGCCCCGCCCCGTGGCTTTGTGCGCCGGGACTGGCGGCGCATGCGCGGTGGACGCCCGCAGGGGGAGGCGCATGCGCAGTGTGCAGGGGATGGTCATGGGCGCATGCGCGGTGTGCATCTGCGGGCGGGCGGCGCATGCGCAGTGCGCGCTCGGGAGGGGATATAGAGGGAGCGCGCGTGTCGCCTCATCCGCCATTTTGATTCGTCTCTCAGACGGACACGTACTCCGCTGCTCTCCCGGTCCCGGTGCAGTAATCCCCGCCACACACCCCAGACATGGCCGCCGTGGCTCAGCCCGCATCCACCGAGAAGAACGAGACCCCAGCCGGGGAGGAGGTCGATAACGCGGAGGATCAGATGGAGGAGGAAGAAGAGGATGAGAACGACGACGACGGAGGCGAGGACGATGGGGAGGATGTGACCGTGCAGATCGGGTCCACCTACTCGTGCCGGCGGGCGGACGGGTCCTTCCGTGAGTCTCACCCCTTCCCGATAGATAGATAAATATAGATACAATATACGGGAGATATTTATTTATTACCAGTTATTTATATAGCGCACACATATTCCGCAGCGCTTTACAGAGAATATTTGGCCATTCACATCGGATATAGATAGAGATTATATATATATATATATATATATATATATATATATATATATATAAAAAAAAAATCTGTGTGGCTCCTCCCATCCCCTATATATACTGCCACATGTTTTCTATAACCCTCATATACTATATACACCAATTGCCCTTATACTGTGTATAGAAGTATACTGTGAGGCTCTCCCATCCCCCTATATATATTATGTGATCTATTAACTGCATATACTGTATCTGTTTATACACCTAGAGCCCTTAAACTGCGTATATAAATATACTGTATCTACAGCTATAGCCCTGTCTCCCATCCCATTTATATGCGGCTATGTACTTGTTTATCCCCTTATACTGTATATAATCATATAGGGAATATACTGTGTATTTCATATCTATCTCTATCCCTTTATGCTGGGGAGTCCTGCAAGTATTTCCCCTGTATATACTGCTGTATGTTATATAGCCCTCGTATACTATATACACCCTCCTATAGCCTGTATATAAATGTCCCTGCTTGTGGATGGCTATCGGAGTCCCCCCCCCCCACTTCATATGCTATATATCAATCCCATACTCGTGTGCATGTCCCTATAGCTCTTGTATACTGTACATTCATATATCGCTATATATGTCCCCCCTCTATCCTATATTCTGTATATGTAGCAATTGCTTTATATATATATATATATATATATATATATATATATATATATATATATATATATATATATATATATATATATATATATATATATTCTCTCTCCTATACTGTATTATCGTGCTGGCAGTTCTCCCTTCAAAAATCAGTACAGCCCAGTCTTTGTCCATTGCTGCTGCAGTCTGTACTGTGGAAGTGATTGCTGGCTAACAATGCTCCAGTCACTGTTAGTGGCCTAGCTGCCATGTCTCATGATTATTGTTAAAATCCAGCATGTAACCGTCTTTTCTTTCTCCAGATGATGCGGAGATCGTGAAAACCAGGATGAATAAGCAGGCGGGGAGGGAGGAGTTCTACGTGCATTATGCCGGATGTAAGTAAAATTGTTTCTGGGTGCCTCGTGGGGATGAGGATTTCAGTTCACTGTGGTTATCTGTGTGCTGTTGCGGAACAGCGCTCCGTGTCAGTCCACAGTGCAAGTTTTTCCTTGTGCCCCCTAGAGGTGTACAGGGTAACTTGCAGTATCTGGCTGATACATGCACAGCAGAGCATTGTGACTGTTTGGCTGCATGTCGCCAGTAATGGAATTCTCCCACAGAATATCAATCTGAAGTTTTTTCATTCTCGGAACAAAGATTTCCTTGTGGAAATCTTACAATTGCTGTTTTTATCTTGAAATAAAAAGGGGACTATCCCTTGAACATAATCTGAAACTTTTTGCTTTCTTGTAACTTTGAATGTTGGTGTGAGGAGCAGGTTTTAAGCACTGTGTTCTATCAGAACTTAGCGTGATGTGTCTGCTCACATTGAGGGTAGTTACTGGATGGCAAAATCTTTTTTGATTGCACCTGTGTGGTACAATCAAGAACAAGCGAAGGGTATCCTGCCCACATAAGCCACTTCATTTTGGCACATGAGGTTATGATGGGACCTCACTGCTAGTCTCTACCTTTCAGTGTTTTGATGCTACTTCTAGAGCTTTTTATCTGTATTTCATGCAATTTCCCTGCATGAAAACTGGATCAAAAGCTAAACTGTGAGGCTTGTGTAACACATGATTCTCCGGCGTATGAGAGCACGGAGATGGAACTCGCAAGAGGCTTCCTGAAACTGGAGTGTGCCTGATCACCACTCCATACACTGTACACAAGTCTAGTGCTACATCAACTGTACTGCCGGGGTTATTTGGACAACCGTCTGACGGTTTACCAATCTCGAGAGGCCCGGTCAACCGTATGTTAGTTTCTAGGGCAGTGGTGGGCTGCTGTATGCACTTAATTGACGTTGTAAGAGGTATCTGGTTCTTTAAGGAAACTACAAATTGCGTTTATTGTGACAATTGGCTTAGTTTCCTTTCCAGCTACACTGATGTACATAGTGGTTGACCACCTGTACACTGAGTGTCTGGACTTAACCATTTCAACATCCAATTCTACATATGCCCACCTGCTTCTGTGACTGTACCATGCTAGCAGGTTGTCAGTCGTTAAGAGACGTTAAGGCTGATATGGGTAGAAGTCTCCCCTCCCCCGAGTCTCACGCTCTTACCCAGACCTCTTGTTGCCCACCACTGTTTTAGAGTAACATTTAAAATGAACACACTATATAAATCAGACACTTTTCCCTGTTGCTGGCACCAGTTCTGGCTGCAGTGTATATTCCTGGAAGACTGTACAGGACTTTCTGTACAATGTGTCCCAGAGCTGAGTAGAGAACACAGCTGGTTCTGTTCCATAATTACCGCAGGTAGTAATTACCTTGCAGACACATGCTGCATGTCAAGAGAATTGCCCATAAGGCTTGACTAGTCTGTGCTGTGTGCCAGTGTCCTGATTTTTTTTATTTCCAGTCATTGTGCAGCGAGCTCTATCTGGCCAGGTGCTCTGAAATGAATTTCAGTGTTTTTATTTTTTATTCCAAGCATTTTTCTTTTGTTGCTTTTTTTTTTTCTGTCTGCCCTTATTTGCGTTTAGCAACTAGTCTCCTTTGATTAACCATTAAAGTAACATAAAGTCATGGGTCATTCTGTAAGCCAGTCCAAGGAGTCTACAGTGGTAAGTGAGAGCTCGCATTTGAGCTGAGTGACTACTCTTCCCAGACTTGTTTTTACTATGAAACTATTTGCTGTAAGCTCGCTTGTTTCCACAGTGAATCGCCGCCAAAACGAGTGGGTTGACAAAACGCGTCTGGTGCTGCCCAAGCTGGAGAAGGAAGTTAACGGTACTGACCAGGAGATGACCGAAGATGGGAAAACATCTCAGAAACGGAAAAATGAGGAGGCCGACCCTGACCCGAAGGTAACACAGGGTTCAATCCTGTCGGTCTGCTCGGCCAGCTTTCGTCACGCCGCCTGTACGGGAGGGACTGTAGTAGTAGTAGTAGTATCGCCTTGCTGGCAGGTCTGCCTTGAGAACCCAGTAGGGTTCTGTTGGCTTTTGTGGTTTTTATATGGTGAACTTGGAGGCTTTCTGCTCTGCCAATGGTCTCCTCGGGTTTCCTTTTTATAAAATGTCTGCCGGATTTGTGTATAATGTTTCTGAGGTCGGGAAAACATTTAGTTAAGCTCGTCTTCTATGTAGTGAGTTATTTTCTGTACTTTTTTCCTCCGTCCTTGCAGCGTTGTAAAATGACATCATCTTGTTGGCGTCCTGTGGCTGCACCCATTAGCTGGCTTGAGCCTGGCATATCCTTTCTTCTTTGTGCTGGTTCTATTTGCCAAAAGGGATGTAGCCGCTGATTGAGTAGGGTTCTGGTAGCATTCACTTTGCACTAAAACCCTGCAAAACCTCAGGAAATGCCAGGGACCTAAACTTCTAAGACTGGGAGGTCTCTCTCGGAATTGAGTTGTCTGCACTGGTATCCTGAATCGTCGACAAGGGATTTTGTCTGGTACAGAAGATGCTTTGCCGTAATCATTAATGCTTTGCAGTTTCACAGATTCCCAAGTGGGCTAGATCATCCGAACCCTGCACTGAGCTCGCATGTATTATACAGTAGGTCCAGCCTTGCGCCATTCTGCTCCCACTTAAAATAGTTTTTAGCCATAGTTTCCTTTAATAATAAAGATGAATTGCTTGTGAATAAAGTGAGGTGTATATAAACGTAATTCTTGCAAGTCTTGCGCTACTTCATATCTCCACCATTAAGGGGACTTTACGTCGTGCTGACATTGCTTGTTTTGAGCATGTCTGCTGTGATTTTGCCTTTTTACCATATGACTAATGGATTTTTTTTTTTTATTGTTTTGGATCCAAATCACCAGTCTTAGGAGCTCTCTGGATGGAGAGGCCATTCTCTGTATTCAGTGGTTGGCTTTGACTCGTATTGCCACCAGACTTCAGCTTGTATGAAATGGAGAGGCAGGTCTGTAGGGAATTGATCTCTGCTGTACCACTTGTACTGCATTCAGTCTGATTTTCTCTTCCAGCGTAGTAGACATGTAAAGTCAGGCATCTCTTGTAGGTATAGTGCATGTTAATGCACTGAGCGATTTATAATGTGCATTAACGTAGAGCCCTGCATGTTCTCATCTGGGCTAGTCTGTATTACTTAGTCACTAGTTAACACCTTGTTCATGCTGGTACCAGTTGTGAAGTTTCTGCATCCAGGGCTTTGAAATCGTGGAACGGCATCTCGTGGGGTTTTAGCAGCTTGCCCACATGCACCAAAATGTTTCACCCGCTCTTGCAGCACTAACTAGAGCTACGTAGGTTGTGGTTTGCACGGAACACATCTTCAGCACTGCACAAATTGAATTTTAACCACTTCATTTCATTTAGTTTGTTAAAATATGCAAAACAGGGATCATTACCATCATGTCTGTCCATCCACTCTAAAGGCCAACATCAGTGTTTGGCCAAAGGATCTTAACTGCTTAATGTCGTTGGAACATAAAAGACCAGCAGGAATTCGTGTTATCTTTGCGATTCATATGTTTACTCTTTTGGACCCCAAGCTGCTTGTTTTGAGGACTTTTAACTGCTCCTGTTATGATCTTCCACCATTTTCATTGCCTTTAGTGCAATGCATAATGGGTGTCTAAAGATAGTTGACAATTTTTTTATTTTTTTGGAAAGGTTTTGTCTGGAAGCCGTCATATTACAATCTGTTATACTTATGACCTGGTAATGTTATATGAAGTAAATGTTCTTTAACAGTAACTTGGCACAGTAGAAGGTGTGATACAAAGTGCAGGCAGTAAGCACAAGTTATTGGTAATGTAGAAATTGGTACTCTGCTCCACTTTTTAACCTGTGCCCAGTTTGAAATGGGTTCACTACGATATGCCGGCAGTCGGGCTCCCGGCGACCAGCATGCCGGGAGCCCGACCGCCGGCTTACTGACAGTGTGGCGAGCGCAAACGAGCCCCTTGCTGCACTCGCCACGCTATGCGCGACGCACTATTTTATTCTCCCTCTAAGGGGGGTTGTGGACCCCCACGAGGGAGAATAAGTGTCGGGATCCCGGCGCCGGTATACTGTGCGCTGGGATCCCGTCAGTCGGCATACAGAAGACCACCCGTTTGAAATGAGAACAAATAGTTTACTTGTAATTTTGTAAGTTTTTTTTTTTTTTCTTATGGCCTCTGGCTTCATATCAAAACACTACATGAGAACACGCGTGTTGCATGCAAAGTGGATTATGTACAGGAACATGTGCTTTGCAATGTCCAGTGATGAAGCATCTACATGTAGCCAAAGGCTGCGTTATCTTCTGAACACCCTTAAGGTTTGAGGATGAATTTATGCAGTTTTCACACATTAGTTAACAATTTCAAACCCCATGTTAAATACATATGTTCTCAAACACAAGCTACAGGCCTCCTTTTTAGAAAATTCCCTAGATGTGGTCTTAAATAATTACATTTCTCATAACACCTACTCCCCCCTCATTCATCTGTCTCTTCCTCTAGAAAGCCAAGGTGGAAACAGAAAATGATCCAGCCAATAATTCGGTGATGGCCTCTGGTGATTTTGCGGAGGAACTGACCTGCCTCTTGTGCAGTGAGCTCTTCAAGGATCCAGTTATGGTTGACTGTGGCCACAACTTCTGCCGCAACTGCATCGACAAGGCCTGGGAAGGTCAGGATTCCTTTACTTGCCCTGACTGCAAGGATGTCATAACGGAGAAAAGACACACCACCAACCGAGCCCTAGCTAACCTAGTGAAGAAGACTGTTGGATCCTCTGCAGTCTCGACCCCATCAAGGCCTGAGAAGACCAAGCCTACGGAGAACTGCCCTGAGCATGATGAGAGGCTGAAGCTGTACTGTAAGGACGATGGGACTCTGAGCTGTGTCATCTGCCGGGACTCGCTAAAACACGCAAGTCACAATTTCCTGCCCATCATGGATGCAGTGGAGGTGTACAGGGTAAGTTGAGGTAACCAAAGAGTTTAAGACTGCTTCTCAACTATGATTTTTATTTACCTTGTTTAACATTGCCTCCCCTCCAGACGGAGCTGTCTGCCATAGTGGCTCCACTAGAAGAAGCCTTGAAGGTGACTGAACAGCTGACCAATCAGCAGAGTGAGAAGGTTGAGCAGCACAGAGTAAGTGATCTCATACAGAGAAGTGTGGGGGGGGGGGGGGTTTATAAGTTACTGCTTGTACCCATCAATATGTAGGTCTATGTGAAGCCAGTTGGGACGGCACTGAGGGATCTCCTGCAGAAACATCAGGTCTCTGGTCTGATTCTCTCCCCTCTCTGTGCCCTTAGACGAATGTATCTGACTACAAGCAGCACATTGTGTCGGAGTTTGAGAAGCTGCACTCTTTCCTGAAGCAACGCGAGGAGAAGCTTCTGGAACAGCTTAATGAGCAGGGGGACAGTCTGCTGAAAGAAATGGAGTCTAACATGGTCAAGATGCAGGAGAACAGGGACAACATTAAGCAGACCATATCAGTGGCTAACGAGAGGGTGAATGATAAGGACTCCATCTCTTTCCTCACAGTAAGTGGCCATACCTGCCAGGTTACACTGTCTGCTGTGACTGGCTATTGCTCTTTGTACGTTACCTCTAGTTTCCCACATTTGATGCCAAATAACCTTTCTGTTTTATTTCTGCAGGACATCAAAACATTCATTGAGAAGTAAGTTTCCCATACACTTCTATTGTCTAGTAGTTGGCATCTCGTGAGATTTATGTTGGTGTCTAGTACAGTTACTCAATCTACCTCTTTCCTTCCAGGTGCCAGGAGCAGCAGAAAGAGGCCATTTCCTCCGGTAACACCCTTCTGTCCAAGGATCTGTGCCAGGGAACGTTCAAGGGGCCCATCCAGTACACCGTGTGGAAGCAGATGAAGTCTTCTGTCTCTCCTTGTAAGTCCTACTCTGATCAATGTTCTTGACCAAACAGATGATTACAAATTGTGTAGTGGCAGTCTTCTTGTCATTACCTAGATTTAGTTTTGTAGCCTATTGCTTTCTGGAATTACAGCTGGAGTTCTGTTGTGGTATAATAGTTGCATGGTACGTTGTACTGATTGGCTGTAGAGATCATTATAGTGAGCGTTCACTACACTGCTATGATTACTGATAAAAGTTGCATCTTTTGCTAAAATTGCACCTGTGCACCTGCTACTGAAGTGTAGTCTCTCCTTATATCCTGCCCATTCTGGTTTTCCAGCCATGTAATTCCAGTTTAGATCATTGATGCTCTGCAAGGGGTGTCTTTGCTGCTGTGAAATAGCAGTTGTATGCTTTACTGATCCTTGTGGCTGCCACTGTATGGCCAAGTGACTCTTAAGTCATCTGCTGCATCAGACTTGCCCATACCACTTCCAAATGCATTTTCAGCTTTGTCTTCAGTTTGCTCCGTTAGCCTGTGAAACGACATATTTATGTTTGACCATTTCTCTTTATTCTATTCCTCAGATCTGTCTCCGATGTTGTTGGACCCTAGCACCGCACACCCCAACTTGATACTGTCTGATGGGCTTGCCAGTGTTAAATATGGGGATGCCAAACTCCCCCTCCCTGACAATCCCAAGCGTTTCAGCCAGTGCATCCTTGTGTTGGGATCTGAGGGTTTCAGTTCAGGCCGCCATTATTGGGAGGTAGATGTAGGAGATAAAACCGCTTGGGATGTTGGCATGGCCAGTGAGTCCAGCAACCGTAAGGGTAAGATCAAGCTGAACCCCAAGAATGGGTATTGGGCAATTTGGCTGAGGAATGGTAATGCGTACAAGGCCCTTGAGTCTCCTTCCAAGACCCTTGTCCTAAATTCCAAACCTAAGAAAATCGGAGTCTACGTAGATTACGAAGGTGGTCAGATATCGTTCTACAATGCAGATAACATGTCTGCCATCTACACATTCAATGCGACCTTCACTGAGAAGCTGTACCCCTACCTGTCCCCATTCTTGCACGATTCTGGCCGTAACGCAGAAGCCCTCCGTCTTGTACATAATTGAGCTCTTTAAATGGTTACAGAAGTTATTCACATTCCGTCAAGCTACTTAGTTATTTTTGTGGTATTTTTTAAGCATATGTTCATTGCCCAGCTGAAGCTATTCATTTCGTCACCCTTGTAGTGTGTTAATTACAGTTCCCCAAATTATGTGAATGATATGCTGCAGTTTTGACCTGTTATGTATTTAGTATTTTTAATTTCTGGAATAAAAAGTTACTGCCGTAAGTGTGTCCATAGACTTTGTTTGCATGGGGTACCCCCTGGTCAATTCATTAAGCATGCCTAATGTACAGTGCACTCATGGATTAATTCCCACCATGGCCCTAACTGGAGTTTCTCCATACTCGCATGGGTTTCCTCCCACAGTACTAAAATACACTGGTAGGTTAACTTGCTCCCTTCAAGATTCACCATAATGTGAATGAGCATGCATATGTGCTAGGGAATATAGATCATAAGTTCTATTATGCTATTCAAAGTTTTGCCCTTCAAATTTAAACACCAGCGAGCAACTGCTTTTATAAGCTGATGCTTAGTAAATAAACCCATCTGACACAAATGGTCAAACTGAGGAAGCCTAATGCTTTGGAGGTTGTTTTTGTGGGGGGAAGGAGGGCTGCATCTGTGGCTTGGGCCCTGAACTGAAAGGGCTATTGAAGTGTTCATACTGCAGCAAGATAATGTAGTCCTTCGGGCTACTGTTGGCTACCTTTTTCAGGAAAAGATGGCAGTCTTATAATCATGGAATGGCTGCAGTCTTCAGACAAACCTCATCAAGCTGGTTTAAGAGGAACCGGACAAGAAGGGTCAAAGCAATTTTAGCATATTTGCTGGAACTACTTGGAGAACAATTTGACTTCCATTGTAGAAAGAATGCCATACTGGTGGTGCTTATCACGGTTACACCTGCACAAGGTGGCAGCTTTGAGTTAAATATTTATGGGAGCAGTCCATACGCAAAAATAAGTTGGACATTAAAAAGGGGTGCTAGTTCAGGGGCCAATGTTTACATGCCACAGCCACTCACCCTGTAGGGCTAATTGGATTGGCCCTGTGTATTACATTTTTTTTTTTTTTAAATTTGTATATTCGGAGTACATTTGAGAAATTAAATTACAATAGAAACAGGAAAAATGGGGCTTCCCTAAGCATTTTGACCACTAGTGTATTTCTATTGGTGGTAAATTCCATGATTGGGAGAAAGGTGAAAAACGTCAGCCCTGATAACTCATTTATAGAATTATTTGTGAGTAGATAATGAAATGGAGTTTGTTCCAAAAGTAGATGCAGCAGACCCTGGCTAAGACTTCAACTTGATTATGTTTAAAGATGGTCTTCCTGTTGGATAACCACACGAATAAGACTGTGATTTCAAAGAAAATGCACAACTCTAGTATTCACAAGTAAGGAGCAGATGTTAGGACTAACATATAACCTCAGCAATGATGTCCCACTGCTAAGTGCTTGTTCAAGTGAAGTCTGCAACATAAAAAAAAATTAAGATGAATAAATCACCTGGTCCAGGTGGAATTCACCCAAGGGTTCTCATAGAACTACACTGAACTAGCAAATCTGCTATCTTCAGTGACTCTTGAATCAGGCATGGTTCACAAAGACGTGTATAGCATAAGTTGTGCCCATATTCAAAAAGGGAAGTGAATCTGAACTGTAATTGTAGACCAGTTAGTCTTACATCTGTAGTGGGGTAAGTATTTTAAGGGATAGTATACAGTAGTTCCTTGAAGCCAATAAGGTTATTAATAGGAACCAATATGGATCTGTGAAGGATAGATCATGTCAACCTTACTAGGCTTTTATGTGACAGTGCTAACCTAGATTTGGGTAAGGAGGTGGATGTAATCTTTATACTTTGCTAAAGCTTTTGATACAGTACTGTACATGAGACATATCTATAAATTACAAGAACTTGGGTTAGGGAACACAATATGCACTTGTGTCAGAAATTGGTTAGATAATAGGGAGCAGCGCGTTGTGGTAAATGGAACTTTTATGTCCTAGAAGATACTGAGGTCCACATTAGTACCATGGGGTATAGACGGGTCCACTAGGAGCCTTGGGCACTTTAAGAAATGAACAGTGTGCACTGGCTCCTCCCTCTATGCTCCTCCTACCAGACTTTGTTTAGAATGTGTCTGAGGAGCCAGTCATGCTTAGGGAAGCTCCTGAAGAGTTTTCTGCATTTATTTTCTGTTTGTTTTCTGGCAGGTCTAGTTGGCACCGGCCTGCCTGCTTCATGAGACTTGTGGGGGGGGGGGGGGGGGAGATGTCCAACCTCCTTTAGGGTTAATGGTTCTGTTCCCCACTGCCTGGACATAGCTCCTGAGGGACCTATTCGCAAGCCCCACCACAGTGACTGTACATTCCCGCAGCACACCGCCACCCCTAACAGAGCCAGAAGTAAGAGTGGTGAGTAGATGGCAGGCGTCCCGGTTAGCAGGTTGCTGCCGGTAATGGTGGCATGAGGGTAGGAGCGCAGCACTGACAGGCTGCGCCTTCAGAGACGCAACATGTTCCGCCTAAGCCACAACTATACCCACACTGGTACTTCGTTTACAGGGGTTCTAACGCACTGGAAACCACATTTCTCTGACGTCCTAGTGGATGCTGGGAGCTCCGTAAGGACCATGGGGAATAACGGCTCCGCAGGAGACTGGGCACAAAAGTAAAGCTTTAGGACTACCTGGTGTGCACTGGCTCCTCCCCCTATGACCCTCCTCCAAGCCTCAGTTAGATTTTTGTGCCCCAACGAGAAGGGTGCACACTAGGGGCTCTCCTGAGCTGCTTAGTGAAAAGTTTAGTTTTAGGTTTTTTATTTTCAGTGAGACCTGCTGGCAACAGGCTCACTGCATCGAGGGACTAAGGGGAGAAGAAGCGAACTCACCTGCGTGCAGAGTGGATTGGGCTTCTTAGGCTACTGGACACCATTAGCTCCAGAGGGATCGAACACAGGCCCAGCCATGGAGTCCGGTCCCAGAGCCGCGCCGCCGGCCCCCTTACAGAGCCAGAAGCAAGAAGAGGTCCGGAAAATCGGCGGCAGAAGACATCCTGTCTTCACCAAGGTAGCGCACAGCACTGCAGCTGTGTGCCATTGCTCCTCGGCACACTTTGGTCACTGAGGGTGCAGGGCGCTAGGGGGGGGCGCCCTGAGCAGCAATAAAAACACCTTGGCTGGCGAAAATACATCACATATAGCCCCCAGGGCTATATGGATGAATTTTAACCCCTGCCAGATTACACTGAAAAACGGGAGAAAAGGCCGCCGAGAAGGGGGCAGAGCCTATCTCCTCAGCACACTGGTGCCATTTTCCCTCACAGCTCCGTTGGAGGGAAGCTCCCTGACTCTCCCCTGCAGTCACTACACTACAGAAAGGGTTAAAAAAAAGAGAGGGGGGCACTAATTAGGCGCAGTATAAACAATACAGCAGCTATAAGGGGAAAAACACTTATATAAGGTTATCCCTGTGTGTGTATATATATATATATATATATATATATATATATATATATATATATATAGCTATAGCGCTCTGGTGTGTGCTGGCAAACTCTCCCTCTGTCTCCCCAAAGGGCTAGTGGGGTCCTGTCCTCTATCAGAGCATTCCCTGTGTGTCGGTACGTTTGTGTCGACATGTATGAGGAGGAAAATGATGTGGAGGCGGAGCAAATTGCCTGTAATAGGGATGTCACCCCCTAGGGCAGTGATTTTCAACCTTTTTTTACTCTCAGCACACCAAACAATATTTAAAAATTGCCAAGGCACACCATCAGTTCCCCACAGAAAAAAAAAAAAAAAACACTGTGGCCCTCATAGTAAAAAAAATCCCACACATACATTGGCCTACACAGAAAAAACAATCACACTGCTCCCCACATAAATACTATTGCTCCCCACATGAATTATTCACATTGTTCCCCCCCCTAAATCCTTATTCTCCCCACATAAATTCTATTGAAATCATATTGATCCCCACAGGAGTTCCCTCTGAAGGTGCATGAAGCTGCTCTAGCTCCGCGGCACACCTTGCAACTGGTCGCGGCACACTAGTGTGCCGCGGCACACTGGTTGAAAAAGCCTGCCCTAGGGGGTCGACACCTGAGTGGATGAACTGCTGGAAGGAATTACATGACAGTGTCAGCTCTTTACAAAAGACAGTGATTGACATGAGACAGCCGGCTACTCAGCTTGTGCCTGTCCAGACGTCTCATAGGTCGTCAGGGGCTCTAAAGCGCCCGTTACCTCAGATGGCAAATACAGACGCCGACACGGATACTGACTCCAGTGTCGACGGTGAAGAGACAAATATGACTTCCAGTAGGGCCACACGTTACATGATTGAGGCAATGAAAAATGTTTTACACATTTCTGACAATACGAGTACCACCAATAGGGGTATTATGTTCGGTGAGGAAAAACTACCTGTAGTTTTCCTGAATCTGAGAAATTAAATGAGGTGTGTGATGAAGCGTGGGTTTCCCCCGATAAAAAAAACTGATAATTTCTAAACAGTTATTGGCATTATATCCTTTCCCGCCAGAGGTTAGGGTGCGTTGGGAAACACCCCCTAGGGTGGATAAAGCGCTCACACGCTTGTCAAAACAGGGGCTCTACCCTCTCCTGAGATGGCCGCCCTTAAGGATCCTGTTGATAGAAAGCAGGAGGGTATCCTAAAATGTATTTACACAACATACTGGTGTTATACTGCGACCAGCAATCGCCTCAGCCTGGATGTGCAGTGCTGGGTTGGCGTGGTCGGATTCCCTGACTGAAAATATTGATACCCTAGATAGGGACAGTATATTATTGCCTATAGAGCATTTAAAAGATGCATTTCTATATATGTGTGATGCACAGCGGGATATTTGCCGACTGGCATCAAGAGTAAGTGCGCTGTCCATTTCTGCCAGAAGAGGGTTATGGACACGACAGTGGTCAGGTGATGCGGATTCCAAATGGCATATGGAAGTATTGCCTTATAAAGGGGAGGAGTTATTTGGGGTCGGTCTTTCAGACCTGGTGGCCACGGCAACAGCTGGGAAATCCACGTTTTTACCCCAGGTCGCCTCTCAACATAAGAAGACGGCGTATTATCAGGCGCCGTCCTTTCGTTCCCATAAGGGCAAGTGGGCAAAAGGTTCCTCATTTCTGCCCCGTGACAGAGGGAGAGGAAAAAGGCTGCAGAAATCAGCCAGTTCCCAGGAACAGAAGCCCTCTCCCGCCTCTGCCAAGCCCTCAGCATGACGCTGGGGCTTTACAAGCAGACAGGGAGGCAGTTTTGGAAGCCATTCACAAGCTGTATTCCCAGCAGGTGATAATCAAGGTACCCCTCCTGCAACAGGGAAAGGGGTATTATTCCACATTGTTGTGGTACCGAAGCCGGACGGCTCGGTGAGACCGATTTTAAATCTAAAATCTTTGAACACTTACATACAGAGGTTCAAATTCAAGAGAAGGGGACTACATGGTGTCTCTGGACATCAAGGATGCTTACCTTCATGTCCCAATTTACCCTTCTCACCAAGGGTACCTCAGGTTTGTGGTACAGAACTGTCACTATCAGTTTCAGACGCTGCCGTTGGATGGTCCACGGCACCCCGGGTCTTTACCAAGGTAATGGCCGAAATGATGATACTCCTTCGAAGGAAGGGAGTTTTAGTTATCCCTTACTTGGACGATCTCCTGATAAGGGTAAGATCCAGGGAACAGTTGGAGGTCGGTGTAGCACTATCTCAGGTAGTGTTGCGACAGCACGGTTGGATTCTCAATATTCCAAAATCGCAGCTGGTTCCGACGACTCGTCTTCTGTTCCTAGGGATGATTCTGGACACAGTCCAGAAGAAGGTGTTTCTCCCGGAGGAGAAAGCCAGGGAGTTATCCGAGCTAGTCAGGAACCTCCTAAAACCGAGCCAAGTCTCAGTGCATCAATGCACAAGGGTTCTGGGAAAAATGGTGGCTTCCTACGAAGCAAGCCCATTCGGCAGATTCCACGCAAGAACTTTCCAGTGGGACCTGCTGGACAAATGGTCGGGGTTGCATCTTCAGATGCATCAGCGGATAACCCGGTCACCAAGGACAAGGGTGTCCCTCCTGTGGTGGTTGCAGAGTGCTCATCTTCTAGAGGGCAGCAGATTCGGCATTCAGGACTGGGTCCTGGTGACCACGGATGCCAGCCTGCGAGGCTGGGGAGCAGTCGCACAGGGAAGAAATTTCCAGGGCTTATGGTCAAGCCTGGAGACATCACTTCACATAAATATCCTGGTGCTAAGAGCCATTTACAATGCTCTAAGCTTAGCAAGACCTCTGCTTCAAGGTCAGCCGGGTTGATCCAGTCGGACAACATCACGGCAGTCACCCACGTAAACAGACAGGGTGGCACAAGAAGCAGTCAATGGCAGAAGCTGCAAGGATTCTTCGCTGGGCGGAAAATCATGTGATAGCACTGTCAGCAGTATTCATTCCGGGAGTGGACAACTGGGAAGCAGACTTCCTCAGCAGACACGACCTCCACCCGGGAGAATGGGGACTTCACCCAGAAGTCTTCCACATGATTATAAACCGTTGGGAAAAACCAAAGGTGGACATGATGGCGTCCCGCCATCAACAAAAAACTCGACAGGTATTGCGCCAGGTCAAGGGACCCTCAGGCAATAGCTGTAGACGCTCTGGTAACACCGTGGGTGTACCAGTCAGTGTATGTGTTCCCTCCTCTGCCTCTCATACCCAAGGTACTGAGAATTATAAGATGGAGAGGAGTAAGCACTATATTCGTGGCTCCGGATTGGCCAAGAAGGACTTGGTACCCGGAACTTCAAGAGAGGCTCACGGAGGATCCGTGGCCTCTACCTCTAAGAAGGGACCTGCTCCAGCAAGGACCCTGTCTGTTCTAAGACTTACCGCGGCTGCGTTTGACGACATGGCGGTTGAACGCCGGATCCTGAAGGAAAAAGGCATTCCGGATGAAATCATCCCTATCCTGATCAAAGCCAGGAAGGATGTAACCGCAAAACATTATCACCGCATTTGGCGAAAATATGTTGCGTGGTGCGAGGCCAGTAAGGCCTGACGGAGGAATTTCAACTGGGTCGATTCCTACATTTCCTGCAAACAGGAGTGTCTATGGGCCTGAAATTGGGGTCCATTAAGGTTAAAATTTCGGCCCTGTCAATTTTCTTCCAGAAAGAACTAGCTTCAGTCCCTGAAGTGCAGATTTTTGTAAAAGGAGTACTGCATATACAGCCTCCTTTTGTGCCTCCAGTGGCACCTTGGGATCTCAATGTAGTTTTTGGGTTCCAAAAGTCACATTGGTTTGAACCACTTTAAGATGTTGGCACTGGCCTGGGCCAGGCGCGTGTCAGAATTGGCGGCTTTATTCTGTAAAAGCCCTTATCTGATTTTCCATACGGACAGGGCGGAATTGAGGACTCGTCCTCGGTTTCTCCCTAAGGTGGTTTCAGCGTTTCACCTGAACCAACCTATTGTGGTGCCTGCGGCTACTAGGGACTTGGAGGACTCCAAGTTGCTAGACGTTGTCAGGGCCCTGAAAATATATGTTTCCAGGACGGCTGGAGTCAGAAAATCTGACTCGCTGTTTATCCTGTATGCACCCAACAAGCTGGGTGCTCCTGCTTCTAAGCAGACTATTGCTCGTTGGATTTGTAGTACAATTCAGCTTGCACATTTTGTGGCAGGCCTGCCACAGCCAAAATCTGTAAAAGCCCATTCCACACGGAAAGTGGGCTCATCTTGGGCGGCTGCCCGAGGGGTCTCGGCTTTACAACTTTGCCGAGCAGCTACTTGGTCAGGGGCAAACACGTTTGCTAAATTCTACAAATTTGATACCCTGGCTGAGGAGGACCTGGAGTTCTCTCATTCGGTGCTGCAGAGTCATCCGCACTCTCCCGCCCGTTTGGGAGCTTTGGTATAATCCCCATGGTCCTTACGGAGTCCCCAGCATCCACTAGGACGTCAGAGAAAATAAGAATTTACTCACCGGTAATTCTATTTCTCGTAGTCCGTAGTGGATGCTGGGCGCCCATCCCAAGTGCTGATTGTCTGTAATACTTGTATATAGTTATTGCCTAACTAAAGGGTTATTGTTGAGCCATCTGTTGAGAGGCTCAGTTATATTTCATACTGTTAACTGGGTATAATATCACGAGTTATACGGTGTGATTGGTGTGGCTGGTATGAGTCTTACCCGGGATTCAAAATCCTTCCTTATTGTGTCAGCTCTTCCGGGCACAGTATCCTAACTGAGGTCTGGAGGAGGGGCATAGAGGGAGGAGCCAGTGCACACCAGATAGTACCAAATCTTTCTTATAGAGTGCCCAGTCTCCTGCGGAGCCCGTCTATCCCCCATGGTCCTTACGGAGTCCCCAGCATCCACTACGGACTACGAGAAATAGAATTACCGGTGAGTAAATTCTTATTTTTTTTTATTTTCAGCGAGATCTGCTGGCAACAGACTCTGCAGCATGGGACTGAGGGGAGAGAAGCAGCCCTACTCACTGAAGATAGGTCCTGCTTCTTAGGCTACTGGACACCATTAGCTCCAGAGGGATCGTACACAGGATCTCACCCTTGGTCGTCCGATCCCGGAGCCGCGCCGCCGTCCCCCTCGCAGAGCCGGAATACAGAAGCCGGGTAAAAGAAGAGACTTCAAAATCGGCGGCAGAAGACTCCAGTCTTCAAACTGAGGTAGCGCACAGCACTGCAGTTGTGCGCCATTGCTCCCACACTAAACCCACATACTCCGGTCACTGTAGGGTGCAGGGAGGAGGGGGGGGGGGGCCTGGGCAGCAATTAGGACCTCTTGGCAAAAGTTGGGCATATATACAGTTGGGCACTGTATATATGCATGAGCCCCCGCCATAATTTTACACAGAAACGCGGGACAGAAGCCCGCCGCTGAGGGGGCGGGGCTTCCTCAGCACTCACCAGCGCCATTTTCTCTCCACAGCTCCGCTGAGAGGAAGCTCCCCAGGCTCTCCCCTGCAGATTCACGGTAGAAGTGGGTAAAAAGAGAGGGGGGGGCACATAAATTATGCGCAAAAACATACAGCAGCTACTGGGTTAACACTAAGTTACTGTGTGATTCCTGGGACATATAGCGCTGGGGTGTGTGCTGGCATACTCTATCTCTCCAAAAGGCCTTGTGGGTGAACTGTCTTCAAAAAGAGCATCCCCTGTGTGTGTGTGGTGTGTCGGTACGCTTGTGTCGACATGTTTGACGAGGAAGGCTATGTGGAAGCAGAGCGGGAGCAAATGAATGTGGGGTCGCCGCCGACGGCGCTGACACCTGATTGGATGGATATGTGGAAGGTTTTAAATGATAATGTTAATTCCTTGCATAAAAGGTTGGATAAAGCTGAAACCTTAGGACAGTCGGGGGTCTCAGCCCATGCCTGATCCTATGTCGCAGAGGCTGTCAGGGTCTCAGAAGCGCCCACTATCCCAAATTGTTGACACAGATATCGACACGGATTCTGACTCCAGTGTCGATTGCGATGATGCAAAGTTACAGCCTAAATTGGCTAAAGCATCCGTTATATGATTATAGCAATAAAGGATGTGTTGCACATCACAGAGGAAACCCCAGTCCCTGACAAGAGGGTTCATATGTATGGGGAAAAAAGGCAGGTGGTGACCTTTCCCCCTTCACATGAGCTAAATGAGTTATGTGAAAAGGCTTGGGAATCTCCAGATAAAAAAACTGCAGATTTCCAAACTGATGCTTGTGGCGTATCCCTTCCCGCCAACGGACAGGTTACGCTGGGAATCCTCCCCTAGGGTGGACAAAGCTCTAACACGCTTACCCAAGAGGGTAGCCCTGCCGTCACACGATACGGCCACCCTAAAAAATGCTGCCGATAGAAAGCAAGAGGGTACCCTGAAGTCCATTTATACACATTCAGGTAACTTACTAAGGCCGGCAATTGCGTCGGCCTGGGTGTGTAGTGCTGTAGCAGCATGGACGGATACCTTATCTGAGGAACTTGTTACCTTGGACAAGGATACGATATTAATGACCCTGGGGCATATAAAAGACGCTGTCCTATATATGAGAGATGCTCAAAGAGACATTAGCCTTCTGGGCTCTAGAATAAATGCAATGTCGATTTCTGCCAGAAGGGTCCTGTGGACTCGGCAATGGACAGGCGATGCCGACTCAAAAAGGCACATGGAGGTTTTACCTTACAATGGTGAGGAGTTGTTTGGGGAGGGTCTCTCGGACCTGGTCTCCACAGCTACTGCTGGAAAGTCAAATTTTTTGCCATATGTTCCCTCACAACCTAAGAAAGCACCGTATTACCAAATGCAGTCCTTTCGATCACAAAAAGGCAAGAAAGTCCGAGGTGCGTCCTTTCTTGCCAGAGGCAGGGGCAGAGGAAAGAAGCTGCACAACACAGCTAGTTCCCAGGAACAGAAGTCCTCCCCGGCTTCCACTAAATCCACCGCATGACGCTGGGGCTCCACAGGCGGAGCTAGGCCCGGTGGGGGCGCGTCTCCGAAATTTCAGCCACAAGTGGGTTCACTCCCAGGTGGATCCCTGGGCAATAGAGATTGTGTCTCAGGGATACAAGCTGGAATTCGAAGAGATGCCCCCTCACCGATACCTCAAATCGGCCCTGCCAGCTTCCCCCTTAGAGAGGGAATTAGTGTTAGCTGCAATTCACAAATTGTATCTTCAGCAGGTGGTGGTCAAGGTTCCCCTCCTTCAACAAGGAAAGGGTTATTATTCGACCATGTTTGTGGTACCGAAACCGGATGGTTCGGTCAGACCCATATTAAATTTAAAATCCCTGAACATATACCTGAAAAGGTTCAAGTTCAAGATGGAATCGCTCAGAGCGGTCATCGCAAGCCTGGAAGGGGGGGGGATTTTATGGTGTC